>NC_044251.1:38080478-38390518 GCF_003957555.1 Calypte anna
ACCCAAAAACTTTCTGAATTACTTGTATGTTGCTTTGGACCACTTCAGTGACACAAGACAACAGTGGTTGTCTTGAAGTGAAGAATTTTACTGTTCAATATCTGAAGGATCTTGGAGCCAGGGCAAGAATTAAAGGTAGGGTAACTTTCTTATTAGGGTCAAGAACAAAGAAGACAGTTCCCTATAAATCCAAGGCACAGAGGCTCCAAATTAAATCCTTTGTATGATGGTGAAAAAACTTAAATATATATATCTAAGCACCTATGTAGTAGTTTGATGGAGAAGTGGCCTAACAAGTACTTCTCAAATAACTGAGGAAAGAAAAACCAACTCCATGATGCCAATCATCCCACGTGTGTGCAAAACAAACAAACAAACAAACAAAAAATTACTGGGTTTCTTCAAGCTAGGAGAAGGAAAATTGAGATCCAAAGCTAATGACATTGAGGACGTCTTCCCCCCCAGAGGGGTAAAGAAGGGATACAGATATATCTTAAAAGCCCATGGTACTTGCTTCCTTTGGCAAGTCCTGGCTAGCCAGAGCCATGAGATGCCACCATTCAGTGCAGCTCCTGCCTCCTTGTTACCTGATTTGGGAGCTTTTGTCCAGGCAGTATTGATTCAATGTGATTGTAGTTCAGACACAGTATCTGTCAAGAGGAAAACATATTTAATCATACAGAATGTTCCTCTGCTAACACATTAGCAAAGCTGCCAATTACATTTTTCTGATTCAGAAATTTGATCTTTAGAAAGATGATTGGTCAATTTAAAACTCTTTTAAAAAGTTTTTTTGGTGCAATTAATTGATTTTGGATGAGATTACTACAGCAGCACTGTAAAACTGAAACAGTGGTTGCAATCATCTTTGTGCTGATGGATTGCTCTTGTTACAAAACACCATAAACAACAGGGCATTAAAGCAGATTAAAGAATATTTTCAATCAAAGGAAATTAGTTTATAATGAATGTTATTCCAAAAAATAGAAAAGATTGTATTGTGAACCTTCCTTGGCATTAGGGAGATTAAACCACTGAAAGAAATGAGATTATTCTGTTCTGTAAATTCATACTGCAGACATTTCTAAACTGCTCTGCAGCACCAGCTCTACAGGTCTTAATTAATAATTAAAAAAAGAAAAATAGGGATCAAGAATACAAGTAACATGGAAAATAAGATAGGAGTTAGATGTATAGCATGACCAGATCCATGACATGCTGGCCTTGAGGTAAGAAATGCATCATGCTCCTATGAAATTCTCACAACAAATTCCCAGGTTTTTTTCCCAGTAGTAAACAATTGCTTTAATTCTTATACCAAGGGCAAGGGCAAGTCTGCTCTGGTTGCTTCTGTATCCTGTTACTGAAACTCCAGCTCAGTTTAGGAACAACCTCTTAGGCTGTTTTCATTACTTTCCAGCAGCACTGGAGCTGCCATTTCTCAGCTGGAGGATTGCATTCTCTGCTTCCCCTGAGGCCTGCCAAGACACCACACAGATTGTTGCTGCTGAATTTACCCAGACTTTATATTTCTTCATACTTTTTGTACACAAACTACATATTCTTTTCCCTATACCCTCGAGTAACGGACTCGGTAATTTTCCTGTTTAAAATATTCTTGAAGGGAAGCAAATAAATGTCTGAACACCAAACATATTTTACTGCCCAGGTTGTGAAACACCTTTCTGACACAGGATCTGACTTTAAGCACCCAGCAAGACAAGGCTGTCAGCAATCCTACATGTAACCTGTTTGTATGACTACAGCTCCCCAGTAATACAACAGGATGTTAGCAAGTCATTGCAGGGTGGAGAAAAGGTCAGAGAGAGTAAAAAAATTCAAATTGTATTGAAATAAAGGCCCAAAATATCCAGACAAATAATCACTTAAATATCCACTAACATCAGAAGGGCTTTGATGATGACTGACAAACATTTTTGGCTATAATATTGTCTTTTCCACTGTGTGTCTAGTGCCCTTTATCAATCCCTTCTCTCTGATGTCACAAAACATGTATGACATGTAACACATTAATATCCCTGGCAGTTTTTCTAAACATGAATTCCCTAATGCACACAGAATGAAATGCCACACTTAGGAGCAGAACTGGGCTTTCCTCTAGCTATTCTCTATACCAGTAACAAATTGAACTGACAGAGGAGCTTTTAACCTTTCATACTGGGTAGATGAACATAATTTCAGCTGATGGATCAGAACAGGTTAGGATGACCTTGGATCTTCAGCCACTGGCTTCTGTGGCTTTTTGTCAGCTCAGTTTTTTAAGGAAACCACGTTAATGGGATTGTGCTGTCTGTATGTCCACCTGCCAGCCTTAACACTGATTTTTAAACCTATTGGTGAGCTTTGGCCCAACCTGTCAATTTCTTACAAATTCCATGAAAACGAGCAGCTGAACGAGTTCTAAACTGACAGTCCCAGTGGAGGAGAGGCTGAAATATTGGCTCAGCAACAATCCCAGAAGCTGAATGATCTCAGAAACTCCAAGACCTCTCACTTGATAAGGTGCTGGATAACCCAAGGAGAAGGCTCTTTCTTAAGGCAAAATAATTTTTTTCAGTCCTCCTCATCAACTGATTGTTTCACTAGTCTATAATTTTAGGTAGTCTTTTAAGGTCTTTCTGCAAAGACAGAAACAGACATAGTTTTAATTGTCACTGTGCTTGATTGTGTAAGAGTTGTAATTAGCACCATACCCACTGAGTGGGTTAACTCAGAATCAGCCTTGGATTCAGAAGTTCTAAGGGATATAATTCAGAGCTTCAGTAGAACAAGTCTGTGCTCAGGGGTTGAGAGAGTCTGTTTCATATCTCTATATACAATACTACAAAAAATTACCAACTGAAGAGTTCAGGTTAAAGGGATTTGGCACTGGATACTTTAAGTAGAACTATTGGTTTATCCTGTTATTTTCCTCTCCGTTTTTTTCTATTTGGCAAACTTAATTACTTTCTTGCAGTCTGAATTCAGCAGAACTTAGCATGACTGTTTCCAAGATCAGGTCAGAATGTAAGATTTGGTACCAGCAGATCTCTCTGTAAGATCAGTGTTTATTAAATAAGATCAGTGTTTATTAAATAATTTCTGACCTACAGCCAGAGGTAAGGGCTAAACTTCTATCTTCACAAAAACCAGAAAAGGAAATATTCCTAAAACAGGTGCAGAATTATTCCTAAATTTTTCCTTGAAATAATTTACAACAAAACAGAACATCAAACCTGGGTCTTTTTTGATCCTACAATATATTGTAATGCTTCTGCAGCTTCTCCATTAGAAATTAGGATTTCACCTGAGTTGGTGAGAGCTGATGAAAGCTTCAATGGAAGAAAGAAAGGAGTAAAGTGTTATAACATTTTTTTTAGTTGCCCATATAGTTTACATAAAAAACACTTCCTGTTTAGTGTCATCTCATGAATGTGAAGAGCTAAAGCTTTATTGTGATCTTCAACAGAGTCACTGTGTCATCCCTGCTCATGTAGCTTGCTGAAAACACATGAGACAAGGTACCTTTGGGCCAGTCTTGATTGTCCTGATTTTCTGTGACGTTGATGGAAATAAACTCCTTTGGAGTCATGTGGGGTAATGCAGAAGTTTACTAATATGTAAGTAGATTTAGTATTGTTTTTATAATCTAAGAGTTTCATTTGTGACTTAGAAATATTACACAAGACTAAAAGCAAAAACCAAAGACAGCTTCACAGGACACATCAGAAATATTTAAACCATTTACAAGTGTCAGTGAAATCTTAGGACATCACCATAAATCTTCAGAATACAGAGTGTGCTAGATTGCACACTGCTTTAAAATATAATACATGGAATGCAGACTTCCCAACAATATCTGTCTCTGTGAATGGAATGTAGATCTAATTGCCAGCCAAGGACAAAAGCAATCCAATCACTTATGAGCTTGTTGGTAAACATCCTCTGAGAGGCAATAAGGATCTTTTGCTTTGCTCTGAACTGAGCTAAGAAGACCTTGGGCTTGGATGCCTACGAAATCCTGGAGAGGCACAGGTTTAATAATCTGTAATATTCAAGGGTTAGCATGCTGACACACAGACATGATGGCAGGGGACACAGCAAAGTTAAAAGATTCTTCAGAGAGAGGAACTCATAGTTCTTATTGTTCCTTTTTTATATTTTAGCGTGCATTGAAAAGATTCATTGAAGCTTAACTGACAGGCCAAATGGACAAGGCAGCATCTTTTTAGATGCTTCCTGGGTGCCCCAGTGAATTCTATTTCCTGTGTTGGTTTCTTGTTCAAACTATTAAGAGAGGTGTTCTGTTCAGATAGTGCCCTGTTTCCCTGGCTTTGACTTGCACAAAATATTAAATTTAGTGTTAAATGATCACTGAAAAAGCTTTTTAAACAGTCCCAGTGCCTCAAATTTGTCAGGTTTAACTCTGCTGACTCTGACTAAGCCCTTTAAATCATGTTAAAGTGTGCTGATTGAAAGGGGATGAAGAACAGAGAGCAACATTTGTTCCAGAAGCTGGCTGGGCTGTAAGAATGAATGAGAGTCAGTCAAAGGACTGGAGACTGATCCTCTCACACAGCTCTGAGCATGCACAACCCCAAGGCCAGGAACTGCCTCTACTCCCATCCCTTATCCAGTGCAGCTGAGACAGCCAAATTAAAGCCAGGACTTTAAAACCAGGCTGGTGAAAGGACTCGAGCACAGACCCTATGAGGAGAGGCTGAGGGAGCTGGGGGTGTTCAGCCTAAAGAAGAGGCGGCTCAGGGGAGACCTCATTGCTCTCTACAACTCCTTGAAAGGAAGTTGGAGCCAGGTGGGGGTTGGGCTCTTTTGCCAAATGACTTTCAATAAGACAAGAGGGCATGGTCTTAAGTTATGTCAGGGGAAGTTTAGGTTAGATATTACAAAGAATTGCTTTACAGAGAGAGTGATCAAGCATTGGAATGGGCTGCCCAGGGAAGTAGTGGATTCTCTGTCCCTGGAGATATTTCCAAAGAGACTGGATGTGGCACTGAGTGCCATGGGATGGGAACTGCAGCGGGAGTGGATCAAGGGTTGGACTTGATGATCTCTGAGGTCCCTTCCAACCCAGCCAATTCTATGATTCTATGATTCTATGACTTGGCTTTTGATATCTGGCAAAGACCAGCAGTAAATTTAAATTCTTAAGGGAACTGAAAAAGAAAGGATTTGGGCCTCAGTAAAGTCTGAGAAAAAATGCCACACGGCTTATTCATTTGGTTGGGCTGTGACTACAAAAAGAAGTGAAGGCTCTGTGAGATGTCAAAAGATGCCATGACACAATCATAAGGCTTCTGACACTGCAAGGGCCTTAGAGTTATTAAAGTGCCTTATGTGTGACATTAAGAGTGAATATGTTGGAGTGTGTTTATATAAGATGTTTATATCTTTTCCTTTTTCAGCTTGTTCCACCTCAGGTTGAAGAACTGCAGTTTGCTTAATCCTCTGATGCCCTCAAGAGTGATCACAGTGGTTATGAGTGGTTATTCCCAGCTGGACTGCAAGAAAATGCAGGTTTGAAAATGGATGTATGGCCAAGTGTTGCAAAAAACTCCCTTGGGTTAAAATAATCAGACACATTTAGTCTTTGAAGAGGCTTAATTGGAATTAAATGACCACTATAAAGGTCAGAGGGGTGACACAGTGGCACTGCTGTAAGACTGTGATTCAGGCTGGAGACAATGCCAGCAGGCACCAAAACTGTGGGCTGATAATAGTATCACAGTATTCCTGATCCTAGTTTAATCCCCCATTCTCTTCCCCTGTGTGCATCCTGGCCCAGTCCTGTCTTGTGAGCACACTACACAATACAAGAATATTTTTGCTAGTAAATGTTCCTTAAAAAAAAACAAACAACAGCTTAAATTTTCAGCAGGTCATAAATATTATTTAAGGAAGTATATTCATTAAAGCTGATGGTAAGATTTTGAAGTGTTTTTAAGTCTAGAGATGTCCTGCAGTGTGCTCAGCTGTTCCCACTCAAATGCAAAACCAAGGGCAAAAGTAGATCAGAAATTACAATTTTACCAGACATGCAGCCAGATTCTCTAATACTTCGTGGCTGCCTTTAAAATGAAAAATCTTCAGCTGACAGAGGGCAAACAGAAATACTATCCTGGTGATAGACCATAAGAAGACTCTAACATGAAACAGTGAAAAACAGTAAAGGCTACAGTGACTCTTTGTCTTTTATTTGAGGATTATTTATTCTCCAGCTTCTTCCTGAAATAAAAGTGAGCTGAGTAAGAAGATGAGCCAGACAGTCAGATGGTTCACAGGAGGAAGGAACAGATACTGCTGATCCTACAGGACTGGCAACTCTTCCTTTATGAGAGAGCAATTTGGGAATAGTGGATCTGAGCAGTTCCTTAGGAAAAGGCAAAGTGAGAATATTGCTTGTGTCTCATGGCAAATGCAGTCACTGAAAGATGGCACATTGGTAAAATAAGAAGAGAGCTGTTACTCCCCTCTTCTTTAACACAAGGAAAGGATGATAGTTTGGGCTATGTCCACTCCCAGATTCATTCTTCTCAACCAGTTATTCATTGAAATTACCTGTCCTTTACAGAATATGAAAATCAATTAGCATTCAGCCCAATAATTGTAATTCACGTTGCATAATAACTGATAGGTAAAGGAACACAAGTTCTAGTGAAGCTAAGTAAATGTAAACAACATTAGAATCAAGCCCAAACCCTCAAATTTTTAACTTTTTTGTTTGGTTTAGGTCATGGGTCAAGCTGAATAACAAATAACTACTCAGTCCATTTATTGTACTGAAATATTGGCCTTAGCCACTGAAAATGTTGAAGTTTTTTAGTGTAAGCAAGCAGTCTGAGGCATGACCTGGATTGTTGGATCCATGTGCAAAACTTCATCACCACATTCCAAATCATGAGACAGAATAAAGCTTTCTGTGCATCTCTGTCCCTCTGCCATAACTGGATTGCACGGAGAAAACAGACACAGGGCTTTGAGCTATATAAAATAAAAGGCATTGGAAATTTGTAAACTTTCTAATTTTTAATTGAAGAATAAATATACTGGGAGTAAAATGAGAGAGGTCCAATTAGGAAATTAATAGCAATTAAGACAGGAAATCATCTTTCTGTAATACAGGTCTGCTAGAAACTGTGTTTAATTGCCTCATAATCAAATCTTTGACCATCCCTCTGACAAACTTTCTTGATGTCCATGTTGACTGCCCTGTCAGCTGATGCTAAATAAACCCTCAAATAGCTGAGCAATCCCTCTTTTCTTTGCAGGAAGGAGCAGGAAAGGTGCCCTAATTCAGGTTAAGCCACATTTCTACAAAAATCATAAAGCCTTAATTACCTTCAAGACTTCTATGCCTTTTTCAAATTTGATGAAAATTTGATCCTTCCTAAGACCCTGCAATGACAGTCACACAGCATGTCTGGTGTTTTACCCTTCTGTGCCCTGCCCTGAACAGACTGACTCAGTGTATTTTGCTTTTCCTCACTCATTGAGAAAAGATCAGACAGAATCTAATTACATCTCACACGAGGTCATCTCTCATAGATGCTTCAGACCCCTGTTTGGGAATTACTCCCAGCAGTTCATGCCCTTTCTGCAGCCTCCTCATCCACACAAAAGCCGCAGGCACAGATTTCAGCCTAGTTTCAGAGCCCCTTCCCAGGCTGCATATGCCACCTCATGGCCATCTCCAGTATTTACAGGATGTCCCTCTGTAACTGCAATTAAATAAACCATCCAGCAAATATTTTGCAACATCTTTCCAAGCTTTGAATGATCATGCTTGACTGACTCTCAGGATCACTGCTGTCTTTGCCTTCTGCCTTAGCTTATTGTTTCAGATACTCTGTTCAGGGATATTCACATATGCTTTGACTGGTACAGAGAAGAAAAGCTTATTTTTTCCGTCAGATTGCTGCAAAGATAAAAAGCAAGGGCCAAGTATCTTTATGCGACTGAGACCATCCCTTAAAAATGTAAAAAATAATCTAAGCACCATGAAAATATAGCCATGAATTATAGTAAGGGATGGCAGGAGGGAGAGCAAAGAATAATAAATAAGAAAATCGTTTATGGTGTCATTTTCCCAAGAGAATGAGAAATACAAATGAGACACTAAAAAAAACCCCCAACCAACCAAACCATGCTGAGCCAAGTTATGCCATTAACTGAAGTACTGCATCTCAGCATGGGCAGACTTTGAATCCCAGGGAATTTGTTTTGATCTTAGAAGCTAAAATGTCCTGAGCTCAGAGGACACAGGGCCCTTGGGGAGAGAAGATTTTGCTTTCAAAACTGAAAAGGTCTTCCAGCTCCCTTCATGTTCTCAGCTCCAGCTTCTGACTGCAGGAATCACACATACATTTATCTGTATAAATTAATCACCTAAGAAGATGAAAAGCACTGTATTAATTGTACTAAAATCATAAGGATACAGTCAAAGAAAGAAATGAATCAACAGGAGCTCTGTCCCATAGCCACAACTGGGTGTCTTTAACCCCACTGGTGACACATTTCTGCTTCAGGCAGATGTTTCCTAGAGCATCACAGCTCTCAACCTACTTCTTAGAAGGCAGTAAAATACATCAGTACAGTCATGTAAATTCCAAACTCAAGATGCAGCCAGAACAACTTGGGACTGATCTGCACGGGTACCAAACCACCTTGTGACTGACCTGCCTAATGCATATGCTCTCCTGTGATACAGATGAAATACAGATGCATGCACATCTGGGTGGTCTTTGTTTTGTTTCTGTTTAGAAATATGACCACTCATAACAATATTTACTCTGTTTTCACAGGAATTGATGAGGTAAGGCCCAGATTCTAACAGCAAAATTCTGAACCAATTCTCATGCCTGGAATTTTCTACCAAGATATATATGGACATCTGAAATCTAAGAGCCAGAGAAACACCAAGCACAGACATTTTAGGGAACTTCCAGCACCTCTATTTGGGCAAAACTTGTTCATAATCCTAGTTATTAGATGCTTTGCCAAATAGTTCTGATCTTATAATCAGAAAGTTACCTTTATTCACAGGCCAGTGCTACACTAAGCAGCTCTTAAACTTGGGCAGCTTGACACACTGAAAACTTGCTTTGAAACTTATTTTTGAATTTTGAAACTTATATTTGAAACTTATGCTTAAATTTCAGCTTCAGAATTTGATTGTGCTCTCTAAAGATGTGATTTATTTTCATTCCCATGGTACCATATTCTCTGAAATCCCAGGTAAAAAATCATCATTGAATTACATCACCACAGGAGCAAAATCTGTGTGCAGAAAGGCACAGAGGAGATAACTCTTAGTAATATTTCCCTCTTGATTTGCACTAAATTTTTCAGTTTTAGCAACATGATTTTGTTCTGTTTCTTAAGAAAGAATGACAAGCAATACTTCTAGTCTGTTTAATTTCATTATAACTTTGTTGTCTCAAGAGGAGGCAAATTTACTGTATTTTATTCTAACGCTGCATTCAAAGTTAAGCATCAAACATCAACATCTAATCATAGGTGACTGTGTTCCTTTTTTCTGTTTGCACTGTGAGATTTAGAAACTCTTTAAATTCTCCTTAACTATGCAAATGAGCAGCAAAATGATTTGCAAAAAGCTACAACAGCTCTTGCAGTCAGACTTGAGCAAGAGGAGTCAGTCCACTGGCCAGCCAGGAAAATGGGGGCAGAAACCCACTTATTCCCTGCAGCACACAAGTCAAATCACTTAAAAAATATTTGACCATGTTCTCTGCCTGACTAGGAAAACAATAAACTTCCATCTGGTGTTGAAACATTCCTTAAAGATTATGGGGTATTCAGACATCCTAGTAAGAAAACCACCTTAAAAATGCAGTAGGTTGTAGTGAAATGAGGCAACCAGGTGCCACTAATTGCCAGGGAGTGAGCATGAGCTTGTGTCAAGCCCACCTGTGCCTGATTAGGGTGGGCCCCCACTGCTCATGAGCTCACTCCCTGGCAATTAGTGGCACCTGGTTGCCTCATTTCACTCCAGTAGGTTGCCCACGTTTTCAGTCAGTGGGAAGTTTCCTTTAAGAAGAAATGAAAGTCAAAATCATGACTACAACCATGAAAAAACCCCTGCTCTTTCTCACAAACAATCAGTTCTAAGATTACTGATCCCCAAACCTTTAGTTTGGCTTTTTTCCCTGCAGGAGTAATTTATGAATTTCTCCTTGCAAAAAACATAAAGATCCTTGGCTTGAGAAAGTGCCACTGAAAGGAAGCAGAATGCTATTTATAAACAACCTCCAGTGCAACCTGTAAGCCCAGGACTACCTGTCCCTCCAACAAACAGCCCTGAACACAAAAAGCAAGCACACCTGAGGAGGATGAGCCTGGAGTACTGAAGCAGAAAACAGTCCTTGAAATCCTGCCAGCCTAAATTTGAATCTCCCCTCAACTGAGCATCAAGGTTATTCATACAAACATTATGTAAGCAACTTCTGATGCTTCTTTACAAGTAAAGCCATGTAGGAACTTAGAATAATCATTATCACTGTTGCTCAAAAGCACTGGAGAGCTTCCTTATTCTTTTCTCTTCCCTTTTTAAAAATCAAGGGCTTTGAGGAAGGGCTGAGGGAGCTGGGGGTGTTCAGCATGGAGAAGAGGAGGCTCAGGGGAGACCTCATCACTCTCTCCAACTCCCTGAAAGGAGGTTGGAGCCAGGGGGGGGTTGGGCTCTTTTCCCAGGCAACTCTCAGCAAGACAAGAGGGCAGGGTCTCAAGTTGTGCCAGGGGAGGTTTAGGTTGGAGATTAGAAAGAATTTCTTTCTGGAGAGGGTGATCAGGCATTGGAATGGGCTGCCCAGGGAAGTAGTGGATTCTCCGTGTCTGGAGATCTTTCCAAAGAGCCTGGATGTGGCACTGAGTGCCATGGGCTGGGAACTGCAGTGGGAGTGGATCAAGGGTTGGACTTGATGATCTCTGAGGTCCCTTCCAACCCAGCCAATTCTATGATTCTATTATTCTATAAATAGATAACAAAAAATAAAACAAAAATCCCTGGTCTTTGTGGGCTCAAAGCTTCAGCATTGCCAAGAGAAGGAGATGGGAGAATTCTTCCTTTCCCTTGCAATCTGCAAATGGAGTCTGTGGAGCATTGATGCTTCAAAATGCTACAGATCCTTGCAAGAAAATTTTGTTGTTAAAAATAGTATTATCTTGCAATCACTAGGAACAGGCTCTAGCTTGAATTATTTTTAACATGGATTATTTGATAAATCTTCAAAATGAATGTTTTCCTCTGTTTCCAATTCCATCCATGTGAACTGTACTACCAAATTAAACTTTTCTCCATTTCCACTTAGAAATCTTTTTAAGCTCTGCAAAAAATAAATAAGAAGAATTTTCCATGGAACTCTATAACAGGGCAAATTAACATAGTTTTGATTCATTATTTTTAAACAAAAAATTTAGGCAAATGAATACTTATAGAACTTTTTTTTTTTCAATCTGAACATGGCAGATGATGCCAGACTTCTCCTGTGGCATGGAATCAGTGGAATGTAACAGCAATAAATTTTAGGGTAGGTTTAAATTCTGCCACACTTCCATCAGTTGTTCCAACCTTGAGACGCTCAACAGTCTTTCTCTCTTTTTACCAACAGGCTTTAAAACTGTACAACTTCAGTCTGTTTCTACTCTAATGCAAAATCTAAATGATTTGCGTAGCGGGAGGAGCCCTTCTGCTCCTAGGGCTGCTCCTGAGGCCTTGGGATTTAGCCCATTCCTGGACAATGTCCTAGGGCTGTTCCTGAGGCCTCGGGATCTACCCCTTCTTGCCTGCTCCTGGGGCTCCTCGAGCTGTGGGCTTCTCCATCCTCACTGAAGAGTGAGAGCCCTCTCCATGGGTGTCAGCTGCTCTCTTATTGGCCCCCTGCTCCTGCACATGCTCAGGAGGGAGGCCAGACACAGGTGAACCCACACCCACTCATCAATAACTCAGGGCACCTGGTCCTGTCTCACTACAGATTTGATTATTTTGGGGCCTGATGCACTGTGGACTCTCAGTACTACACTTGTAGAGAGGAACACTGTCTGCTGATCAATTTTGTTTGCAAAAACAAAGCAAAAAGTGTCCAGACTAACTGCACCGTAGTGTCTCACAGAAGAGCAGAGTGAGGACAGCTTTCTACTGCTCAGAAGAGACCTATCCAATTCTTCCTTCATAAAAAAATCTGTACAATGAGCTGCAGACCCATGCTGGCATCCAGCACAAGGTCTGTGGCATTATTGATGCCTTCCATATGTCCCCTTATGAAGGATCTCTCAGTGTACAGGGTGTGCTGGCTGTTGGCTTGAGAGTCACTTTGACTCATGAGATCCTCAGCCAGAATCAAGAACGACAAGAAAAGGAAGGCATTAAAATCACATTGGAGTTACAGACAGGAAAAAAACACAAACAGAAACATTTTGCTGGATCTCTACTGTTCAAAGGCCCAGAAAACTTTTCCAAGCATCAGTCCAATACACTCATTTCCTCTTTTCCAAAATACTCATTTGCAATATATTCACTTGCCTAAGCACAGGTCCAGATACTCATCCCAGCTGGTTTTGTTCAATCCTTTTCCTGTTTACTAGATCACCAGTAATGGGAATGGCACATCTGCCAACTAAAACCTGGCCTGAACCCAATAATTCAGACCATGTGAGAGCTGCCACTTTAATGATAGTTGCAATGCTCCTACTTTGGGCCTTATAAATAATAAATGCTTGACAGTCTTCAAGTCACCATGATACCCAATTACTACACAATTTTTAATGTCTGCATATATCAGAATGCTGCTCTTGTATTATTCACTAAACATACTCAGGCAGTTTTCTGTTCCAGAATGTTATCCATTCATCCAGTGCATTATTTTTTTTGTAAAAATGCTTTTTCCAGACATACCTATTCTGTAACTTCATTATCATGAATTGAATTTTCAGTTTTTAGATTCTTAGTCCTTAGAGATTTATTACTTGATGATTTACCCAATGTTTACAGCTTGGCCAGTTCACATTCCAGCTGACAGGACTCTACTAAGGTTCAGAAGCAGTGACTTGTGTTAAAGTATGGCAGGAAAACTCTCTTATTTATGTTTCTCCAAAAGATAAGCCCTCTAGATGTGTACTAAAAAGTGCACTTGAAAACATCAAAACAGAGAGTTATTGTAATAAATTCAAACTCTTTATTGTCAACAGCAAAACTGAATAACTTGGCCAAAGGGACAGCTCTGCTCTCAGCAGCATCCCCTTCTGTGGTGTACTGGCTCATATCCCAGTCCTATTCTTATCAATTAGACCCTTGTTTCCTCCAGGCAGCACTGATCTCCCAATGTGACTTCATTATGTTGCAGGTCCCAGCAAGGAGAAGAGAGTTAGAGGGGACAGTTAAAGTGGAAATCCAGCTTTTTCTCAGACACCTATGGGCAATGATCATTTCTCTCCCCACATGTGATCTCTGTGTGGCACAGGAATCACCCACTGCCTTGTGGAAGCAAAACTCTTTTTGCATTTTTTTTTTAAAAGGTAAATCTTTAGGATCAGCCAAGCTCTATACAGCTGAAGTTAGGAAAAGCAACAGATGGAACTTCTCATTCCTTTCTAATAACAAACAAGGATTTGGGTCCGGAGCATAAAATTTCCATAAAACTCTTCTAAAAGAAAGCACTTTAAAGGCATGAATCTTCACTGGCAGAGTCCTTGGTCTGTGCACCCCTCATCAAAAGAATCTGTTGACTCTTGACCAATGTATTTTTAAGGGTTCTTATTTATATAATCAGCAATATTTTTTCAGTTACTCGTGCACAGACATATATGCAAAGAGCTCATTCAAAGTGCGTTTAAGACCCACAAGGAATGTTTACACACTGCTGTAGAGAAAATCTGTGACACAGGTCTTTTCATTTTATGATACACTGCTGCAGTCTGACTCTAATCCATTATGTTGATTATATTATAATTAAAGTGAGGGAATCAGGCTAATCTGTTGGAAATGAGAAAATAAAGTAACTTGAGAGTTGGGTGACAAAGAGTTTTCCAATCTGCAAAAGTTCAGACCTTTCAGAAAGGTTTATAGCATCAACTAGAACAGAAAATAACCACAATAATCTAGGAAATCAGCAGGAAAGTCTTCTGCAACCATTTGTACTGGGTGACTAAAAGCAGCAACTTGAAACTCAGATCATCACACTAGGTGAGTATCTTATCCAGGATTCTGGATCTCCAATACTTTCTTTTTGGAGCAATTCCATTTAAGAGCCCATTGGTCAAAACACTTACTTGAGATTCAAATCGGCATGAAGCTGGCTGCACTGAAACTGGAAATGGATCCCCTGCAACCTAGAAACCTGGATGCTGATTATTCTGAAGAATAATTAACACAAACAATGACATCATACATGTAACATGTTATTTTCCATTTCCACCCAATGCACAGGGAGATGCTTTTATAAAGATATATATATATGTTATATATATATAATATTTAATATATATAAAGATAAATATATTTATAAAGATCAATAGATCTCTAGTATCCCTCCACAAGTGCAGGTGTGATTTACGTCTCCATTTATAACCAAATAGGCTTCCTTTAAGCTAAAAGCTTCTTATATTAATGACAGTGAAAAATAAAAATAAATATATGCATAAATCTATTGTCTGTCTTCTTTGACATGGCTAGAGCAATGGAAAGGAGTTGAGAGTAAACAAAGACGAGCCCGAGGGAGTTTTGCCACAGACTTTGGGATGATCAGGACTGTGTATATTGGATATGAGTATGAACCATGCAAGTTAGCAGGCAGTTTTTATTAGAATGAGAGAAAGATTAAACCATGTAAATAAATCTTGGTAGTAATCAGAATGCTTATGCTAGAAATGCCAGTCTGATACCACTTTCCTATTTTTCTACCAAGTTCCCAGTGAGGCTGACCTCTTGCAGATTCTGCAGAGTATGTAGGCCCTGAGAATGTTTTAAACAATGCAGTTTTAATCTAATATAGCACTGCAAATGCTGAAGAGCCTTTAGGCTAAGGGGCAGACCATTCAAATGTAAAAACAAATTTGACTTGAGTCTAAACAATGTTAGGCTGTGTTGTATACCATAGCTTTCTTTTGACATGGAAAAAGAAAATGCCTTTTGCTGGAAGGGAATTAGCTTGGAAAGCCTTTGTAAATGATACTGTAATGAAAATAAACTTAGTCCCACAGCCTTAGTTTCACAGCTGTGCATGAGAAGCCCAACAGATCATGCCCTGTGTCAGGAGTACTCATTAGCTTTTGGCTGCAGCCCACGTCTTGGCCTGGGGATATCATGACAACTAAATCACTGATGTCAATAATTTCTCTCCGTAACGATGCTGCAGCTCTTTGCAGTCAGATGCCACCAGCATTTGTAAGCCTTGCTAATAAGTAATAATTTCTGGAAACTCTGTGTTGCTTTTACACTTGTACTTTGTCAGCTCTAAGTTCTCGGTCTTCCTTTTCCATCCTTATCATCACATTCACCTTTGATTTCTCTCTCCTTTTTTTAATGTATTTGAAGGCTGAGAGTGATCTTCCCTCATTCATCTCTATCAGCATCTCCTGCTCTGACTGCTTTTACCTTTTTTGCCAGTTTTTCAGGAAGTCTCCCAAGGGCAAGTGGACAAAGGAAAAGGAGAGATTCAGTTTGATATTAAGACTTAAAGCAATAGCTATCCACCAGTGCCTCTTACCTCTATCAGAATATAACTGGGAGTACAGAACCTCTGCTACATTTTTAAAGTAATCACACGATCATTGTAATTATCACCTCAGGTTGTTGCAGCAGTTTTATTTTTTTTCCATTTGTAAGCACTTACACAGTGCATTAACCACAGAATACACAAACTACATGCTTAATGTAACACATCCCTGCTACTTTTGAATTGCTACCACGGTATTTAATGACACACAGCCCCTCCAGGAAGTATTTAGAACAGGAAATAAGGAATGTATTGTCCCGTTTACTACGGCTGAGGGAATGACATTAGAGCTGAATTAGACTCGAGTGAACGCTTGCTCCTCTGACCACCTTCAGGGATCTCAGGGAATTGTCACGCCCTACCTAGAAGGGGAACGGCTTTTCGGGTATGTTTTTCGGAGCACTGCTCCTGCAGACACTGTTCATAAACCCCCCCCCCCAAGGAATGAGACTCCCTGGGGCCCTTCCCGCCCCGCCTGGAAGAAACCTCAGCATCTGTCCCGCCTCCCGAGCCCCTCTGAGGGAGACTGCCCAGCCCCGCCCACCGCCGGGCTGAGAGCCAATCAGAGCCGAGAGTCTCGCCCAAGGGAAGCACAGCAGCCAATAGGAGGCGCGCGTGTGTGTGAGGGACGGCAGCCATTTTGGTTACCTCAGTGAGGGGCGGCGGCCATGTTGGTTACCTCAGTGAGGGGGCGGCTGCAGCGGCGGGGAGAGGCGGAGCGTCCCTAAACTGAAATCGTAGTCATAGAATGATTTGGGATGGAAGGGGCCTCTATAGGTCATCCAATCCAACGCAGGGACACGCTCAGCTAGACCAGAGCCTCACCAAGCCTCACCTTTAATTTCTCCAGGGGTGAGGCCTCGGCTTCCTCCCTGGGCAACCTGTTCTATTTCTCCACTACCTTCGTGGTAAGGAACTTTTTCCTAAAATCCAGTCTAGATCTCTATAATTTAAATCCATTAACATTTGTCCTATCACAATAGCCCCTTAAAAGCAGTCCCTCTCCAGCCTTCCTGTAGCACCCTTCGGATATTGGAAGGTCACTATTAGGTCTCCCTGGAGCGTTCTCCAGGCTGAACACCCCCAGTCCCTCAGGCTGCCTTCATAGGAGAGGTGTTCCAGCCCCCTCATCATTTTTCTGGTCCTTCCTGTGCTGGGGGCTCCAGCTGGATGCAGTACTCAGGTGAGGTCTCAGAAGAGCAAATTGGCAGAACTGCCTCTCTGGATCTGCTGGCCACACTTTTGATGCAGCCCAGGATGCAATTGGCCTTCTGGGCTACAAGTGTGCACTGTTGGCTTTTTATGTCCAGCTTTTTATCCGTCAGCACCCCCAAGTCCTTCCCTGCAGGGCTGCTTTCTAACACCTCATCCCCCAGCCTGTAGTGATAGTGCAGATTATTCTGACCCAGGTGCAGGACCCTGCACTTGGTTTTGTTGAACCTCGTGAGGTTCATGGGCCACCTCTGGTTTGTCCAGGTCCTTCTGGATGAAATCCCATCCCTCTGGCTTATTAAAAGAACCACTGAGCTTGGGGTCATCTGCAAACTTGCTGATGATGCACTCAATCCCTCTGTCTGTAATTGTTGATAAAAAGTATTAAGACAGTACAGTCCCAGTATGGAACCCTGAGAGATACCACTCATCACTGCTCTCCATCTGGACTTTGAGCTATTGACCACTCCCCTCCAGATGTGACCATCCAGCCAATTCCTTAGCTGAACTGTCCACCCACCAAATCCATATCTCTCCAGCTTGGCAAGTAGAATGCTGTGGGGAACCATGCTAAAGGCCGTGCAGAAATCCAGATAGATCACATCCATAGGTAGTCACTTGTCCAGTGATACAGTTTCTGCCTGAGGAAACTGGGTTTTCACACTCCTCAGCCATGCTAAGCCAACAGTCTGACAGTAACATGCTGGAGACTTTCCCCATCCCATTGCCAGACACCTGGCCTAGTGCTGGTGGTTATTTTTAGCTGCAATTAAGACTTTTACTGTGTTGGTGTGTGGGGTGGTGGAGTGTGCCTGATAAGCTGGCTTGTGAAATGTCAAAAAAAAAAAAAAGGGTTAGAGAGTCATCTTCTCTCTCATGTACCAGTAGCTGCAGCACACAAGCTTACTGAAGCTTAGCCTAAATAAATTACAAATGTGTGTGAGATAAAATAAGCCATTTTCAAACCAAAAGAACTATGTTCACTGAGCCATTTGCACTGGATTAATTTTATCAGTTTAAGAACAATTAAATCACTGTGTTTGTTTCTTTGCACACAGTGAGACCAGCTGGACATTTCTCTGTGGCAAGGCTGCTCAATATAAATTGGATCCTCACTGAAACAGATGTCATCAAAGATGTGTGACTTGTGAGTAAGGAGATTAAATTTATTGAACATTGCAAAGATTTCTGTTTAAGTCTTTGTCTTAATGTTTCTCAACATTTTTAGTGGAGAGGGATAAAAATGCTTAAGAAGCTTCTGCAATTCAACAAAGATGAATCAACCTCTCTGCAGCTTGTTACTTGCACTGCCTTTTCTTGTCACCAGATGTCACTCCAAGTCCACATAAGACAGACAATTTCTGTTTATTTTTACATTGTAAAAGCTGTTCTGGTCTTAGACTTCCCTGTCCATGGCTGCTACTTGTTACTTACCCACTGATCAAATCCCCACATATACTGCTTCTTTTAGAATAAGTCTGTAACGAGGTAAGTGTACACGTCCAAATATGCTCTCCTGCATTAACACATCATAACAAATAAGTAATGGAACAATTTGAAATTAGAAAGGGGATGTTAGTACTCTGAAAATTGTACACACTTTCCAAATCAAGAAAAAAAACCTGAAAAAATAATGTACTCAGAGTATTCTCCAGTAATTTCTTAAATGTAATTTTGCTTAAAGGAATGTGTTCTATTCCCTTTACACCAGATCCTGCAGGAAAGAGGGTCTTGTTTAGCAAAAGATCCCTTTTCTTTCCTTTCTCATTGACAAAGAATCTTAGGGGCAACTTTCCCAGTGACTTAGTTTAGGCAACTAGGCCAACTGATAACTATTTTAGTATTTTTAAAACAGTAATTGAATTATTAAGCATTAAAATTGGACATTGTGTCCAAAATCAGATATTTTTTGGTACTATCCGTAGCAAAATGCAAGTGCTTTTGTTTCTGAGCATCTAAAGCAGTGACTCATTATCAGCAGTGAGAAAAGCCAGATGATCCGACTTGAGTGTAAGGATTTCTGTTAGAAAGCACTCCTTTCTTAGCAGAATGAAATTATTGTAAAAAGTCAACATTATTATGCAACATTTTCAGTCCTTTATAGGTGAGTGTGTCATCTCAGTGTGACCTCCTCTGGCAACCTAAAATCTGTGTGTACAGTATCCCTATCTCTGCAGCTGCAGCAAAAATGCAAGAGCATTACGATGTTAATAATTAACTCAGCTCATTAAGAGCTAGCTAATGTTACTGCTAAATAATCTTCTGTTGGTTTATGAAGCCATTAAAATTTATATTTGTATGTACAATATTTTTAAAAAGTCAGGCAGCAGTTGCTAGGTTTCTCTTTTGATGTAAAAGAATTTTCAAACCTATCTCAGGCTGAATTAATAATTTCAAGTGAATTATCTTTCACCTTCTGCTCTGGCACATTCTGCTCTAATTCTGCTAAAGCCTTTTAGTATAATTTGAAATCATTTCACAGCACAGTAAAGCAACTGCCTAAGTGCTGGTGGCGCTTTGCTGCTGTATAGTTACTTTTGGAATCCTCCTTCTAGTTTTGCTGACTGCCATAAAAAACTTTTGTAACTGATCTTCAGCACTCTCACGGATCCCTGTGCGTCACAGGTCTGTGTTTCTGCCTCTGCTTCCTCCTGATGCTGGTATTTTTATAGGTTATAGGTTATAGTAGACCATTTGGTTTTACTGACATTGCTAAGCAGCCAATATTACATTTGTTTGTAGAAGGGTCTCCATCCTTAAAATCATTCTGTCTGTAATCTCTGGGCAGTTTATTGCCTGCTTGTGCTTTGTATCACCAGAATATTTCTGACTTCTACTGTGCTGTTTATTTATCTGAGTGCTCCTGGTATCATCTCTGCAAAGCAGTGCATCTCTAGATGAGATGCCAGGGTAAGTTGCAAGAAGCAGTGGTGATAGACCTCGTGTAAATGTTCAGTTGGTGAGGCCACACCTCGAGTCCTGTGTCCAGTTCTGTGCCCCTCAGTTCAGGAAGGAGATTGAGGTTCTGGAGCAGGTCCAAAGGAGGCCACTGGGCTGGTGAAGGGACTTGAGCACAGATCCTATGAGGAGAGGCTGAGGGAGCTGGGGGTGTTCAGTCTGGAGGAGGCTCAGGGGAGACCTCATCACTCTCTACAACTCCCTGAAAGGAGGTTGGAGCCAGGGGGGGGTTGGGCTCTTTTCCCAGGCAACTCTCAGCAAGACAAGAGGGCAGGGTCTCAAGTTGTGCCAGGGGAGGTTTAGGTTGGAGATTAGAAAGAATTTCTTTCTGGAGAGGGTGATCAGGCATTGGAATGGGCTGCCCAGGGAAGTAGTGGATTCTCCGTGTCTGGAGATATTTCCAAAGAGCCTGGATGTGGCACTGAGTGCCATGGGCTGGGAACTGCAGTGGGAGTGGATCAAGGGTTGGACTTGATGATCTCTGAGGTCCCTTCCAACCCAGCCAATTCTATGATTCTATCATTCTAAGAGAGAGTACATTTTAGAAACTGAGCTCTCTATGCCTTATGTTTAACAAAACTGTAACAGGCAAGATATATGAGAATTTTTAAGTTGTTGTTTCTAGTAATTTTAGCAGTATAAATATTTTGATGTGAGACATGACTATGTCTTTTGAAGTATTTAGAAGAACACATTTCTCATTTAGCACCTGGGAAATATCACCCTTCAGCTGTGGCTAGAAGCAGTGAGGTTTGCAGGATAAACATGGATAGCAGTTGGAAACTTAATCTAGTTATACTGATGTCTTGACTTAATAATGCAGAGCTGTTACTCTCACTGAAAGAGTAAAGAAAAATATTGCTGAAAAAAAGACTGAAGAAGGTTTCTAGTGTTTGACCCTGGAGTGGTGATGCAATAAGTGTGTTCACAGGTGTCCTATGAGCCATGAGCACAAATGTGACAAGGGGAGAAGAGCACTTGCTTGCTTTTGGCACTGCTGAAAATAGATGTTATTAAGGGAGTGTTCTGGCATATATCCCAAGCTGGTTACACCTTGGCCTGCAGGATCAAATGGGATAAAAATGTGTTTTCTTAAGGATGTCACTAGCCACAGTTGTCAGAGACAATCCAGAATCATGAATTTAAATGTGTATGCATTGTGTTTTATCTAAAATAGCTCTCATCTGAGCTCTGGGTGGAAAAGGCCATTTCCAAGTGGCTCTGCCTGCACCCTCATGCCACAAAGCATGTGATGCAGAGGGGATGTCAGTGCTGGGGAGCCCTGCTCTCTCTGAAGCTCACCTGATTTTACAGGCAACTGTTCACCATTCTTCTGAAGTAAATGAAATGTCTGTGCTTTGTATTTTGCATGGGTTTAGATCACCTGAATTACTGTGTTTGCCTGTTGCTTTGGATGGCAGATCATGGAAACTGAGGAATTAACTCAGATGGGCAATGGATGTCCATATGAAATTCCCCGTGGAACAGGGCAAGCTGCTGCTTATGTATCTGTTGATAACATATAGGAAGGAAGACTGTGTTATCTCAGATGACTTTGTCATGGGGGTAGCTGTTGAAAGTCTCCTGTAAGGAGATGAAAAACCAAACCAAACCAACCAAAACTTCATTAATGCTTCTAAAAACAAAACCTAAGATATTTCTTCCATCTTTTGTTTTATTATTGCACTAACTTCTTCAGCCAGCTCTGGACCGGGTGCTATGCTAACAGACAGAAATGAGCTCAGCATTGATCTATAAATTAATGGTTGCCTAGTGACTCATGATCCTGGCACACTTGCTTTATGCAAACAAAAAATAGCACTATGCAGTAATAGATATATGCCAATTTATTGGTACTGTGAACACATTGCAAGGAATAAAAAACACACACAAAAAATCTGGCCCACAATATATGAAAGCATCAAATAAAACTTGCAGGGCACATAATAAATGGATTAGAAATTGGCTTAAAAACAGATATCAGAAAGGGAAATAATAATTTCCATTATTCCTAATCAATTTATCCGAGCTACCAAAGCATTTTATTGTCCATCTAAGTGGTAACATAGGTCTCTGCTATTTAAATCTGCAGATGGCAGAGGCTTGAGTAGTAAATAATGAAGTTACACCTACAAAATTATTTGAATCACCTAATTAAATCATCACAGTCCAGCAATAGGCACTTCAATACAGCTAAATGTAAGTGGATACTGGGGCTCTATGGGCTACAGCTACACCATGATTTGAAATGCTTCTACTCAGGAAAAGGACAGAACAAACTACTTCAGCCTGAGGTCCCAATTAGTTCTCTAATTAAATTAATCAACGTGATCTATTGGTTTATCAAGTAGATGAACACAGAGAAGGGATTTTTCTTTCATATGCAGCATTGATAAAACAGCTCCTGTAATGGTGTGTTCATCTAATTTGCCTTCACTCCAGAAAGGTGACCACAAATTCAGTTGTGGGCTGGAAACCAAACCAAAGGATAAACTGCTAACAGCCCCTCACTGGTGAAAGGAAGGGTGGGATTGATTACAGCTGAGAGCTGAGGGCTTTTAAGTCTGACAGGGAGAGGCACAGTATCCAGTCATTGAAATTTTAGGTTGAGCAATGTATTGTAACTTTCATTAATGCATTGCCAGAATTAGTGGGGGCAGCATTGTCAGTGCTGAATTCTTCTGCATTATTCTGCACCAGTGGGGTCTGAGTTAGGTTAGAAATCAGCACCTTCATCCTGATGAACAATCTTGAAAAAGAAATCTTGGCAACTTTGAAAAAGAAAGTTCTTTAAAGAACTTTAAAGAAAAAGATTTGTTCTTTATTAATTTCAGCTTTCTCCTTCACTGTAAACTATCAGTAGTATCCAACCAGTTAAGCTCCTTCAAGTTTACAATTTGTATTTTTCATTGCTTATGAATGGTAAAACATTTCTCCAAGAGGGGGATCAGATTTTTCATACTTTCTGGAGAGAATCAGTAGATAGAGGAATGTGAGTGTGCCTCTCATCTTTGTGGTGAATATTTCAGATTTTTATAAGAGAATAAACCCTCCTTGCACCAGTACTTTGAAAAACATCACCTTCTTTTTGTGTTTTCTGTCTGTTCGGGGCCTGAACAAGCTCCATTGAAACAAAAGTAAATCTTCCATGGGACATGATGTCCTTTCAGGCTCATGAAGTCACAAGGGAAATAATTTTTACTCAATTTGCAGTCTGTGTGTACTCCTATAGCTCCACTGAATCCCATGGAATGGTGCTGGTTTTGTGCCTGCTCAAAGCCAGAGCTGATTTATGATCATATTCCTGTCTGCTATTGGCTTTATTTGACACACATTAAACCCAACCACCAGACAGTGTAGAAGAATCATTTCCTAAGCCCCCTTATGAATCATCTTCTTTTCTCAGAGCCTGGTAACACTGAGATCACAACCACTAGGTACAAAGGAGTAAGGAGAAACAAACAAAAATATTCAGAAAGTTCTTGAGCATAATTTGCAGTCACACTGTAATGCAAGTCACTGGAGGCCTGTAGGAAATATGAATCTCAAATGTAGCAATGAAATGCAGAGAGGAATTTTCACCTGTTTTTCATGCATTTTTCCATGGTGCATCACACATCTCTTTGTTTCTCAAGCACAATGGAAATTGAAAACCTGCTGGACTGGAACATGTACAGTCAGCTTTCCAGGATGAATTTATACCTTCATTGATCTGTCTGCATGGATGAAAAAGGGCCAAGCCCTATCATCCCTGCCTGAGAGATATCATGAGAAGAGCATCCTGGATCTGATATCAGCAAATCTTCCCTGAGCTATTTGTAGCTTTTGATGAAGAGACCTGGTAATATAATTCATGGAACAATGAGACATAAGATTTATGTATCAAAACACTGTTTTAAGCATGTTATGGACTTCCAACATTGTAACTAAGGAATTTAAAAAAAAAAAAAAAAAAAAAAATTTTTTCTTTCTGTTGCATTTCCTTTTTCACCCAACTTTTTTTTTTTTCTTTTTCTTTTTTTTTCCTTTTTTTTTTTTTTTACCCTGGAACACAGAAACAGGACTGGCAAGCGCCAGCAGCTCTTATATTTCTGGGAAATTATTTTATCAATACAATATATCAGTATTGCTGAGCATAATATAGAAGCCAGATATTAAGGCTGAGGACAATCTTTTCCTTTTTTAAATGAAAAATGTGTCTTTCTGTGGTCCTCCTACTGGTTCTCTGACATCTGATGTTGAACATCTCATGTACATACCATTTCCAGACCTTCATCTTGACATTTTGGTGACCATTTATAAGACTCACATCTGGACTTGGATCTCTTTGCCCTTCTAAATCCAACTGGAAAAAGGACAGGAAGTAAACACCTTCATCTTTGTGCTTCCTCCAAGAAAAAGAAAACAAAGAATCCTACAGAAAAACCCCCCAACACACATGGCCACTTGCCAGCCAGCATTCATCTCTAGAGTGGGATTAAATCCTA
Source organism: Calypte anna (assembly GCF_003957555.1). Lineage (NCBI taxonomy): Eukaryota > Metazoa > Chordata > Aves > Apodiformes > Trochilidae > Calypte > Calypte anna. Next base: position 38,104,882 of record NC_044251.1, read on the forward strand.
AGTGATAGGTTCAGTGGAGATTTTTTGGCCAGTACAACCAAGAAGGGGATTTCTCTGCTGGGAGGAGAAACACAAACTCTGATAGGATCAGGCTCAGAAGAGATGAAATGTGGCTTCCCCAGAATTTTGATTTTAGTACTGCTTCATATTCTTGACCACATCTCAAGCCAACTTGAATCCAGATATTTCTTTTACTGAACTTAATTCCTAATTAGAAGCCCCCATGGAGCAACAGTAACAAGGACCTATTTGCTCTTTACAGCAGCATCCCCCTGTGAGCAGAAAAATGGCCTTCTGGGATTAAAAGGGAGAGCAGACATAATGAAGACAGCTGATGAGACTTGTTTCTTGGTTGTGCTTCCCACAGACCAAATTAATTTCAACAGATGAGCAAAAGATGTGCTAATTAGCACCTTCTTTTTACAAACCAGTTCTGTACTTCAGGATCTCATTAGCCTTCTGGATAAGGCTCATGTTTTGAGTGCTCTCAGAGGCAAAGGTGGCCAAGTTTCTCTTCCTCCAGTGCAAGGGTTATGTTCATTTATTTCAAATGCTTGAAGAGAACTGCTTCAGATTAAAGAATATTTACTTTTATGGCTTATATATTGCCATCTTTCTCTACATTTCCAAAGAATTACACAGCACAATAGATTTTACAAAGACAGAGAAGGTAGAGGTAGCAGAAAGGGTTGAAAGTCCATTATACCAGAGCACTGGAGACCAGTCATGGCTGTTAGACAGTAAACAGAGGGAGAACAGAAGGGAGAACCATAATAAAAGGAGAAAAGCCAAGAGAAATAGCCAAGTTCTAATTTACAAGCCTAACTTTGTGTGTTGAGAAAAGAAACCAGAAAATATTTAATGGAAATCAAGGAGGGAAGGAAAAAAGAAATCTAGAGAAAAATATAAAAAATTGTTTTGCTAGTTGGATTAAATGGGCTATGAGGAGAATTTCCTGGGAAATATAAGTGAATAGTTGTATCACATCTCTGTGCATTTTGGGGAAAAGATATTTATGATAAATACTTGTACTGGAAGAAATTAAGACCTAACAGTCTGCTGTTCACAGCCCAGTACATGACATGTATTCAAAGCCATGCTGGCAAGTAATTTCTTCCCAATTTTATGCTGCAGTTTATGATCAGTTAAGATGTTTGAAAACAATAAAATCATGAAGGAGTCTGAAATGCTAGTTCAGGAGCAAACTTGCACTAAATTTTGCATCATGGCTGACTTCAGAAATGCTCAGATTTTTAAAGATAATGGGATTCTAAAATGTTTGCTGACTCATAACATCAGTGGAGAAAACCACAGAGGAAGTGTAGGGTACTGTACTATAGTGCTGGCAGCATGTAGTGAATAAAGCCTCAAGGACTGTCCTAGAATGTTTGGAAGACAAACTCTGAGCCTCTGGACCACAAAAGTGGAGGACAGAGGTTAATTAATTTGTTACTGTTACTTAGCTTTGGTACTGGCATCCACAAAGGATGCATTAAAAAGGCCACCCAACACCCCAGCAGTTTCTTGCAGTGTGACAGATTTAGGACTGTGCTGCCACAGAGGAAACAAAGATAGTCTCAGGCACCAACTTCCAAAAGTAGCTCACAATTCGAGGGAACCAAATAGGGAGGAAAGACTGAGAAATATGTTAAATTTGGCAATGATAATGAAACTGTGCATACTGAACTAGCCTCAGGTTAGACAGGTTCTCTCTTGCTGGGCAGATTTGATTGGTTTTAAAATAGAATCATAAAATGTAATGGAAGAGGGAATCCAAAATCTGCCTTGTATGTGGTGTAATGTGTGAAACAGATACCTCTCAAAACTTAATTCAAGGGGATTTTACGTAAGGGGACTGTCACAGCCACAATAATAATGCTTGTGTGAGATCTTTTGATGAAACTGGCCATTCTGCAGCTTTCAAATAAAACTGAGAAAGCTCATCTTACTGTTTTAGCAGATATAACTGAAAGCATAATAGAGTGCTACTCAGTCACAGTAAAAGAGAGCACAGCATGCAGGTGAATTCTTCTTTTGCTGCCAGGGAAGGAATGACCATGCTGATTTTCCTACATCCTATGAGAGGAAACATTGAACACAATCTGCACTGCCTTGATCTGCACCACTTAAGTTTATGGAAAAATTAATCTTCCTGCATGACACCTGTCCCTGAGGATGATTTAAAAGATTATGGTGTGAGAGACAAATCAGAAATCAGTGATGTGTGGCTGATGGAGCAGCAAGCAGTGAACATGCTCCTAAAGAGGTGTAAACACGCTCCTAAATTCTGGTTGAGTGGTTAAAACATTCACTGTTCACTGACTGCAGTGAAGTTTGGCACTGGCACTACTCTTGGCAAAACCCATTTCTTCTTTCTATCCCTTTCTAATGCCTCGAGACTTTCAGTCACCAAAGAGCTATCACAGATTGAAGCCAGTTGGGTGGAAGCCAGACAGAAAGCAGCAGCCTTTTCTAGCATTAGTTTACACACTGTTATTAGTTTCTTGTCTTCTGGAGTTGCAGCTGGATTCTAACAATAGTTATGTGAGGTGGATCCTGCTGCCTCCTCTGCCTACTGCCTCCTCCTCCTCAGAGGAGGAGGAGTGGGCCAAAATTCTGCTAAGATGGTTGTAAGAAATCCAGGCATGCTCTCCAGCTGTTGGATCCTCTGTGCAAAGCAGCAAACCCTATTCTCCAGCCTCTCCCACAGGACCCAAGTACCACTACACAGAATCAGTGAGAGGTGTAAAAGGATTTCTGTCTCTCACTGTGCCACCAGAGAAAGATGAATGCAGCTGACATGGAACTACTTCATGCCTGGGTTTAAGGCTCATGTGATGTGTATCCTCATTTACTGTACGTGTCTGATGTGTTCTCACTGACCAAGCATGATGTGCCACTCCTTACTGTGCTGCAGCATATCCAGAGGAGTATTTCCATTGCTGGAAACTCAGATCTGAAGCAGACTGGCACCACCATGCTCCCTAAAGAACAGTCTTCAAAAGCAGAGGACACAGATGACTGAAATGATCTCTCTTGCAGCAAAGTGCTGGCAGGTAGATTGAGTGCTGTGAGACTGTCAGGGTTCAACACTGGCCCGGCAATTAAACTGAGTGACAGACACTCTCTATTAATCTCTCTCTCCTCCCTGATAAAGAAAGGAGAGAGAATAAGGGAGAGAGACTTATGGGTTGGACACTAAACTACACAACTTTAATGAAACAGTAATGATAAATAGGAGAAATTAGTAAATATATACAAATATACAGGAAAATTGATCCCACATTCCTTCCCCCCTTTTCCCCCAATAACTCTCACATCACCACTGAGGCTGCAGGGCAGCCCTGGGAAAGTCCAGGTTGGACTCCTGGAGATGGCAGCAGTTGTGAGTTGGAGGCAGGAACACACAGATATGGGCTGGCACAGATCAGGACCACAGGCAGAGGAACGGATGGAATCCTCCCAGGATGCTGGGTGAAGGAAGGGAAGCAAGAAAGGCAGGAAGGGCAGGCAGCTGGAAGCTGGAAGCAGGAAATCATGAAATCTGGCTTGGCCCTTGTGGTCCCTCAAATTTATACTGAGTATGAGGTATATGGGATGGAATACTTTGTTTGGTCAATTCTGGCATCTGTCTTGTCTGTTCCTCCCCAAAGGAGGGCTACAGGTGGGACCTCTTTACTCCTTCTGGAAGGTAAAAGTTTTCCTCAGAGCTGAGCAGTGTCCTTGGCTCTGCACACCAGTCTCTGGCAGTAACTATGAACATCAAGTGTTATCAGTCCTAGAAGCAGACACTGTCTGAGAAACTTGCTGTTAATTTCAGCAAGTGCAGCTACTTACAAGAGACTTAGCTAAAAGCAAAAGTACAAGACAGAAAATCACCTTTATCCTGGCCCAAACCAGGACAGAGACTCAGTGCATGCTGGGCATGAGAGAGGGCAGTGGGTGGTAGTGTTGGTGAGCTGAGGGGCAGGAGAGTGGGAAATACCTGAAAAGAGGGGGCACAGGGAGCAGAGTGTTCAGTGGTGCAATCCTCCCAGTACTGCTCAGGGGACACAAGTGCTGCAGATGTGCTGCTTGACATACTCATAAGTGACGTAGAAGACAGGTAGAAGAGTGATAAAACAAGGATTACAGATGATGCAGAGTTAGTCATGTTAGTAAAACCAAAAGCTGTCAGCAAAAAAAGCTGCTTTTTTGCAAAAGCAGTTGCAAAAGGGACCTCACAAAATTTGAGCAACAGGACATGGAACTCCATGTTGATTACTGCAAACTGCTGCACATGAGGAGAAACATCTGTGACTACAGATATGCACTGGTGAGCTCCAGATTAGCTATCACATCTCAGGAAAAAGGTTCTCAGAGTCATTGTGGATAATTCACTGAAAATATCAGTTCCACCTTTGGCAGCAATGAAAAAAGCAGAAAAAAAAAAGTTAAAAAACACAAAAGGGGGAAAGCAACAAGATGTTACACTGTAGCAGCAAATTCTAAATGTATCCACACCTTACATCCTACAGGAAGTTTGGCTTCTTCCTAGCTCCTCCTTCACAAAAATTTTCAAATATAGAGGTAGAAGATGCTCAAGGAAGAGTACTTAACATGACCATGTCCAGTATGGAACAATTCCTTATGAGGAGAGCCTGAATAGAAGTGCTGTCCTTGGAGAGCAAATTACTCAATCACAGAGATATATAAACACCAGATGTTTTGATATATATTTACTTAAAAAGATGCATGAAGTATGAACCACAAGTGGCATGAAGATGTAGATAGGGAACAGTAGCCATTATTCTTTACTATACAAGCACCTCATGAAATTGTCAGGCAGGTTGAGAACAAGTGAAAGGAAATATTTCTTCCAGCAGCCCATAATTAAGTTGTGGAACTCGTTGCTACAGGATGTCATGGAAGCTGAAAGTGTAATGGATTAAAAATGTGATTAGACAAATTTATGGATATACTTTGATCAAAGGTTGTTAAACACTGATATTCAATTTCAATATCTGACTTGGGAAGCCTTTCAGCTAAGACTGCAGGAAATGTGCAAGGATGCACTGAGGAAGCAGAGCTGAGACTTTCACTCCCTGTGAAAAGGAGTGAATTCCAGTCCTGGTGTCCCTGTTTGTGTAACTGGATCCCCTCAGAGAAAAAGATCCTGAGCAATCCTCTTGCTTGACCCACTATGGCTTTTTATTTCCTTTCTCCATTCCCTTTATCAGTCTTTAGTTTTTATAACAAAGCCATTGGATTACCTCAGACTCCCAGCAGCACAGCTCCTGGCTGGTATGACTTGGCAATCCTTTTTGACTCCTGGGAATGCTGAACTGTTTACCCATGTCTTGTCTTAATGCTCAGCACGTGGCAAAAAAAAAAAATCTGTTTTAGAGGTACTCTTCATAAACGAATTTCCATCATCTAATAGGGCACTTAAAGGCATAACTATACAATACATAAGTGATCCAGCTCTGGAACAGGATGCAAGCATCAATTTGGGGAAAAAAAGAGCAACCAGGAAATGAAAACTGGAAATCAGTTTTTAAAAATGCTCTCATAAATAGATACATCTGGGAATCACTTTGGCCTTCCTCTTCCCCAAATTCCTGTTCTGAGTGGCAGACAGAAATACCAGTGGGCACAGAGAAAAGCAGAGAGGTGAAGTAAACAGCAAGAAGGAAAATGACACGAGAGTGTTATAATGGAACAGAAATGGTGATGGTCAATGTGATCTGCATATTTTGTCATGAAGGCTTCTTTTCTATAACCATAGTAAAAGCATAGAACCATGCAACTGGTTTCAGAAGGCTGTAAGTAATAAAAAAAAGCAGAACAAATGACACAAAGTTTAAAACCTGCAGCAGAATGAAAATGGGGAGTGACTTCTGGGAAGCTATGAAAACATCAGCAAAGGAAACACCAGGGAGGAAGAAATGTTATTTAAGCTAAAGTAGACTGTTGGCACAAGAACAAATGGCTGTAAACTGGCCATGAATAAATTTAGGCTAGAAATGAAAAGAATTTGTCTAGCCCTAAGATAAGTGAATTTTTGGAATAGCTTTGCAGTAGAAACAGGAGGGACAGAATATTCTACGTTATTTTAAAATGGCAGTGAACAGTTAATGCAATATTGTTGCCTGAAATAGAAAAGGTCTGGACCTGGCAAGCTAGGAAATCCCTTACATTTTTGGTTGTTAAGTAATTTTGTGTTATAAGATGAAGGTAGATTTGAGAACACAAACATTGGAAGAGTAGAGGGAGAAGAAGTGCTTTCTTGAAAAAACTTCCTGAGAGTGAAGTGGTTATATAATATTTACTCAAAGGAACTCATGGATGACTCCTCATTTGGGTTGTCTAATGTAAGACAGAATAAAGCAGTAATGCAGATACTTCCATGATGTGTCCTGTAGTGACCAGCATAACAAACAAGACAATCTTAGCTGCTCTGTCTACATCATAAGTCATGTTACAGAGTCTTGAAGGTTCAAAACCTGGAGGCCACAGACAAAGATATAATACCCAGGGATATGGTTTCACTGGAATAGTTGCTAAAAGGAAGAAACAGTGATCAAAAGTCATGGCCATTGGGCTGGAGACTCCTTCCTAATTCCCTCCACTTGCAGGCAAGTGATGTCAGGTTTCCACATTCTTGATATGAGCAGGGTCTGCATACTAGAGAGAAGCCCAGAAGGAGGTAGAGATTTCAAAAGGAGCTCAGGAACCAAAATTTCCAGCTACATGGTTCCAAATGTCATGAAAGAACCTCATATTCTGGTGGCTTCAGGGAAGTTCACATAGCTAAGACTCTACCCATGGAGTCAGTATTTAAAAGATGAGACTGCAGGCATAGTCTGATCACTGCAGACTACAACATTAACTTCTAATATTGGTTTTATCTTTAAGTAGCTTACTTTTTTTTTTTTTTTTTTGCTGCCATCTAATCTTGTGTTTCATTTTGGGAAAATATGGTTGGAAACGCTCAATGATCCCCTCTTTCTCAGCCATGTGGGAGGCTCTTCTGCCATCTGAATGACAAGCATAGCAGTAGATTTTCTCTTCAGTGCTGCTGGAACATTGTTTTCCAGATCAATGGTGAAGGGGATGGTGTGGACAGGGGAATGTGGAAGATACAATAAGATGGAGGAACAAAGTGTTTTCCTCTCACAAGAACAGTCACAGGTGCTCAGCTGTAGCACACCTATAAAATAATGAACTGTGTCTTTGGTTGTGTATCACTGTGGTACAATGCATGTTTTAGAGAGTGCCATTATTACACCAACATGTAATGGCTTCACTGTGAACTAGAACAGACCTTTAATGGAGGATGAAGATACAAATTTTAGCTGCATTGTTTATTTTAATGGAAAATGAGCCATATTGAAAGCAGATATTCTTGAGAAATGAAGCTCTTTGAATGAGTTTTCTGATTTTAATTCAAACTAAAATTTTGAATATTTAACTATTAGGAGTTATTCCTATTATTAGAAGAAGGTAATTTCATTGTTCTAAGAGAGAACTTCCAGTCTACCCCCTGAACATTTGCATTCCTTGATTAAAAAAATATGCACTGGGGGCATTTAGTGTCTGACCATCCCACTTATGCAGCAGATATCAGGTAGTTGCCCATTTTTCTTAATATATAACTGAATTGCTAAAAGCATTGGAACTCTGGGCTCTGTCCAAGACTGGTGGATGAATAATTAAAGTAAAAAAGACTTTAGGTTCTCACATTTCTTTTTCATGAACTCACTTGATGTAACTTTCAATACTGAGAATACCAGAGCTGGGCAAAACCTTGTCTGCAGTGCTTTCACCACTAAAAATAGAGGCTTAGAATCATGAATTATCTCCTACTGGTTCTGCTGAGCTCCTTCAGCTGGGAGTTGGAAATGCAAATCCAGAACCCAAACCACTCTTTTGTGGTTGTGTAATTTAAAACATTTAATATTCACAGCATTTATCATAGTAACAAAAACTTTTTCAAAACTTATGCTATATAAAATAGTAACATTTAAAGATGCAGAAAAAAACCATTATGCACCATTAGTCTCACAAAGTCAATTAAGCTAGTAGCTTAATACAGCTGCAAGTAGGAGATAATAAGAACGTTCTGAGAAGCCAAAAAAAAAAAAAAAAAAAGTCACAAATGATTCCTCCTTGCTTTCACAAGGCAAAACTCAAACACCCTCTTCTCAGCTTTTAAGTTTCTAACTCTTTTGAATCATGTGGTCTCTTATTATGTGTTCATCTCATTTTGATTTCTCATCCCTTGCTGGAGAGTCAGAGTCAAGTTTCCCTCTTCTTTCAGAAACCTCTTTAGGAATGTCACAAGAATTGTCTTTGTGAGACAGAGGCATCAATCGTGTCTTCCATGTGAATTTTGTCCAGAATGGTTTTGTGAAACCCATTCTGCTAACAGCTGAACAGAGGTGTGGCTGCCCTTCAACGCTTCCTATTAACAGCATGATCCTTCTTCCATTTAGAATTAGATTTTCTCACCTATCCTGGGAACCCACATATCTCATTTTATTTATTTTTTTTTTTATCCCTAGGCCTATCTCCAGTTTGCTTTGTTGACTGACATCCCAGCTCACACAGCTGCCTGGGGTGGGTGACAGGATTATGGGAACATTTGGTCTTTCCACCACTTGAAGGCAGGGTGATCCTTAGGAAGGGTTGATAAGATTTCCAAGTGTAAAGCACAGAAAATGGTCCTCATTTCCTCGTACAGCTGGTTCCTATCTTTTTGAGTTTTCTTATCTACTTCTCTACCATGTTCAGCAGTGATAAGCTGACAAGAATTCAGGTAAGGAAATTACAGTTAATGGAATATTTTTTTCTTCTTGGGCATGATAAGGACAGATTCTTTATGCCTTACTATGGTAAACCTTTTCTCTAATGTTGCTCGTGAGTGGCAAAACCCACTTGCTTGTCACATAGGTGAGCCCTGACCTGTAATTTTATTTTCAAACCATAATGCTGATGGCCAAAGTTGTTGATGCATACTATGAGCTCCCCAGGGAAGTGGCTCATCTCAGCATTTTGAGGATGGTGACATTTCCTTCACAATCCAGCAGAGGGCTCTGGATTTACTTTCGCTTTGTTGTGGCAGGTGACTGGTGAGGCTGTTTACGGGGGACCAGCAGAGCCCGGTTTTCAGTTCAGGTTCGGATTTTTGCAAAAGTTAAGTTACATTAAAAGAACACCCCACAAGTTATAAGAGCAAGTAATCAGACTTATTTACTTGTCTACACACTCGATTGCAAAATGCAGAGAATAAAAGTTACTTCTGGTGTTATTTATATCAGAAATTAATCCTGCCTGGTTTTGCTTTTTCAGCATTGTCATCACCTAGAGTTTGGGAATTGTAGATTTGTGTTCATTGCAGACATTTAATTCACAAAATAAAGCCACAGATAATTAGAGTTGGTAAGGATTTGCAGGTTGTTCTCCCAACTGAATAACATAATAATACAGAGTGCACTGCAAAGTGACTTCAACATGTAAAGCAATCATGTTCCCTTTGAAGTGTTGATATCAAGTGCTAAATGATATATCAATTAAATGCAAAAACAAATCTCAGTCCTGCAAGTCTTTGAAGTCAATGGGACTAATTACAAATATAAAATAAAGCTTGGTTCTACAGCACTTTTGTTAAGAGGAATTTAATTTCACAAATTTACTAAAAAATAGATTAATGGTCTGAGAACAACTATAGATTGGCTTCACACTGTTAGTGCAATCCCTGCCTGACTTAGCCCTCTGTGGGGCTCTAGCACCCAGATACCTCAGAATTGTGATTAATTTTGCACCCCAGAGCATCTCTTGTCATAGATGAGGTGTGTGGGCACCAGCTGTCAAAGGGTTATATTCATTATTAGATAAACTAACTATTTGGTATTATAACATCTGACCTCTAGGCAGGCAGAGCCAGCTCAGAAGGTCAACTGGACACATCTGATATTTGCTGTTTGTTTTGAGAGGAGTTGTGCTCAGGTCTGAATGTGTATGAGCCAGCTAATGAGCAGGCAACAGCCTTTTGCTCAGATAGCTTCTCATAGAAATATTTAAATGGATAATTAGAATGGAATTCTGAGCCTGATTTTGATTCATAGGTTGGCCCCAGTGGCTGCTCTAAAGATGCACTTGGTTCTCATTTGTATAGGAAGCAAGAAAATAAGGTCTGTCCTGTAAAAATGGAAGAAAAGACAAGTATGTTGCTCATTAGGGGAACATAAGTCCCAGCTCTCAAGGTTACACTGAGGCAGCTATTGCAATGTTCAGTTCTATTGTACACAGACTTAGCTGTCCCCAGACTTCTTACATTTAACTTGATCTCTCAGGTTACCTAATTACTGCTGTTTCTTTAGATGAACTAATAGCATACACATAAATATCCTCATAGCAACTATTAGCAGCTTTGCCGATTACCTCCAGGTAACAACTGCATAGAGGTATCTCTGAGCACAAAGCTTTGAGTCTATCAAGAATGGGTTCCCTTGCACTGCAGTGTTAATATTTTCATATTGCAGGAGCTCTGGATCTTAGGGTTAGTGGATGAGCCCCTCAGTTACACTGAGAGGTGTAATGTCTCATGAGATTGAGGAGCAGCTGGAGGTCTTATCTCCATGGGCTGATTCTCTGGTACCCTCTGTGCCAAATCCTAAATGAAAGTGTCATCAAGCCTTTTCTGTTTCTTCCATCCTGCAAGCTGCAATCTTTAGCATCTGTGAGTTTCTAGAGATGTGCAAATGGTACATAATCAACACTCTGAGCCTGATAAATGCATGCACTGTATCAGCATCAATCAGGACTGAAATGCTGGCCCCTGGTGGACTTGCAGAGGAGCTGTGTAAGTGCATGAAGCACTCTGCACAAATACCTTCTGATGTAATGCAAAGGAATGAGAATTCATGAAGAGAACTGTTTCTGCTTCTCTGGCAGCTGGCTATATCTTCTGGGTACCAACCAAATTATCATATAATGGAAGTAATTCTAGTTAGACTTTTGTCTCACTTTCTTCAGCTTTCCAAAGACAAATCTGGGGGTATTCTATTGTAGTTATTTCTTGTTTTCTATTTTATCAGTATCAACACCTTTGCTCATATAAACTTCTGCCTACTGTGTGATCTCTTCAGAGCTCACATAGACTGTCTTGTCTGATAAGCTCTTTTCTGCTGTGTCATTTACAGTGAAATTAATTAGCACCAGGCCCGTTGGTGTCAGTTTGAACATTTTTCTCAGTGATGATTGGCCTTTGAAACTGCTTTGCCAGGGCTTGAAGAAGGAAGTCCTGTTCTATGCAGCTGGGACTCTCTGACAGGACAAATTATGCTTCTTTTAATAAGCTTGAGTTGGGCTCCCAGGATAGGCATAGTAAAAAGAGAAAAAGATTATTGGTCTGAAGATGCTCTTGAACAACATTTGCAGTAGCATGCAGAGATCCTGCTCTCAGGTGGAAAATGGACTTGGAAATAATACTGCCAGCTACCATCATGGATGTAGATGCAAAATCCTGGTCCAGTGTCTTCTGGGATAGAAAGTCATTTTCATTTGGGAGAGGTTTAGGTTGGAGATTAGAAAGAATTTCTTTACGGAGAGGGTGATCAGCCATTGGAATGGGCTGCCCAGGGAAGTAGTGGATTCTCCATCCTTGGAGATATTTAAAAAGAGACTGGATGTGGCACTGAGTGCCATGGGCTGGGAACTGCAGTGGTAGTGGATCAAGGGTTGGACTTGATGATCTCTGAGGTCCCTTCCAACCCAGCCAATTCTATGATTCTATGATTTAAATGGACGTGTATTCCAGAGGTGAGTTCAGAGCCTTTCAGACATAGCACTTGGATGACCATTCAGATGCTAAGCTTTGCTGAAGCTACAACACTACCCAGTGTCTCTTGCATGTGCAGAGCTCCAACCAACTCACCTGTCTGCTCTGATCACCTTTACACAGGGCTTGTCTACAAAGAAGCTGAGAAGGGGAAACATGCTGTGTTCATCACAGGCCTGGTGGATTTTCTCCTCTCTGACACCTGACACACACGTCCCATGGTGGTGCCTGCTGATATGGTGAACAGTGTTGCTGTTTAAGCTCCTACCACTGGACCTTAAAACTCCTTGTAAAACTCCTTTTTCAGAGAAGCAGAGGTAATCCTCATTGCTCATGGAGCTGCTGTTGATGTGGAAGGGATGAAGGACAGAGCAGTCAGTCAGGCTTACCCAGGAAAGGCGCCACCTTTAATCACATTTCATTACAACTGGAGGGCTAGAGAAGCTGAAAGCTCTTGCATGATGTGCAAGATGCAATTTCTGAAATTGCACTTAGTGGGGGCCCCACTTGAACCAATCTCCTGTTTATGGCTTGTAATAAGAGATGGCTCTCCCCAGGAGACTGTTTTCAGAATTGCAGTTTTGGACTGAGTGTCTGTCTCATCTCTGCAGTCCTTCATTACAAAGCAGAGCACACCCTACACAGCTTTTTGTTGGGAAATCTTTTATTGCACCTGTACTCAAGCTTCTGCCTTTCCTGGGCTTAACTAGTTTTGCTGTTGCTTTCCTGACTCTGGGGCAACTTTCAGGAGCAAAGCTGGACCTAAGGCCCACTGGCTGGTGCAGAAACTTCCTTCAGGTTACAAAGCAGTAACAGGAGCTTGTGTGGTAGGTCCCAGGAGTCCTGCAAGGTGATGCCTTGAAGCTCTGCAGGAGGGTGGAGTACCTATTTCCAAACAACCCTGGCCTTGGCAGCTATACCTGTGGGAGAAGTAGAAGAAAAAGACTTTGGAGAGGTTGCCTTGCCCTGCTTCATTGCCAGAGCTTGTGGACATGAAGAGGGAGAAGGTATGAAGACCAAAGGTCCAAAGAGCTCCTTCAGAAGGGCCTCTGTGCAAGAGCTGCTTGGTGGACTGAAAGATGATGGATGGCCTTTGTTGTGGGGACAGCCACTACCATGGGCCAGATTTTCTCTCAGGCCTTTTGCCTCTGTGTATAAACAGTTTGGAGTAGTTTGGCTTGCCTGGCAGTGCTGTTGTCTCCTCCCAGAGGATGTGAGACACGTGGAAACCAGGGGGTCTGCAGTGTGGATGTGGTGAACTGAAAATCAAACCATAGCTGCTACGGTGATAGAGTCTGCTACGAGGTTGGGGGAGGTTGTTTTATTCATCTGTGGTTTTCCAGCTAGGTCAAAAGCCTCTTGCTTTTTTTTTTTTTTTTTTTTTTTTTTTTTGCTTTGCTTTTTCTTATTGCAATTCATTTATTCTTCAACCTGAAGAATAAATCCTCAAGGAAGAGGAGATTATTTTTTTCTGTTGCTGAATCTGTTGCTGTACCCTGCCAGGTCCTGTGCTCTTTGCTGGTAATGTTACATCTGAGACCAAAAATCCCCTCGAGGTTCAAAGTCACTTTGTCCCAGCAGCACACATCAGCCCAGAACACAAAGGGCTATAATGGAAAGAGAAACAATTTGTGTGCATATATTTTCAGACTTCATACATTCAGAGACTCAAAATGTCCAAGGGGAAGAGCAAGTGGATTAAATATCAATGAGTAGAGATAGATGAGCCCTGCACAAGTAAATTTTCAACACAATACAATACAAACCACCAGAAGCTTTTGAAAATTCTTTGAAAACAGAAAGAAATCCTGGCAAAACAAAGATCTGCTAACAGAAATGTGTGTGCCACACCTGTGGCAGCAAGTGGGAGCCCAGGATTTGTATCCAAGGTTTCAGATTGGACCCCCAGTTTCCCACCTGATGTTGTGTGGTGATGAGCAGGGCTGACTGTATTGCATGAGACTGTTCCAGGTCACCTGGGGACTGTACAGTAACTGGTGAAATAAAGCCCTGGGTTGCACTACAATTGGGATCACTGAAGCAAAAACTACTCTTTTTTTGCTTTATTTATGTGCTTGTCCCTGCTTGTCTCCATTTCTCTTCAATAAGAAGAGCACACTACACTCTTTCCTCCGAGTCTTTTGCTACAGTAACCCTGTCTGTGTCCATGCCAGCAACCCTTAGATCATGATAACCTTTTGGACTGTGGAAATTAATCTTTCGTAGTGTGTGTGCACACATTCTGATGCTGCTGCATTATCAGAAGACCTTTGTGATTGCAAACTGCTCACATAGCAGAGCTGTCAGAGGCTTGGTGCTCTTACAGGCCTTCTCTTGAGCCCTCCTGTCCATTGCCAGCCCACACAAGTAGTATCACAGGGCCACCTCAGAGAGTTATGCATACAAAAGAAAACCAGAGAGTCTGAATAAGGCCGTAGATTAAGCTCTAAGGGAAGACATTTTATTGAAAACAAGCTTTATATCATTAATATTGCTAGCAGTAAATTTGAAGTCACCAGAATCTTGCCAGAATCATAATCACACAATGTGCTGTGCATGATGCAGAATATGTCAAAGGGGAAACCACAAATTTGGTAAATTTATCTCTGTTGAGGTGAGCTTTAGGTGTGGGATTTGGCAATACAAACATCATGACCCTAATCATATGCTACTGGACTGCAGCAAACACTTTCCTATCTTGACATAAAGAAAATGTAGCACACCTGAACATACAAGGCAGCTTTAGCACACTGGAGGGCATCTTTTCACCATTGTTCCACAAAGACATTAAATAATGCTTGATTAATAAATGTTTTATGTGTGAGATGCAGGAAGCAGTGTTCACAATGAGGAGCTCAGCAGGGCTGCATGGTTCAAGCAGCTTTTTTCTTAGTGGCATCAATCAAAAAACTTGAAGCTGGTATCAAAGATATGTTTTCCATCTATCTCAGGTGTCTTTGGACACTAGGACTCACAAGTAAAGCTGAGTATGATAGACTATGTTGTGTGAGACTTACCTGTAATTGTTTTAACAAAGCACTGGATCAACAGAAGATTCCCTGGCAGTCTTTACCCTCTGGATGGCCATATTTCAGCCAAGTGGTTTGGAGTAATTTTTTTGTTCTAGCCCAAATGGTCTTATGTGCTGTGTTAAAGTATATGTTGTCCTGAAAGTAAAATTACCTATCTGATACCTATCTAATAATGCTGATCTCAAAACAGGGCATATAGAAGAGAGCTTGATGTTGTTCTTTTTCATACTTGGAAGTTCAAAACAAGAAAAAAATTATTGGTGGTGAGGTCCATACTGTCTGGTGAGATCTGCCTCAAGTATCAATTCACCAGCCTATACTATGAGTTTTCAGTGTGGCTGCCAGGGCAGGCAGAGCTTCAGTAGTCTGTGGGACCTTGTAGATACAAGTGCAGTTGGTGTCATGAATCATATTTGCAGAAGTGTCCCACAAGACACCAGAGTTTACAGGGCAGATAGAAGACAGTACACTTGGCTTATCACTACTTCTGAAGATTTTTTTCATGACAATATAGAAACAGTCATGTAGTTCCCCTTCTTAAAGCTGTATCTTACTGGTCTTAGCCTACAGTAACTGCACAGTAGCATTGTGCCATTGAGCCCCCATCTTATTCCTTAAAATCACTCTTACTACTTAAAGCTTGAGACAGCTGAGTTCATCTGAATTCACATTTCAGTGTGATTTGGCTCATATTGAGAATGTTGCTCACACTGGCACCTTTGGATGCAGACCCCCAGATGGACACCCTTGTTGCTGGTCCACCCAACTATCCTGAAGAGCCCATCTGTGAAAGGCTGAACAACATGGATTCAGGCAGCAGCAGGATGGCTCCCAGCAATAGATCCTGGACTGGAGTTAAGATGAAGATGGGCAGTCCCTGAGAAGACAACAAAACTGAAAATACTGGAGGCTACTTCTGAGGCTCTTCATTTTGCAAGCCCCCAAGGTCTTACCATGGACTTCCTCCATCCTTACATGGAGAGAGTAGAAACATACCAGGTTTACAAGCCCAGGTGTAAACATGTGGGATCTGGGGAGGATCTGAGCATGCCTGGGGATGCTGTGACAAAATCACAGCTGGAGATCTGGTGCTGCAAGGGGCAAAGAGGCAGATGGAGCTGGGGCAGTTACTCCACTTCATACCTTGACTTGTCACATCACGAGAGTTCCTTGTGCAATACAGTAAATTCCTACTTTGACCTCTTTGTGCCAGAGCTCCATGCAAGGCAGGAATGGTCCCACACCATGACCCGACTCTGCTTCCTCATCTGTGAAAGGACAACAAGGATACCCAGGGCAGCTGGGAGGCGCCACAGATCCTGCCCTGGACTTTCACCTCTGCTGTATTCTCACAACTCTGTTGCTAACAGAAGGATCCCTGAAGGGAGTTCCCGCTGCCTCTGTAAACAAGCAAATACACCAAAAAAACCCACCCCAAACCAAACCAAACCCCCCAAAACCAAACAAGAAAATCAAAACAAAAAACCCAAAACCAAAACCAAAACCAAAACAAAAAAGGTGGAAAAAAAGAAAAAGGCACACAGACACCTGCTGTGAGTTTATTTTGACAGTGTCATTTCTCTCCGATGAGCTATGATCATGGCTCTGGTGTGGCTGCAAACAGAAAGGAACCAACTGGGTAAACAAACCCAGGTGCTCGGGAGCAGAGTGCGGCTTCTTCCGCAGAATGGGGCTCTGGCGGGGAGGGAGAGAGGGGCTTTTAGGATGCGCTTTGCCGTGGGCTGCCTTTCCACCACCCCCCTCCGCCAAGCCTGGAGGTGCAGGAGGAACCAGCGGCGTTCCCCCGGCGAGCGCGGAGCTGTGCGCGGCTGCGGCGCTGGGTGGGATGCTCCGGAGAGGAGGGGATGCGGAGGAGGGGGATGCGCGCTGCGTGGGGGCCCGCGGGAGAGGAGGGGGAGGTGTGTGTGTGCCTGCCTGCCGGGAGGCATCGCTTCCTCTGTGCACACAAGCCGATGCCTACTCTGCTGAAGCAGTTAAACGGGGTAGAGCAGCAGCCAGGCTGGCAGATTCCTGCCCTGTGATATGCCAGCCACAGGGTGACGCAAGGGCTGGAAGGCTCCAACTAAACAAGCCATTTTCACCTGCGTAACAAGCGCTAGTGGAGATACAGCAACAGCAGCAGCAGCAGCAGCAGCAGGAGAGGCTCCGAGTCCCCGCAGCCGGCCAGGCTCCAGCGCGGCCGCAGCACCATCCAGCCCTTGGCGGTCACCGCAGCTTTTTCGGTGGTTCCCTCTTGCAGCCCGAGAGCCGGAGACCAGAGGCCGCCTCGCAGGCAGCATGTCAGCCCCGCCGGACCCCCAGGACCTGCTGCTGGAGGGCACTGGGGCGCACTGGGCTGCGGACGGGGCGGACCAGTATGGAGCTGGAGCTCCGGCGCGGGATGGAGATGGGGCTCAGCAGCGGGAACAGCTGGTTTTCGGCACCGCCAGGGAACACCCGTCCGTTGCCATGGAGACTACATCCCCAGGTAAAAGGCGAGGGGTACCCAGGGATGCTCAACAAAGGGGCCCTGGCAGCAGCATCTCCTGCTTGTCTCACTGCTGTCCCTTCTCCTGTTCTTCTTCCACCCTGGCTGCTTTCAAACATCACCAATGAGTTACTTAGTGAGCGCATACAGGAAAACAAAAAATAACGAGCAATTGCAGCCTTTTTTGCTGATGTGGGGGAGGGATGATGCAGGACCCAGCCAAGTTCCCTAAAGCTCTTTGCAGTTTGCTAGGCACAGGACACCCGCATTTCAGTCAGATGTTGGAAGGCATTTAATTTCAGCTGCCTTGATGAGGCTCTGTCCTCATTTGTCATACACCTGTACACATCTGGAGTGACTGATCTCAAAGGAGTTACTTCAGCCATTCCCTGTGCACCTGGAATTCCTGCATGGCCCCTTCTGTTATTTCAGCATGTAGCTTTTCACGGAGTGACTGTTCTGAAGTGTTTATTTTCTGCATGCTTTTCGGATACCTCCATTTATTTGTGGACTTTCTGGTTGCCATGTTTTCCCCCTTTTGCCTTTTTAGGTGTATTTGACTTCACATGTGCTTAGTTTAGCTGAGGTCTACAGGTTCATTGCTTTTCAAATTGCTTTTGGGATATACTTGATTTCCTTTGGTTTAGAGTTCATTTCTTTAGTGGATGTTTTGGTAGCAGGTGTATATCCATTAATGAACCCCAGAAGGCTTCAGCTTCCAAGAGCTCCTGGTAGAAATGGTTTGGGAAAAAGGACCCTATTTCTTTCTTGGTGGCACTTCTCTACTTTCTTTCCCATTGCCTCCCATCAGAGCGCTCAAATAGCCAAATAACTCAGCCCTGGGAAGCTGGTGGAATCCAGAGTCCCCTTCACAGCAAAGGAGATGTTTCCATTAGGCTGCCTGGCAGCATTAAACTTGTCTTGAGTAAGTTGAGGGTCAGGGCTTGGGACAGGAGTCAGTCTCTGTTATGCAATAGCTGCAGGAACATTAGGAACTGCGTTTTTGGGCTGAGTCCTTTCTAATCCCCTCCAGTCAATCAGCACAAAGAGTAGCTGGCCAGAAACAACACAGTCTGCGTGACTACATGTATTATTCCCCTGAGACCCATCTGCATGGCTTTTTCAGGGTCTGAGTGTGCTTCTGTGCATGTGTGTGCTCTCAGCATGGATCTTCCCCTGGTCCTTTTCTGTCTGCTTGATGCTACAGAGTTCAGTTGTAAAATGAGACCTAAAGCACATCGGATGATGTGGGGAATGTTTTGCTCTTTTGGAGTGTTGGGCAGGCAGCTAATCTGCTGCTGTGCTGCTCATCCACTGATCTGAGGGGTAGGTTGTGAAATATGACTTTTTACTTGAGAGGGAAGCAAATGGATTGCACTCTTAAGTCTGTCCTGGGTGCTGGGGGGGTGTGTATGGAGAGGGGCAAGACTGCAGTCTCCAGTAGGGTTGCCTCAACATGGCAAGAAGGAAGAAGAAAGAATCCTGTGAGCTTTTGTTGTTCAGTAATGGATTAAAAACATGGCCATGCTGAATCTTACTGTACAGAACAAAGAGGGGTGGTCCCAAGTTGTGTAAATCCTCATTAAGTTGAATGACTGTGATAGTGCTTGCATTTAGAGAAGGCTTCTTCAAGCTTAACCTTATCAGTAGATTCAGGCTTACAGAATGCAGAATAGGCAGAAGGAAAGAAAAAAAAAATAAAAAAGAAAGAAAAGAGAAGGAAAGAAAATTTTTTTTGGCTTTTGGAGTCTTCTGCAAAGGGGCTTTAGACATGCTTTAGACATTGCATGTGTCAGACTGTGGCAAGGTGGAGATAAAGTGAGCAATACGGACATTTTTTGGTGTTTGCTATCTGTGTGAAATTACTAGTACCATAAGAATAGTAATGTGTATTAAACATTTCCCATTTTGTTCTCCCTGTTTCACAAAGTCAGTCCTGCACACGTAGTTTCCTTTTCTGTTTGCACCTGTATCTGTTCCACATGGCTTAGACAGCTACAGCTCCCACTCCCTTTACTAGAGGAAGTAAATAATTTCCCTGTTCTGTGTGACTAAATATTCTTAAATTGCTGAATAAGAAGTCTGATAGATTGCTAAATATCTAAAACTGTGAAGCATTTCAGGTAACTTTAAGTGTCCTGCTCAGAGCAGTATTCCTTTGTGTTCCTAAGCTGTAGGAATGAGTCCAGCAGGAGATACTTAGATCCAGCAGCTTGCAACACTGCCATAAAGATGCCATAAACTTACAGCACTTACACCCTGGAGCATCTGAGGACAATTTAGACAAAGGAAAATTTATCCAAACAAGAGTGAAGTGGATGGTATATTTTCCAGGTAGCTTCCCAAAACATCCCCTATCTTCCATGAAGATGATCAGAGGGTTGAAGCACCTTTTTTATGCAGACAGACTGAGAGAGTTGGGGTTGTTCAGCCTGGAGAAGAGAAGACTCCGGGGAGACCTTAGAGAACATTCCAGTGCCTGAAGGAGACACAGGAAAGGTGGAGAGGGACTTTTTATAAAGGCATGTAGTGATAGGACAAGGGGGAATGGTTTTAAGATCAAAGAAGGGACATTTAGGTTGGATATTAGGAAGAAATTCTTTACTGTGAGGGTGTTGAGATGCTGGCCCAGGTTGCTCAGAGAAGTTGTGGATATCTTTCCCTGGAAGTGCTCAAGGCCAGGTTGGATGGGGCTTGGAGTAACTTGGTCTAGTGGGAGGTGTCCCTGTCCGTGACAGGGGATTTGTGACTAGATGATCTTTAAGGTCTTTTTCCAACTCACACCACTCTGTGATTCTGGGATTCCTTCACTCTTCTCAGACCAGTCTTTTTTATGAAAAATGTGGCCATGTGCCACTTTGAGGCAAGATCAGGGTTTGGAGATTGAGACATTCTTGCAGCATAACTGCAAATGAATGGTGGGAATTTATCACAAGCTGTACAGAAGTTTTCTTATACAACCCCAAAATCTGCAAACTTTCCCTGATCTCAGCTTTTGTTCTAAGCTTGAAATCCAGCCAGGGATTGTTGAAAGGTTCAGGAATATTTTCAGGCTGGCTGTGGGCCTGGCTTTGAGCCAAACTGGCTTTGTGTCAAACCCTTGTGAGTGGTTTCTGAATGATGAAAAGCAATGGATTTCGCTCCCTGTTCTTCAGATCAACCAAAATCAGCAGTGATTGGGACTGCAGAAAAAATTTCCCATGAGGAGTGGAAAGCTTGGAAATTTCACAAGCAAAGTCAGGGCAATAAGGAGCAGCAGATCCTACATCTGCTTCTCTTCCTGCAGAGCTACAATGAAGATCAACTCCAGTAGCTTCTGGGCAGGGACAGAGGAGATTTTCTTACTTTTAAATTTGGCCCCTGGATTTTGTTGAAAATGTTTCCCCCCCAGATGGAGAGTTTCTCTCCTTCCGAAGATGAATTTGGTTCAGGATGAGAGGAGCTTGCAGGCAGCTCTTGCAAGGACTGGAGACTGAAAGAGTCCTGAAAGGCTGGTGAGCAGTTGCATGTTGGTGAAGAGAGCCCTATGTCACCCAACACACCATCTGGTCACAGATTCTGTTATTTATTTTTATACATCAACAGTGATTAAAATTCCTCAAAGAATGATTTTAAAAAACTATTCCACAGGCATTCCCCAGGATAAATACATATGGTTTCCTTCAGAGAAATGGCAGAATGTAAGAATGATCTGTATCTCCATGGTGCAGGTGTGCACAGGGGGAAAAAGAGGGAGGAAAAGGGCAGGAACTCATAGAAATTATGATTTCTGTGCCAGCCTTGTGCATTGTATCTGTGGAGTGGTTTCCAGGCAGCAGTGGTGACCCCCCTTGCCTCTATGTAGTGGAGTGTGGGAGACCTGTCAGTGAGCTCTGCCTGCTGGTACTGACACTTGGGTGCTCTTTGCCACAGCAGTCAGGACAATCCTGGCAGTTCTTTCCAATTCCCAGGATTTTTAGAGGTCAGCTTTGAAAACCTGTGCTATGTACCCACCATAAGCTGACCCTCCAGCCCTCTGCCACCAGGCTACTGCAGTGAGCTTCTTGTGGCATAAGGCTGTGTTTGTCCTGGTAGCTCTTCATCTGTAAATCTCAGTTTGTTGTTTCTCTCCAGCTAGTGGAGAGGGTGAGTTATTGGAAGCTTTGCACCTTGACATTAAAGAGGTTTTTGGTGGTTTTTAAGCAGTTTGAGGGCCCTGGGGTTCACCTGGGGGGAGAGAAGCGGGTGTGAACCTGAGCATCTGCACTGCTTGTGTTTGGCACTGACACTTTTGGGGGATGTTGGAGAAAACCCAAATGCTGCAGGTTCCCCAAGGCCGCTGGCACAGCTGCTCTCTGGGGCCTTCCCACCTCTTTCCAGGTATTGCTTTAGCATGAGCTCCCCCCACCCCCTAAGTATCCACAGCAAAGAGGATACACTTTGATAATATCCACACCAAAGTTGAAGGCCATATATTCTGTAAAGACTAAGATTAAAAAACTGATTTTTGAAGTTGCTGTAAAAAGAGTCTTGACAGGCAGGATTCACTGACCTAAGCATAGGCCACAGGGGACTCTACACAGCTGTTTGGAAATATGTCCTCAGCTGCTGGGCAATTTTGCTCAGATTTAACCAATTGAGGCCAATTTAGTCTCACTTTGGAAGAGTATATATGTTCATGCCAATTCTATTAGTGAAAATTTTGTCCTTCCTGATTTAGAGAACTGAATTTCTGTTTTCTCTGCTGCCTGGATTAGTCCTTCAAGCCTCTGACATACTGATGGGAGTGAGGGTGATGGAGGTGGTGGAGGCTCTCCCCATCCCCTAGGGTTCTGAATGCAAGCAGATTTTGCAGACAGGAACAGAAACATAGTGGATTTCTTTCAGATCATTCTCTTCCAGTAATTCTCTTGAAGCTTGACAAAGTGGCCATTTTGTAACAGCCAATAACGAGTCAACTAAATAAAGTTCCTGTTAAAATACTTCATTCCCGCTTGGGTGAAGCAATGGCTCCTGTTGGGCTTCTCCAGCAAGTGCTTTGCATCTGGTGATGACAAGGGCTATTGGAGATGCATATAATCTCCTGGTTTAAAATCTGTGCAGCAGTGAAATTCTCATCTCCATCCAGATCAAAATTCATTTCTTTGCCCTCTTCCCCACTGGCATGCAGGTAATTCCATTCCTGCATTTTGAGTTTGAGGAAGAAGATGAAGCAGATGAAAGAGCAGAGTAGTACCAGAGAGGGTGATTCACCTGCTTCTTTTTAATCTTCATCACTCAGTAATGAAATGTTTTATTTATAGGCAAGGAACTGAGGAGGAGAGTTTGGGGAGGAGGAGAATGACATGAAGGGGGAGAGACTTTGGATGTTCCAGGAGCAGCCAGCACTGAGTTCTTTGTGTTGCAGTATTTCCTGGGCTGGTGGAAAGCTCCTGGGAGGCACATCCACCTCCTTTCTTCTGCAGTGCTGGAAAATGCTATTCAGTTACGTGTCCTACACTACATTTTTGCCCCCCAGAAGTAGTGCAGTACGTGCACGTTCAGTTTGTGCTCTCACTCTACCTCAGGGTGGCAATTCCAGCAAATGCCAGGGTGCTGCCTATGGAGCAGTCCTCCTGGAAAAGTGTAGGCAGGTGCCACAGGTCTGTTTATTGCGTCTCCACAGGCTGTCCCACAAAAGGATAATGGATTGACCCGCAATGCTCTGCTTTAGGGGTCTGATTTGGCCCCAAGACTGAATTATTTTAGCTCAAAGTTCCTGAAATAGCCCAGGAGTTGTGCAGGGAATGGAGCTTTGTAAATGGGTGACTTCTTAGGAATTTGCCTTGCTTTCCCTCCTGAGTAGTGGGTACCTCTAAAATGGGCCAATTAGGCACTAAGCCTTTTTAGTTTCTGATAGATTTCCTTTTGTCTGCTTTTCATGTATTCTTTCAGTACCAGATCAGAGCCTGCTTACAAAGCTCTGGGGGTTTTTGTTTTTCTCAGGATGCTTGTTGTGATTTTTTGAAAAGAAAAGGGCTTTGCATAGCAAACCATGTTTCAAGTAACAAAGCTTTATTTCTAATTATTTTTCTAATGTAAAGAAAGTAAATATAGGTGCTGCTGCAGACTTGGCATGATTCAGCACTCCAGAACATTCCTCACATTTAGGATTATTTTTTTTTTTAAGACATTTCTGATTTATGGTCAGCCTATTCCTTTAAGAACCCTCATACCTTCAACAGTGAGAATAAATTTTTGGCACTCACCTGCATGACAAGACTCAAAATAGAGAGGACCTTAATCACCTATTTCAATATATTTCAGTTTTTTTCAATAAAGTATTTAAGGTCCTAATTAAAGGGAACATAAGAACATCTTAATTGATTAAAAGATTTAGGATGTCTTTAAGCATATGCATAAAGGTGAGCATGTGTTTTGCTGAATCCAGGGGGAAATGAAGTAGAAGATATATGATGCATAAGTTTGCTTTATTACCCATTAGACTGGACTGCTTCAGGTCACTTGTATGTAAAGTGGAGGCACCAGTATTTTCCTATCTTATTACAGCAGTGTAAAAATTAACACTTAAAGACACTGAAAACTTCAAATGAAAATCATTATCATTTTGTCATTTATTTTGATCTACTGTGTGTGCCCAGGTGAGTCTAATAACTGCTGGAAATGACTACAGCCTTCATAAGCTTGTCCCTTTCAAATATTAAGGTGTTTTCTCATAAGCATTGATTTTATACTTTAATATTTCTTTAAAGCAGGCATTTCCATCTTCATTTAAGTAACAGCTGCTTAAAGAGTTGTCTGTCTCTTTCACTGCTGTAAGGAGATGCCTGCCCTTGATGCAGCCTCCAATTACCATGAGAACTTGCATCAGAAAAGGCAGTGATTCTTCAGGAGAGGCTTTCCAGACAGTTGCCATTAACAGCTGCAGCATTCCCAAAACCCCCTTCCCGGAGCAGTGACTCCTGTCCTGGTTGGGTTATGCAGCTGGGTGTTCGCCTGGGTACCCGTGGGGGGTGAAGTGCAGGAGGATGCTTGCTGAAAGGATGCTTCCTGTGCCAGGGTGACTGCAGACCTGCAGAGTTCTGTCAGCTTGAGGCTCTGCTGTGCTGTTCAGGACATGGATTACATGTTATTTTTTTCAGCAGTGCTGAATTTATTAACTGCAGCTGATTTATTGTTGGTAGATTTAAAGACATTGAAGGGCTTGCTAACTGCCACCTGTAAAAAAATAATGGATGGGGCAGCCTTGTCAGGCAGGAAGCCTTCCTGCTTCCAGTCCCTGGGGAACTTGTGCTTCTCTTGTCTTTGAGGTTTGTTTTTTTTCTGTGCAAATGTCAGTCCATGTTCACGTGTGGGCATCCCTGGGTGAGCCCTGGGGCTGAGGAAGAGGAACCAAGGCACCAGAGCACACCTTGGGCCATGGGACTGGGCAGGAGCCTCTCACTGCCTGGGGACAGCAGTGTTGGCAGCACTTTGTCTCCCAAACACAGCCTGGGGTGGCCCTCTCTCATCCCTTCGAAGCAGCCTTCATTTGCACATTGCAAAGCCTCAGATGCAGAAGGCACAGATCTGAGTGCCATCCCCAGCCTTTCCCAGCCTCTGCTGTGTTAGTCACTGGCTGCACGACTGAGCAGCCTCAAAATCCTCATCCTGGGCAGGCTCTGCAGCACAGCAGTGCAGAGCACAGCCCTCAGACTTTGCAGTGATTTCCATCTGCTGAGCCTGGCCCCTTACACACTGCTCCCAAAAGCACCCGGGGACACTTGTACAGAAATTGCTGCAGAGACAGGCTGCATTTATGGCTTCCAATCAGCAAGGGAGTTTTGCCATGTACAAGGCCTAATCCCATCCCCCACCTTGGAGTTAGCAAGGCTGATGCAGGGAGGATGCCTACACCCATCAAAAGCAGCATTTTGCATCCCAGGGAGGTGGGGAGTCCCTCACCCCGTGTAGGTCCTGACACACACGTAGCCAGAAGAGCAAATCAGCTTGGAAATGCTTTTAATTCCAAACACATCAGCAAGCCAAAGGGCTAGATCCTGAGCAAAGCCAAAACCTGGCTTTAATTCTGCTATGTTCTGTACAGATGTTCACCTTTATTTGGGTCAGCTGTGCCCCCCATCCTTGCACAAGTAACAGGCACCAAGGACAGGACAGGAGCTGGAAACCTGGAGCAGGCAGAGCTGGGGAGCAGCACAGTGTCTCATCCCTGAGCCACATCCCCATGTGCTCTGTGGGAGGGTGCAATGAGGTTGCACAGGTACCATCTCTCCCCTGAGTACTGATGTCTGAATTCCAAATAAGTCTTAATTAGGTCTTTCCCTTGATGTCCTTAATTTAGAGGCAGAAGAGATGCACTTGGTGCTCATGTGCGTAGGAAATGTTTTGCATTTCAGGATATTTTCATTCCTGTTGACTTCAGCAATGAAATGCAATGTAACACACTGGAAATTAAATGTGCACTTCAGCAGAACAGGAGGCTTGACTGCTCTGGGTGCAGGTGTAGCTGGATGGTATGAACAGTAATCACATGCTACCTGCAGACTGATTGTAGTAAAAAGGGAAATGCCTTCTCCCACCCCTTACAAAAGTTATAAAAATGTATATTCCAATTTTGCTCACCATTTTTTCATCTTCTTAGTGCTTCCTTCTGTCTCAGGGTGTACCATGTTTGTGAGTTTGCTGTTTTGGTTTTTTTCCCTTTTTATTACAAAGGTTTTTTGTATCTTTTGTAAACATAATTGACCAAATAGATGTTCTAAACTCCAGTATTGCTGAGCACTAAACTTTAATTAAGACAGTTGCCTTTGATGTGGGGCTGACCTAAAGATGATTCCTCTTATGAAACTTTTACCATTCTTTCATAAAGTCATTCATGTTATTGCTCTTTTCTCTACTGCTCTAGCAAAAGTATCACTGTGGTTGAATATAGAATTGATTTCTCAAAATCTCCTGGTTATCCTGAAAGTCTCAGACTGTCATTAGTTTGTAAGAAAGGTGTTGGGCCCAAAGGCAAAGCTTCGAGATGATGTGTGAAAGTCAGAAGAAGTCCCAGAGGAGTCAACCTCCTCTGAACACATTGTTTATGAAAGAAAACAGGGTTTTCCACCCTCTGTGCAGGAGACCTTTTTATCACTTCCAATAAGCAGAAATCCTCATCTCAAAATGGCTGGTAAGTGGCACTTTGGTTACAGGCAAGATGGGATTTTTACATTGCCGAACAATTTGAAGTAGATATTTGGTAGGTGATGTCTGATTCTTTAACATTTCACATGTGTTTAACAAGGGGATGTTGCACACAGGATTGAACAGTCAAGCAAGAAAATCATTGGTTGCATGCACAGATGTGGAGTCACTGAGTAAGAACAGGGTTACTTCTACATGGGTGGAACAGGAGCTCTGCCTTTGAAATTGCATACCTGGCCTGCTGATACCAGGAAAAGAAGGACCTGAAATGTAAATTTTGAGAAAATGCTCATCAGACAAAAAAACCTTTCCGTGAGAGTACATAGATTACAATAATATTTTAAGAACTAGTGACCAGTGTATATACATATAAAGCAGTGCATATACTTCATATCTGTATGTTTCAATTGCTTTGCCTGGCTGCAGTGTAAAATTTCCCTTGTCTACATTTAGTTTTACAGTAGGACATTTATTCCAAATACATTTTAAAGGCATTAATTGTGGTCTGCAAAGTTCTCTGTTATTTTAGAATTGTCATGTCATGCACATTTAATTAATTTACTTATTTCTACCCTAAAAAATAGCACTGGAGATTATGGGGGATCATCTGAGCATCTATCACAGTAAAAGCCAGTTGCCATTTTGGGACATTTTTTTTTCCTCACAGTCTTTCTGACATTAGCCTTTATAATTCAATTGCTGTGTAGTAAAAGTTCAGGTCAGAGCTAAAGAGACAAGCTTGGGGATTTGTGCTGTTTAAAATATATGCAATCTGCTCTCACTTTGAACATGGTAAACAGACCATGTCTAATCCCTGGAATATTTGGTAGATCTGCCAGGCCATGAAGACAGCATTTGTAATATTTGTCTAGCTGCATGTATTTTGACATGGTTGTCCATCCCTATGCCATCCAAACTCTATTCAAAAGCAACCCAAGGAAATAGGGCTGAACAAGGAGTGAGAAGAAAATATATCATTCCTAGGAGAGATTTCAGAGGTTTGGCTTCTTTTTTTCCTCCCCCTCTGCTTTTGGTTTTTAATGAATAGTTCTTCTATCCTACTTTAATATGAGCATCCAGCATGCTACATGTTTAGTAGATGAATCACACTGTGCAATGCACTTATACATATCTGTTGTGCAAGTACATTGTCAGCTTATATTTGATAACCTATCAGCTAACAAGTTTTTTTTTCTCCTCTGGAAGCTTGGGGTACTGTCATGGCTTTCCAATGGAGAATAATGCAACCACTGTTAATAAATCAACCTGGGTCTCAGTACGTTTCACCACTCTCACTGCCTCCTTGATTAGCAATATCCTCAGAGGTATAAATTAAAGAGGAAAATTTATAACCTGGGAAGCCTTCCAGCATCATCTTTGAAAATGTGAGCTCAATGCTTTGCTGAGATGGCTTTGGTGGGGGAATGCTAATAGCAATGCTGAAGATGTGCTCTGTTTGCACCCTAAGGAGTAGCAAGATGCACAGAATAGCTTCACTTCCTTTTCCTTTGTCATCAAGATTATATGATCTGCACAGGATGAATCTTGAACTGTTTCTACACAGTTCTGTGAACTGGTCCCAGAAGTGCAGCTTCAGTCACTCTCTTTTCTGGTACTTGTTCTCTTAGTCTGACATTGCATAAAATATGTTACGTATTTTCCCATCTCAGCCTGCAGATCAGTTCCTGCAGATGTTAGCAGCAAGTGGATGTGATCCCTCTGCTGTACTGGGCAAAGCCAGAGCTTCAGCAGTAAGGATTTCAGGAATTTCTTCTTACTGTTCCTAGGAGGTATCATCACAGCTGGGTCGTAACTCCTAACACCTCCCTCCCCAGCAAGGGAAGAAAAATGTGCTTCAAAATGTGCTGATTTGCAGAAAAATATTTCACAGGGAGAGTTTCATTTGAGTAAAGTTCCAGCTGTGTAAATGAGCAGAAAAGGGATTTTTCAGCATATCAGCAGCATCTTGGAAATGGAAATTCCACATCCTCCAACACTTTCTTAGGAGTCAGTTTTCCCATTCCCCTCCCTATACCCCACTTGGGCCTTTGGTTTTTACTAGAACTAAGAGGCTTTAGTACTTGGAGCCTTGCTTTGTGAAGTCTCTGTTTCCTCTTGGCCAGCTCTCTGCCAACATCATCCTTTGCTTTCCAAGAGATGGTTAAAAGTTCAGAAAGCAAGGCTAAGCTGGTGCTCCTCTGGTTGCATTTTGGGGAGGCAGAAGCAAGCAGCTACCTTTATTTCTATTTTGCTGATGAGACAACTGATGCACAGTGGAGTGAAGGATTTTACAAATGGTCCCTGGCAGCTGCACTTAAATTTGGTCTGGATCTGCTGCTCCAAAGGGTTCTCAGCTTCATCATCAGTGACTCAGCTTGTGGGGCCTTTCAGGCTAAGACACCAAAAAGCCATTCCTCTCTCCTGAGAAATGTAGGGCATCTATTTTTACTGAGGTACGTGAAGATAGGGTTTTGGGTTTTATTCTGCCTGTTTTTCACTTTGTTAAGGATCCTTAGTTATGTTTTGCAAAGGCATTCACCCTTCCAGCTGGGCAGCTATAAGGGTTACCATGTGTTATTTGCCATTTCTATTGGCACTGCTAAATTCGCTGAAGCAAAGTGTTTCAGCATTTCCAGACATTTTTCCTGTGGAGCTTTGCTTTCCATACAATTTTTGTGTTTCTCCTTGATTTGAGATGAAAAGAAAATTGAAACTAATAACAGGTTTTCCCACAGGACAGAATTTCTGCTGCAATAGCCCCACTTCCAGCTAATGTCAAGAAAAACACACATAACTACAGTCAGTATACTTAATTTCAACCCTGCATTTATGACTTATTCGTTGCCATTGCTGCTCTGCAGAGCAATAACATCAACATGCTTTACTCTTAGCTTGAAAATACCCATTAAATCTGAGAGCTAGTGCACAAGCAAGTTGGATTTGTAAGCACGTATTTAATGCACTCAGGAGGAGTATGACCTTGATTCTCTGTCACTGGTTCATGTGGTCTTCTAGTCCAGCCCATCTGATTGCTGCTGAGATACAACACCAAGGAGGTTCTTCTCTCTTTATGGCAGATGACTTGGCCACCACTGTGGTGAAACAGGCATGAAGCCATCCCTGTTCCCCACCCCAGCAGCTGCCCAGCATCCTTGGACTCAAATGATTACTTATTTCTCACTCCCTTACTCCCTTGCAAATACAACTTGCCTGGTGGTACTGAGCAAGGGAATGAAAACCAGTGAAGAGAACAAAATTGTCTTAGACTCCATGCAAAACAACTTTTTTTAAAAGCCTCCCCATCTCATTTGGTGTGAGCAGCAAAGCAATGCAGGCTCCTCTGTGAGCAGAAGTGAAGGCTGGAGAAGACATCAGGTTCCCTTTCCTGACCCTGCACTTGGACCTGTTACAACAACCACTTCTTCAGCCTTGTTGTGCTGTGTGTTTTCATAGAATCATAGAATTAGCCGGGTTGGAAGGGACCTCAGAGATCATCTAGTCCAACCCTTGACCCACCGGAGCAGTTGCTAGACCATGGCACTGAGTGCCACATCCAGTCTTTTTTTAAATGTTTCCAGGGACGGAGAATCTACCACCTCACCGGGCAGTCCATTCCATAGCCTAATCACCCTCTCCGTGAAGAAATTCTTTCTAGTATCTAACCTAAACCTCCCCTGGCACAACTTAAGACTGTGTCCTCTTGTCTTGTTGAAGGTCGTCTGTGAAAAGAGTCCAGTTCCCACCTCGCTACAGCCTCCTTTCAGGGAGTTGTAGACAGCAATGAGGTCTCCCCTGAGCCTCCTCTTCTTCAGGCTGAACAGCCCCAGCTCTCTCAGCCTCTCCTCATAGGGCCTGTGCTCGAGTCCCTTCACCAGACTCGTAAGCAGTATCCCAGAAAAATATGGGGTGTTCCAGAAGTTTTCAATCGATTTCAGACCCATTTAGCTGGGTGTCAGTAACTTGCAGAGCAGGTTAAGATTCAAGGTTTCTCAGGAGTCCTCTGCTCCTGCTTCTGGACCCAGCACCAGGTGCCCAGGCCTTTTGTGGCTTTTAGAAATGAAACAGCTCGATGTGAGCAAACCATCACCTTCCCTGCAATGTTTCTTGCTCAGGTTTGTGGTCACAGCTGCTCTGCTGTGCCAGGTAGAAGTCAGTTTCTAAGAAGATTGGTTAGAGGAGCTGATTTCTAACCTCATCCAACAGAAAGTTGAGAGGGAATGGGGGGTTCACTCCTGGTACTTGCAGCAAAACCCCAGGACAAACAAGCTACACTAGAAGTCAGTGTAGGCACAAGGATAAAACTGTATAAATTGGACTGAAGCATTCAGGCTGGGGAGGAGAGGAACTCAGGATGCAGAGAAAAATGAATAGAAAGAAAAGAAATCCAAACTAGTCTCAAGAGGAGCCCGGTCACTTCATGGAGGGAATTGGGTAATGTGATGCTTGTAGTGGGAGGGGGTTAAGCTTAGAAACTCAGCAGGTGCTTTCCTTCTCCATTCATGAGCTTTGCTTGCAAAACCCCCTTCTCACACCTTTTGTTGGAGATATTAACAGAATTTCTCTTAAAAAGAACTAAATGCCTTTTACTTTTTCAGCTAGTTCTTTTACTTCAATTATTTCTTTTCCAACTGGAAGGGCAGAACATCCCCATTCTTCAAGGCAGAGACAAATCTGCTCAACATTTCACCATGTGAGAAGTACCTGGAGAAGTGCTGTGCCACAGCAGGACCTGCTGCCCTGGCCTCACTCTCCAGACCCTTGGAGACTGGATGGTCTTGCACCTTGAAACTACAAGGAAGGCCTTGAAAACTCAGAATTATCTTGACCATCCATAGAAATGTTCTGAATAAACAGAGCAGTGTTCAGCAGGGACAGTCAGCTTCATAAACAGAAGTCCCCCTGAGGAGGATTGGGGTGGTGAGGATCAGGAGCCAAGTGCAAGCCACCAGAAACTGCAAAGCTTCTGCTGTTTGCTGCTCCTTAACAGCAGATGCCACAGAAATGGAAAATGACACTGTGGGTTTTATGTACAATCTGCAGTGTATGGCCTGGGGAGGAGCCTGGTGTCCAGTCTGGAGCACAACAATTCAGAAGCAAGGCAGAAAGTCCAGAGGAGAACAACCAGGGTTATCAGATGCCTGGGAAACGTGATCTAGGAAGGAAAAATGAAAGGACTAAGTTTGTTTGAGCTAAAAGAGAGAACAGCCAGGGGACAAAACAAGAGCAGTCTTTTAAGTCTGTGAAAGCTCAAGCAAAGAACCTGAATTTACCTGATCTCCAGGTGCAAGGTGGGCATGAATGGAGGTGGCTTCAGTTGGAATAGAAGAGATTCAGTTTAGTCACTTGGAAAAAGCTTTCAGAGGATGCAGAGACGTAGGATAAAGACAGCTTGCTGGAGGGGCTGTATGGGCAGTGCAGAGGGACATCCCCAGATGATATGGGAAGTGGGACTGCTGCCTGAGGCCAGCAATAGAGCTGGGTGATGTCTTTCTGGCCCATATTTTGGAGGAGTCTTGGAGATGGGGTGATCAATCTCAGGGGGAAATAAGTAATTTCTCCTTTTCTCATTTTACTTGATCCCTGTCCTGTTCAAACAAGCAGCTTCTTCTGCAGCCCTTTAAAAGTGCACACCAACCATGAGTCACAGAAAACTAGGAAGGGCTGGTATTTTTGTGCTTCAGTGCCTTTTGATGGTAATTATTTAATTATATTTTAAAAAAACAACAAACCTTTTTTATTTGTCTGACAGGAAAGTCCTGCTTCACTTGGAGGGCGAATTGACTCCTGCAGAAATACCTAATCATAGCATTTGATGGTTTAAGTTGGATGAACAGAGCAATCTTCAGCATAAAATAGTAATAACAAGGATTTTTAATGACTGCAGGCTTGGCAGGGAGAAATTACAGAAGATGAACTGTGCAGTGATTGTTGGAGATAACCAGCATAGTGTCTGGATTCAAGGAAGTAGAAAAGCAAAAGAGGTACAGCAAGTACAGGCTTAATAATTTGATATAATTTGTATTGTTAAGAACATTAAGGTAAAAGGAAAATGGGGAAAAATGCATAATTGATTTATAAATGTGGACTGTGAAGACAAACCTCATAGTTCACTTCAGTCAGATACTGGTTGTTTTCTGACTGGGTTTCAGTGCAGACTTAAACCTGGTATTACATGGAGAAGGTGGTGGGGGTAATACAGCCAAGGCATGACGAGCAGACACCTTAGCTGAAAGAAAAATGCTTGGGTAGCATGGGAGCTGCTGGTGGGGCTTCTCTGTCTTGGGGCCATCTTAATAAACACAATGATTGTCACCAAAAGGCAGAGCAGGCTATGGCAGTGTGCTGGGAAATGGGGTGAGAGGTGGCTGGAGCTCCTCACAGGGGGTGCTGGCTGAGTTGGGCAGTCAGGAGCTGTAGGAATACACCCCAGCCCCTGGTGAGGGTGAAAAGAGCTCTGTTTGTTGAGGTGTGTCCTCTCCAGAGTCTTTGCACAAGTGCTGGATCAGCTTCTGCTTTGATCTTGGGATCAGCACTGGTACTCAGTGCCACAGGTAACTCTGCACTGGTTATGTACAGTGTCACTGCTGCCCTCAGATAAGATGGTGAATGCAGTAAGAATGATGTCAGAGTAAAAAAAAAATCAAGATTTTAAACACTTGAAACTTCGTTTTGATGTTTTCCAAAACAAAGCATACATTTGCTTGGAAAAAGTTTTAATTAGACAAAAAAAATAAAATAAAATCAAGTGTTAATTGTAATGACTTTTTTCCCAGACAATTCATTTAACTAAGGATGAAGAAATAATTATAGCAATGAAAGTAGTTTTGAGAAACCTAGCATCTCTTCTAAGCTGTGTTAATATCAGTGAGCAAATAGCATATCCTCAGACTGACTCGTGAGTCAAATTTTTTCCCTTTATATTTGGGCTGTATGGACTGATCATGACTATTGAAATGTGAGCTGTGCTGCTTTGTAACCTCTTATGTGAGCCACATGGTTATTTAACAAGGATTTTTGATTGGAGGAATGAGCAAACACATCTTTTATACATACTTGATTGTGCCAGTTTTGGTGCTTATTTCCTCCTGATGCTCAAATACGTGTTTGTTGTTGGCCTTGGCAAATATTTCTTTGAAAAAAAAAAAAATTCTCAAGCACTGACAGAAAATGATATATGGATTTAGCTAATATAAAACCATTTAGACATGTAATAGCCAATGAAAATATGTCTCATCCTCTCTGTATTAAAATCAAGGCAACAGCACCAAGGTTCACTTGTGAGATACATTTGGGTGGCAGCATTTTATGAGTCCAGCTGTGGAAATGTTACCAGGTGAAGTCAGAACCCATTTCAGGATAGGACAAGTGGATTGCTTTCTCAGCTCTGCTGTAAATTGGAGGCTTTTTTTGCATTACTTGTGCATTTAGGTTTCTCCTGGGCAAGAGGGTGACTGTAATTCTCACCTCAGAACAAAAATGGGTGTTGCAGCTTCAGAAGCTGCGGCAGTGTCACATTCTGCCAGCCTCTGGGTCTCATCCTGCACACAGCATTACTGGGGAATCACAAAGCCACCAACAGCTCACCACACAAGGACATTGGTAATTTTACTGGGAGTTGCAACAATTTTTGATAAAAGTTTGTTTATTAAGTCTGGGAGGGAGGAAAGACTTTATCTTTCCTGAAGATCTCATTAAAGCACTCAGCTATGGCAGAGCTCAGAAGAGATTTCTCTGAAGTGCCTTTTCATTGGATTTAAAGCTCTGTTTCATGAACATAAAACATGACATATGTGACCTTCCTTCTGCTCAGCAGCAAAGGAGGATGCTGCTGTAAGACAGTCAGTGAGCTGCCTAGATTGAAAAGTTATCCCCATTTTTCATGGACTTTACCTGCTTGGGAAGTGATTCCACAAGTAAAACACACTCATTTTTTATCTCAGCAGATATTCCACCAAACACTGAAGATGATTTCTTTATTCAAGTGAGTTTTGTAAATTCATCGTGGTGCCATGGATATTTCCAAGATTCCGTGGTCTATAAATCAGTTTAAATTATTAACAAGCAGTCCTTTCAAACACCACTGCCAAGCCAGCCACAATCTCTTGAACCACAAGCATAATAGAAGGCAAATTGTTTCCAAAAACACAATACTGTTTGTTGAATAGATTCTACTCACTGGCCAGAGGGATGACAGATTAAGTAAGAAGAGAGGAAAAGAAATAACAGACTTGGAAATCTGAAGCTGGGCATGGACAAACAAGCAGAGATCATGGCAGTCCTTTGAGTATGCAGAAAGCACCCATTTGGGAAGAAAAATGGAGAATGCTTAGGGAAACATCTGGAAGGAGCAGAGCCAGATGGTTGTTTCCTTTTTGATAGGACCAGTATTTTTCTTGTAAAATATGATGACCCAATTTTCATGTTTGTCAATATTTACAAATCTCAGTCTGTATGTAAGGAGAAAAATAAGGTTTCAAATAGGAAGTCTCTGTCAATGCTTAAAATAAGGCTGATATTCTGTGCTTTGCTGACTCAACCTCAGTAGCCTCAGACTCTGAAGCAGTGGGAACTCCTTACTCCTTTTCCAGTTCCTGGCATCTGAGAATGTTACAGAAAGGATTTTATTTAGAGGAGCAAACCCCAGGAACCCATGAATAGAAAATTTTAGCTTATGTTCTCACCACAGGAACTTCTTGTGGAGCTGGAAGTAGGGTGACATTGACTTGAATCAAGTTTCTCTAGGTTCTGCTGGTTGCCAGTGGGGCAGTTCCTTCTTGAGAGATTTGGGACTCTGTCTGATATTGCAGAGAAGCTCAAGGAAATAAAAGGGGGCAAAGAAGAGAAAGAAATTGGCCTCCACTGAATATTTTATTATGGAATGTTTTCAACTGCAAACGTACACTCTCCCCCATCAACCACTGTGATAAGCCAAAGACAAAATCAATTTTTCAAATAGCTCCCTAGATTTTTATTATATGGCTTTGGGGTAACATTGTTTTCCACATTTGTAATGGAACACATCCAATTTATATAACCTTGAATAGCTACAATAAGCAATTAATATGTTTTCTACCAAATGTTTGGTTTACTTTCAAAAGTTAATGGTCTTATGTTTGTAAGACTTACCATTGGAGTCGTGTTAAACTGTGCATAGTTTTTCATTTCATTGTACTCAAGATTGTGAAGAAGTTCTATCCAGTTTGAAATTAAAATGCTTTCTTTTTCCCCTTCCTCTCCTTTTTTTTTTTTCTTCCTTTTTTTCATTCTCTCATGGGGCAAAACCATTATTTCTGGGGAATATGGGATTCTGCCATTTTTTACCTTTGTCCTTTCCCTGTGGATCTCTGGAGGATATCTTGAGGCTGCTCCTGCTGAGCATTACCAAGTGATGCTCCCATAGAGCTGGATGTTGCCTTTACAACAGAGGATGAAACCACATTTCAGAGAGCCTCACATACACCACCACCTGCTGAAATCCTCATATTTTTGGTGAGCTGGAGAGAGGATGTGTCAGGATGGGGGGTGCATGATGCCTGGGAGAGCTCCAGGCTCTACTGCCTTGGTCCTGCTCTGTCCATGGTGCAATGTGAATCACTGAAAGAAGGCCAAAAATCTATATTATGAGGCCCTGAAAGCAAAACACTTCTTAATCTAAGAGTGAACACTAATAGAATTTGTTACCATCTTTCTTAGTATTTTGCTGGGCTTTATTAATTTAAAATTCATGAGAATGTTGCTGGCATAATCTGAGTAATACCAGATCTCTGATCAGGGGTTGGACTGGGGAACTCCAGAAGTCCAATCCCCATGATTTTTTCTGTGATACTGTGACTTTTAAGACTCTGATACATCACTTTTTTTTCTCCTGTACTTGTGCCTGCTGTTCCTGATCACTTCCACCTGTTTTCCCAGTATAAATATAAAGGTAATTAGGGCTGTTTTAAAAGTTGGCTGCCAGCCCTTGAGGCACTTCTGCACCAACAAAAGGGCTTGGGTTGCTTCTCAAGCTCAGCTGGGTGTCTTGTTGCTCTGCTGAGTAAGTCCCTTCTCTCTTTCTGGTTCACAGACTGAATGAATGGATTAAAAATATATGTATTTCTGCAGGTCAGGCTGCCACAAGGAATTTTCAGTTTCCTCATGACAAAAACAAACAAAATGTTGTTTTTATTAAATCCCAGGTGTTCAATTCTCTCCCTGCCAATTCCTTTCACTTCATTTTGGAAACTGCTTAGTAGTTTTATGAGAAGTCAGCTTTGGCAAAAGGCACTGTTTAAACACAAACAAATTGCTGTGCAGTTTGCCACAACAACTGTGCAGTAAATACAAGCCCTTTCAACAAAACCTTTTATCTTAGCTAAAATTATTGGCTGAATTTGGCAGAAAATTCCAAACATCAGAATCAATAAAATCTGAGCTTTTCACCAGATGAGCTATCAAACCTCCAAATCTCACAATTCTGACAGGGGAGCAGGGAAATCCTCTGTCCTGTGTTTGTTCTACAAAATCCCATTTTTTCAGCAAAAGCAAAGATTTGCACTGGTGAAGCTGCTGCTGGTTTACAGAAGCAATAAGCTGGAATCAAAATCTTTTTCTTGTTTTATAGGAGTGAAAAATGAGCTTGAAGAAAGGTGAAAGTGCAGGGTTGAGTTTTCCCTGAGGCAATTTGGCTGGGGAACTGAAATGGGGACAGCTTCCCATTGTCCCAAGTGCTAATGTGTTCAAGACCTGTGTGCATGTAGTTTCTCCCTGTCTTTTTCCCTCATTTCCTTGTCCTCAGAGCTGGATCACAGTTGCCCCTTGGAGCTGGCACTCTTTGCTGGCAGGGTTCTGTGCAGATAGGTGGTAATAACAGAATCAGGGCAGGATAGTGACAAAAGTGCTGATGTTTGCTCACACGCTGTGCTATCAGCTTATGGGTGAAAAACTCCATTAACACTTGAGAAATCTTGATTTCTCCAGAGGAAAAGGTGTTCAGCCATGAATCTTCCCTCTCTGGGTGTTGCTCCAGTTGCACAGTGGTGGGGCCCTGCTGGTTTGGACCAAAGCAAAGGGAGGAGGGCAAGTCTTCAGGGCTTCTCTCTGGCTGTTGTTTATTTTCTTGTTTAGTTGCCATGAGCAATGTGCACTCCTCCTGCTGTTCTGCTCCCTGCATAGGAAACAAGTCACAGGGTCCCTGTTGGTGCCTTCCCGCTGGCTGGCAAAGCCCCAGTGTCAGACAGTCCTCTCCTCCACCAGCCTGTCACAGCCAGCCCCTTCTGACACCTCCACAGCCTGTCTGAGATGCCTCCCTCTTTCCTCCTTTCCATCTGTCTCCTGGGAAAAAGCACCAAGATCATCATTATCTGCTGTGACAGGCAGGGCTAAGATCCTCCTGGAAAGCAGATGGGACAAACTGAGAGTGGACAGGAAGATTTTAAGAAGAAATTCTTTAGTGTGAGATGCTGACACGGGTTCCTCAGGGAGGCTGTGGATGCTTCATCCCTGGAAATGTTCAAGGCCAGGCTGAACAAGGCTCTGAGCAACCTGATCTAGTGGGAGGTGTCTCTTCCCATGCAGGGGAATTGGACCTTAAAGGTCCCCTCCAAATCTGAAAATTCTGTGATTCTAAGGTGCCTGTTTCAGATGTTGAACTTTGCAAGGGGGGGCCTCGCTCTGGGATACTGAAATTGAGAGCAAAACCCCTGTCCAGCAGGCAGAGCTGCACTCCTGGGCAGCATAAGGGTTTTTTTTTTATGCTCTTGTTTGTCACTGCTTTTATGTGAAGCCAAGGAGAATCCCAGGTTAGTACATGGCAGTACCTCATGGCATGCACAGGGTCACTGCCTCAGCAGTATCCACAGGCAGCAGAAAACATCCCTGTTATTTTAGCAAAGGAATGTTTTCTTGTCCATAATGGGGAAAGCTCCTGGAGGTGTTTGAAAAACACATTATGTATGGCAGAACTTTGTGTTCACATTTTCCACAATATTTTTCATGTTGTTTGCTTACAGAAGACCAAATCTCCAGGTCCATGTTGCTCAGAAAATGGAAACTAGGGCTGCTGAAACCACACAGAGACACAGTGTGGAACAGAGCAAAGAAAGGGAGCTGGAATCCCCTGTTGGGAATGGGGACGGTCTCCCAGAACAATTCCCATGTCATCAGATTGCAACTTTTTCATGTTTAGAAGGAAACCCAAAAGGTTTTGTCTCAAAAAAACCTTCCCCTTAAAATGGCTTCCTTTGTTTTGTGTGTTGTGAGGTGCTTAACCCCATCCCTGTTAGCCTGTGATAGGAGCCCCTGACACATACAACTGGGGTGCCCAAGTAGGATACTGCAATGAACAGACCTTGAAGGTCTTGAAGGTTCAACCTTTATTGCCCCAACCTGCTCTGGAGCCAAAGGCACATTACAACCTATAGAACCCTCCCCCCAACTCTCTCTTTTGTGTCTCCTCATAAATAGCCAGAGACCTTAAGGCAGACAGGGAACCCTGCTGGGATGCTGCTGTTTTTGCAGTCCTTTGGTTTCAAAGCATTTGCTTTGTGGTTCAACTTTTAAGGGACAAAATTGCTGACGAACTTGAGATGAGGCTGACTCTTGGCCATCCTTGGGAGCCAGTGCCTGGTGTTGATCATTAAAATCTTGCAAGAATGTGGCCCAGGACTGCTGCTCCCTGTGCAAATGGATCCAGTCCACTGATACGGGCATAGGATGAGCCTGCAGTTGTCCACTTAAGATTTACTACCCATGGAAGTAGTAAGTTTTGGGAAGCTGTTCATAATGAATTGTTAAAATATCATTTAAATGGAAAACTATGTTGGATTAAGCATTTTTCATTGTCTTTTGGGCTGGTTTCCTGGCATTCAGTGTAAAGGGGTGTAGATAGGAAGGGACTTGTCCCTGTGGGGCTATAATCCTGCTGACTTTAAAATACTTCCATTGCAAAGTTTGCTTGGTGGTGAGGAGGCAGTTGTATGAGACAAGTATTCCATCAAACACAAAATCAGAACAGCAGCTCATGAAACAAAGGCAAGAGGTTTTTTTCCACTCTTTTAAACTGAAAAAGTATATTCTCCAGCAGCAATTCTTCAAGATACTCTGCAAATTGCAAGGAGCTGAACAGCTGTAAAAGAAACCCAAGAGAACATGTTTGGTGAGGTGGGAGTTTCATTGCAATTCAAGGGACTGCAGAGCTCTATAGTCCTGACACTGCTTTCCACCTCCACCCACTTCACTGCATTCACTTTTTGCAGGTACCAGACCCCAGCTGCTGATTTGGTGTCAGGCTGGGTGTTTCAAGAAATGCCCAAGATGTTTAACTAGAAAATGAGCATTCCAGGAACCTTGCTCCCTTCCCTAGTGGCAAACACCCTCCACTACTTTCCTGGGGGACCAGAAGTGAAGGCTTAGCTGGTCAAACGTGATGCCCCACCACCCCAACCCAGGTCTGAGAGGACAGAAAATTTCCTGAATGGATCAGAGCCAGTGGCTGGGCAGTGGCAGGCAGGAGCAGAAAAGGTTTTGGGGCTGTTTGGGCCACACAGAGCACTTACTGCTGTCAGTAGAGCATCCATGAGCAACAGTTCAGTGAAGCCTCCATTTATCTGCCAGGGGAGATCAGCCCCCAGGCTCCCCTTCCTCAGCAAGATGCAGGGATGACCTCTGTGTCTGCAGCTGGTACAATATGTATGTAGATGACCTGGCATGGTTTTTACTCCTTGTTAGGTGGATGTGTGCCACTTACTCCCTCAGTTGTCCCATTCCAGTCCCTCCAGAGAGCTCTGTGTTTGGCCAAAGACAGGTTAAGAAGCATCATTTTTACCCCCCTGTGCATGTGAAGTAGGTTGTGGAGAGCTCCCACACAAGTAAGTGCTGGTTTGGTAACACACAGGTTAGCAATGTTGCAGCTTGGGAAGACCTGTGGGGTCAAAGAAATCCAAGTGTTAGCTGAAACTGTGCAGGGATTCTCTTTGACCACCAAGGTAGAAGGGATCCATGAGGAAGAACTACATCCTTCCCATGGCTGAGGAAATACCTAAGAGAGGCAAGGAGGACAAAGCCTGAGGCTTTTGCCACCCACCCATGATCTGCAGCAGCCCAGGGTGGGCTCAGGGCTGAGGTGTCCCTTAGGAGCCCAGACCACTACAGCCACACTCTGTCCTTTCTGCTCAACAGGGAGGAGGAGGAAGAAATCTCCAAAGTCTTCCCTACAGTGCAGTGGGAGGTGTGGGGAAACCCTTCTCTCAGGGGATGTCCCTGAAAGGTTCCCTCCTGCCCCTTGCCCCTTTGGTGTGCTGCACTGCAGCCTCAGTTACAAGCTAATGCTCCATCCCAGGCTGCTTTCTGTGTCAGCAGCAGCAGGGAATTAATCCCTGTCCCTTTCCAAATGTGGATGTGTAGGAGGTCCCTGGCCTTCACTCCTGGGCAGGGACTGAGCTGCTAATTAGGAGCCCAAGCTGAGGCTGTCAGGGCCACCCTGACAGGAGATTTGGAGCCATGCCTTGCATTAATTCTAACACAAGGCACCTGCTGCATCTTAATCTTAGAGCTGAGTGTCTCTGTGTGGTTCTTCACCTCTTCCAAGGTTTCTCTCTGTGCCACTGCAGCATCTTTCAGGCTGGAAAGTTTCTCCAGTGGAAGAGAAACTCCAGAGGATATTTGGTAGCAAGTACAGTGACACAAAAATCCCATAGTCCTCCTAATGGTGTCTTTAGTGGTGCACTCTGAAGGGGAATGCAAGGATCCATGCTGGATTTTTACCCATGGAAATGAGCAGCTCCAGGCCACAACCCAGCTACAGGCATCTGCATTTTGCCATTTTTTGTAGCCTGGTTTCACACAACAACTATAGTGCTGATAAAGTTGCTGCAATAACAAATTGTTGGAACATATTTGATTCCAAACCTGCTTGGTAGTGACTTTCTTTGGCAGAGGGAATAGCCCCTCGTCAGCAGCATATGGAGAAATGATGAAGAGTTTCTCTCCAGTGAGCAGAACCCTCTGAACCAGAACCATTGTGTAATTATGTGGGTTTTTTTTACTCCAGACCCTAAAAAAGAATGTATGTTTCTTTCTAGTTTGTTCATCTGTGAATTTCCCTGGCAGGTAGTGTATAAATAGCTCTGAGGCACAAGTGATCCACGAGTTCTTTTCAGAATACAGTATTGAGTCATTTTAAAGCCTCCTACTGTAGCTCTTTAAAAGATGAACTCATTATTTTAAGTATAAGATTTGTGGCCGAGAAAGAATGAGAAAATTCTGGCTTAAGTTGTCCTTCCAGCAGATTAATTGGTTTAAAAACCAGTAAAGAATAAAATCACACGGGAGCTGGCCAGTGAAGTGAGCTGGCAACATCTGCCCATCACTGCTGTGGGTTCTTTTGTTTTTCACCAAGTCACCAAGGCTATTCTGCTTTCTAGAGCCAGGAATAGAAACCAGGGTTCCTTATTCCCAGGAGCTGTCTGCCATGTAGGGCAGTGCAATCCAGCTGGGTCCCTCTGGCCATCCTTTCTACCTGACCCCAGACACCATTTGGCTTTCAGTAATTAGGGCAGAATTAGGGCAAGATCCCTTGGGACAGAGGCTGCTGGAGCAGGGTTTGCACAGAGGGCAGAGCTCAATCTATATATTGAGCTGAGCCTCCTTTTCCACCTGGAAATTTTGTCAGAAGGGAATAAGGGGATTTGATACACTTGTACTGGCCTGGTATATTCCAGCAGGTTATAGCAACAGCTCTGTCACTGCCCCTAAATATTGAGAAATATCAGATGTGTCTACAGTGCAGATTCAGATAAATATCTGCTGTTAGTGCACTGGGTATCCAAAGACTCCTCTGTCAGGGTCTTAAAAACAGAATCAAGTAGGGGCCAACTTTGAGACTCTGTGTAAATCTCCACTGCATGTGGCTGGGTCAGACCTAAGAAGGGAGTTTTCATAGGATACCTGGGTGGAATTTTCCTTTATGTTATCATTAGAACATGCCTGGCTGCCCTGCCCAGAGCAGCTCTGTCCTTTGCTAAATCCATTGGAATTAGTACTGTGCCTTCTGTCCATCTTCCTGTGATTTGACATCAAAATTCTGCCCTCAGCATGAAGTGCAGTAGTGGCCTGTCCCTCCTGTGGGTTTAAAGGACCATGGGCAAATCCTGTAAGCTATAAATGTCTGTAACTTCTCTTAAAGCTCAAGATGAAAATTAAAAATAGCCATTTGATGCCTGCAACTTTTGCTGCATCTTTAGCATGTGGCTCTGTTGACATGAGCCATGAGTCACACGTTCCATCAGTTCTCTGCAGCTTCCCACTGAACTTTTAAAGCTTCTTCTTGGGGCACTCCTACCACTGCTTTGTGATTGCCACATCTACTGGGAGCCAGGGACTGATCTGGGGGCCACAGATCTGCAAGACACAAAGGTGATGTCCCCAGGGATGCCATTTACCTGAGGCTCTTAGGCTGGCACTGCCACCATAAGTGGGAATAAACTGCTGAAGATCAGACACCCTGTGCTGTGCTACAGATGGCTGGTGACATGCCCAAATCTGTAGTCTTGATGGCTGCTGATGTTATGACAAAGTAAAATATCAAAGTAAAAAAAAAATGGTCTTTCATAAGAAGCAATTGAACAGATTTCAGTCCATCTATTCTTGAAAAGGCAGTAAGCAGTGTGCTCCAGTGGGCCTCCTGCAGAGACACCCTGATGCATTAGTGCATTGCTTCTTGGCTCAGTGGTTTATACAACTCAAACTCCTACTTACCTCCCTGATGAGTGACAGTATCCAGGATGGCTGCAAATACACTGGGAATTGTTCTGTGTGGCTGTGAGCACTCGGGATAGCACAGAGATGAGATGGAGGTGCAGGCAGATGAGTACCTGGCCTCCTGCACTCACTGCAACAGCTTAATGTGAAGAGAGAAAAAAAGAGAAAGCATAGCTAAAGATCAGTTGTGTTTTGTGTATGTAGGATTAGAAGTAGAAGGAAATGCTCCTTGTGGATTTAAATCAGAAGAGAATGTTAAATCATTGAGTCTGATATCCTGCAGAACTCATGCTTAAAGGTTTCATCATAGGGTGCTATGGCAAGGTCAGACTCACTCTGCAAGTTTACCTTGGAAATAAGTTTGTCTTTCCATGCATGTCCATAGTTGAAAGGGATGAGAAATAGAAGAAGCCTTTTGGTTTCTTCCTAGCAATTGGTACAGCTCCCTCTATTCTGTATAGTTCTTCAGCAGCTTCATATGGATTGTAATTCACACATGCTGCCTTTTCCTCTAGTGGGTGTGGAAGTATCAGGGTCAACTGAATAAACAGATGACAGAGAAATTAAGTGGGAGCCCAAAGCCACACAGCTCTCCCACAGGCAGGCATAGGATGAGAATTTGCAGTTTTCTGTAGGCTGCCTCACCCCACCCCTCCCTTCTGTACCGTGCAGGAGAGTGAAAACAGAGACTTCACTTCTTTGTTGAGTCCTTTTCTGCTTTGTGGCTCAAAGATGAGAACTATTTCACAGTGCTTC
Organism: Calypte anna; assembly: GCF_003957555.1. NCBI lineage: Eukaryota > Metazoa > Chordata > Aves > Apodiformes > Trochilidae > Calypte > Calypte anna. Next base: position 38,148,884 of record NC_044251.1, read on the forward strand.
TTTTAATCTTCTTTGACAATTTCTGTGTTTAAAAATAAAGTGGTTGAGATGCTGGGCTAAAGCAGCAGTCGTGGTGTTATTCACAAGCTGCAGCTGGTTACTCTCATCATCAGCTGAAGGAAACACCATTATAAGAGTTAATTGTTTAATTCCCCAGCAGCTAATGAGTGGTGTATGCATTTGAAACTAACAGTTTGTCATAGCTCTACAGGAGAGACTGTATTGAGTGACAACATGCAAATAATGAGCATATTTATAGAGAGCAGCACTGATGGGCAATAAAAAGCCCCGAATGTCTGGATAATTAAGTCAGAACTAACAATCTGATGGTAAAGGAGATCCAGATTAAAAATGTACATCTGGGACTTGTGAAATTCCCAGCTTTTCCAAAGTTCAAGCCTTTTGCAGGTCCTTTTGAAAACAGTGTGAAAGATCAGATGTGGCTGTTCAGTGCTGGGTTGAAAGTTTTTCAGTCTTTTTTGTTTGGCACTGGTGATACAGTTCCCTCCTAAGCAAATTTCTTGCTAACATGTTTTCAGCAAGGCAGTGCTTGATTCTTACATCCTGCTCTCAGAAAAACACAGATCTCAGGTGAGCACAGCCAGAAGATGTTTGCCTTATTATTATCAAATCTAACTTATAGCATCAATCAAGGTCAGGGCACTATTTAGACTGGTACTCTACAGACTTGTAAGAGAGATGCTTCCTCTAAGGTGGAAACAGCCAAAAAAATAAGTGTTCCCACTTGCACCCACACAGCTTCTTTGTGATCCCCATTTTTCTTTCTGTTTCTGTCTCTGGTTTTTCTTTCAGACTGTAGTAGCCATTTGGGGCAAGATCTTCTTTGCTCTGCACTCAGCATATAGGAGGATGTCACTGTTGAAACACCAAGGATTGACTGAAACACAAACAATTAATAATAATACCATGTGTGTGGCAGTTAATGGCTCATGTGCCTCTGTGTGTTTTTATAGAACCAACTGCACCCCATGTGCACTGGAGCAGCAGATGGCAGCTTTATGAGTGTTTCTCTTTGGATGTTATAGCTTGGAATACAGGTTTGTCCGTTTGAGAAAAACTTTTTTGAACCTATTCAGAGCACCCTACACTTAGGTATCCTAAGGCAATGTGTGGAAAGAGGTAAAGATCTTATGTCCTATCTCACTGCATGACAGAATAAACCCAGCTGCAGTCCATGTGGCTGAGCCCAAGTGGGGACAGAGTGTTATATCTCACCTGGATCAGGAGGTTCTTTCACCTCTCCTTTTCGGGACCACAACAGAGGTTTGGAAGATCTCTTGATATGTCCACCTTGCTTTTTAGGTGACAGGCAAATCTTTCCAGGCTTACTGTTTAAAGGGTATCTCATTGTAATTGTCTATTCATCAAGCATTGGAATGGGCTGCCCAGGGAAGTAGTGGATTCTCCATCCCTGGAGATATTTCAAAAGAGACTGGATGTGGCACTCAGTGCCATGGGCTGAGAGCTGCAGTGGTAGTGGATCAAGGGTTGGACTTGATGATCTCTGAGGTCCCTTCCAACCCAGCCAATTCTATGATTCTATGATTAAATCTAGATTATTAGGGGTGGGTTTCATTGACCCCTCAACACAGAGATCAAAAAACTTGATGGCAATGATAGCTGTTCATTAAAGTAGAAGAATAAATGTATTAGCTGGGTGATTGGTTTCTTTCTTTTATACACTCAAGCCAGAAGCAGTCCTTATAGTGACAAGGTTTAGTGTGCTAAATTGGCATTACTATCTCACTTTTTGTTTCCCTATTCTTAAAAAAAACCCCAAGCAGACATAGCTAATGCTGTGTCACATCCCACGTACTTGTGTTGCTCCTGCAGTCTGTTGCTTTTTAGATTCACACACACACATATTTGCATATGCAAGCACCACTACTGCTTTGCAGTAAACACTGCTCATGCCTCTTTCCTAAGGGGATCCAGATGTCTTTCTCAGGAAAGATTTTTTTTGCCTGTTTCTGCATACACTGCATGTTCTTCTCTTTTGCATATATCCCTTGGTCCTCATGACAGGCATTGCATTCATGGCTAAGGAGTGTGATGGGGAGTGGAAGATATTTGCCTTCCAAAAAACAAGTTTTATTTTAATTCTTCTGATTCCATTAGACAGGTCCATGCTGTGAGCACTTTTCCCATACAGCTAACTCTGCCTCTGTCAGCCATGTGCTCTCTGATTGCACATGGTATGTGCAGATGTTTGCTGCTTTCCTGGCCTTTGGGAAGTCAAAGAATCATAGAATCATAGAATCATAGAATTGGCTGGGTTGGAAGGGACCTCAGAGATCATCGAGTCCAACCCTTGAACCACCGTTGCGGTTGCTAGACCATGGCACTGAGTGTCACATCCAGTCTCTTTTTAAATACCTCCAGGGATGGAGAATCCACTACTTCCCTGGGCAGCCCATTCCAATGGCTGAGCACCCTCTCGGTGAAGAAATTCTTTCTAATATCTAACCTGAACTTCCCCTGGCACAACTTAAGACCATGCCCTCTTGTCCTGTTGAAAGTCATCTGGGAAGAGACCAACCCCCCCCCTGGCTCCAACCTCCTTTCAGGGAGTTGTAGAGAGTGATGAGGTCTCCCCTGAGCCTCCTCTTCTTCAGGCTGAACAGCCCCAGCTTCCTCAGCCTCTCCTCATAGGGTCTGTGCTCGATTCCTTTCACCAGCCTGGTTGCCCTCCTTTGGACCTGCTCCAGGACCTCAATCTCCTTCCTGAGCTGAGGGGCCCAGAACTGGACACAGGACTCAAGCTGTGGCCTCACCAGGGCTGAGTACAGGGGCAGAATCCCTTCCCTGGACCTGCTGGCCACGCTGTTCTGGATCCAGGCCAGGATGCCATTGGCCTTCTTGGCCACCTGGGCACACTGCTGGCTCATGTTCAGCTTCCTGTCAAAGCTGAAGAAGAAAAGGTTTTTGTTTGGTAGCTGAAAAAAAAAAAAAAAAGATTTTCAGCTTATTTTTTTAGCAAAGGAAGGAACACTGGATAAAGGATGGGGTCAGATTCTCGTTGCTGGGAAATAAATGATGTGTGAATCCATATCATACTGAAGACTGGTGGAGTTTCCAGTGAGTGCAATGATTAGGATGTCATCCTGTGAATTTCAGTGAGATCTGGAAAAGTGTGCATGGATCAGTAAATGCCTTTACTCTTCCTTTCCCTTCAGCCCAATCTTTACCTCAATGTTAACACCTCAAACTCAGAGCTGTTTGCCAGAGTCATAAGTCTTACAGCTGTGGCAGCCTGAGGATATGTGAGACAGAACTGAGAAGGAGATGTAAGGACCTCTAATGGACCAGCTGATACAGCTAATATTGGTAAGGAAAACAAAGAGGCTCCCAGGCACAGGTGCTTCCTTCTTCCTGCTTGCCAGGGACCTGTCCTCAGCATCCTGGGCATTCAGAACAAGCATCTTCAGGGCACAGTTCTTGCTGACCAGGACACAAGGTCAGCCAAAGTAGAGTGATCATTGTAAGTGGGCAATTCCGTTGCATTCCTGGAGAGAACCCTTTATTTTTTTCCCATGGTTCCTCAAATCAGAACCCCAATCAGGTTCAGATGGCCATTGGGAGCAGATGCACAAGCAGCCTCCCCATTTTGCTGGAGTAAAGGAGAGGGGGGTTTTAGCAAAGGCTTTTCCTGGTCCTTCTAGGAGAGGTGTGTATAAACTCTGTCTTCCTTAGCCTCACTGTCTTCATGGAGGCCTAGACAGCATCCAGGTTGTTTATACCATCCCTCTGAGCCGTGGAAGAACCTGCTCCTGCTGGGTCAACCAGAGCCTTTTAATACTGCTGCTTCAAAAAAACTTTGTAAAACCTTTGGCTGCTTCAGCATCTGCAGGTGAAGCCTGCAATATAGAGGCTTGTTTATTTACTGATGTCTTCCACCAAAACTCTTACTGAAAGGAGAAGGAAAATCACTTGGATTCCTGGCTTAGGGGACACACCCAACTGTGAGCTGAAAAGAGAGGGTGTGTCCTGATGTTATAACTATCCACAGATTCATCTTTCAAAGTACGGCTGCATTTTTTCAGCTCAGTAAATACTTTGTTGAGATGTACCAGATCCTTTAAAAAGTATCTTCACTTCTTTCTCCATCCCTCTCCTTTCCCTATACGAAAAGGGCCACAGATCATCTTTATCCCTAATACACATATCACTGAAGGAGCACTCCCAACTTTACAGTCTTCCCTGCTTATTTTTTCTTTCTGACAGCAGCTCACAGCAGTGTGATGAGTGGGTGCTAATTATGGAGAACTACATTTCAACAACAGAGCCTTACTGCTGGTGAATACAGAGAAAATTGCTCATTAGAGCAGCATGGTATTTAGTCAGATTGGCTTCCCTAGGTATTAATATCCTGGAATGAATGCAGACTGGCAGTGTAATGCTTGAACAAAATGATCTCAATATATACAGAAGGACTTCTACAACTCCTGCCCAGCCTGCAGGGTTTGCAAGGCATTTCTGCCAGGGGTTTCCCACATGCTGCTTCAGCAAAATGCCCCATCTTTGGACTTCAGTAATTTAGATATACAATTTCTTGGTGTTTTGTTTTGGGGTGTTTTGTTTTGTTTTGTTTCTTTAATAAGATGCCTCTCCCAGGACACTGTTCATCATGCATATGATTAATTTCACTGGCATGAGAAATGCTGTGACTGATTATTTACTCAGACCACCCAACTTTTCAGCACATTGTTTGGTATGACTGTGATATCTCCCTGATGCAGGTGGCATGGCTGGCTGCTTCTTGACAGCTCTGCTGGCACAGTCAGTTGGGTGTGATGGTGAAGCCACCCTGGAAAATGCATTGTTTGTTGCACAGGATAACATAATGAAGAAAGCTCAGCAAGAGCTGGTGTGCACAAAACCACCCTGGAAGCTTTAGTTGCCTTGCTTTAATGCAGGGAGACTGTGGGTGGGCAGAAGCTTTTCCTGAGCAGTTTTGTAAGCAGCAAAGGCAGAGGCTCTGGTTTGTGTTCAGGATGCTGCACACAGAGATGTCTTTGCCTGGAGGTGGTTCCCTGGTCCTCCCCCTGCAGCAGCAGGGACATCTCCAGCTTGGCTTCCTCCTTGGCTTTGCAGAGCACGGAGACAGAGCTGGGTGTGTGGGCTGGTGGCAGTGTCTGTGCAGCTGAGTGACTGCTGCTGCAGAAGCCATAGCCACAGGGAATCCCTCAGTCCCTCATCCTTCCTACTTCCACCTCCATTTACTGCAGAAAGAGCTGTTCCAGTGGGCTGATCTGACTGAAATACACAGAATGGGTGTAACTGTCCAGCAGACAAGTGTTCATCTACCTACACATATCCAAGCATTTCCTTTTCTGCAACCCTTTGGGCTCTCTTTTGGCTTGAACCCCACCTTTTGATAATTAACTTGGTTCTATCTAATTAGCACCCAGATGGGAGTGCCTCCCTCTGAGCTTGCAAAGAGCCTAGAGCTAAGGATTCATGGGGACGAGCAGGTGTGAGTTTTTCCCTGGGGTTTGGGTAGTGTGTCCTCAACTCTGTGTACTGGAAAGATGTGTGAATGTGTCCTTGCAGACCTGTGACTCTGTTGATTAGTACAGAAGGTGGACAATACCTGTGCGAAATTGTCACTGGGTCATCTAACCTTTTCCTTTGCTGTGAGCTTACTCTGTGTGTATCTTCTTCTTTTTTTATTTTTAAATAATGGTCATGGTATTTTGCCTGCAGTTTGCCTTGGGAAATAGAGTGTGTCCTACATCCATATCTATTTTAAGACTCTGCTCTGTTGCCTGCTGCCAGCTGGGGACATGGCTAGAAGGAGCACTGGTCTCATGTTATAAGAGGAAACACTGGATATTTCTAGGGAGCCCATAACTGTGATATCCTATATATGTTTATATCCCAAAATATTATGCTCCTGGGGACTTAGCTCACCTGATTTTAGTATCTGAGAAGTTGGAACTCTGGTATTACTTAACTGAGTAAGGTCTGTTTGCAGACAATGAGGCACACCCAGAAAAGTGAATTATTTTGTTTCCTATATTTGTATTAAGAATATTCTCTTTGTGTTAGTTCTGCTCAGATTTATTTCAGGCTGGGATGTAGACATTATGTTATCTTAATGATAAGAAAAAAAAAAATCTGTGTTTGCCCTAATGCAGAACAGTGAAAAGGAATTAGTATTTACCTCTCTAGGTGGTTTATGCACTTTTCATGTCTCTGCCTCTCTGCAGAAGCCCAACAGAGCTGCAATGTCTGGATGTTGCTGGATGTTTATGTTTGTAGGTAGCAGATATGGTTGTTTCAAACCAAAGTGTATCTGCACAGGTTTTTTTCTCCCAATGTGTTGTAAAGAGAAGACTGCAGTGAAGTCCCAGCTCATTGCAGCAGGGGATGAATACCTGCAGGGCAGTCACAGCAACCTTTATCATGTTAGAAAGGTCTGTGTGGGGTTTGTACTTCTCCAGTCCTCCCTTGAGGTGACCAAAGGAAGTTGTTTAATGGTGGTCAGGTGTGCGCTGAGTAAATGTTGCTGTGAGTAAGAACTCGTGCAGAACAAATCAGCTCTGCTCTTACTAACAAAGAGCTCACAGGACCCAGTGTAATTTGCTGATGGAAATGTATTGATTACAGTGGTCTGTCCCCATTGAAGTAGCTGAGGATTACATGCATTTTCCCCAAAATTATCACAGCCAGACAGAACTGCTCTTCGTCAAAAAAAGCATGAAGATGAAATTCAAATGGGTGGAAGGAAAGAAGATTTGGGAGCAGGAATATTTGCAGATGCCTCCCTTAACATTGTGCATCTTGTGCTTGTGCCTGTGAGGGTCTCAGCCCCCAGGCATCCAGCTAAAACACTGCATCATTATCATCCTGACTGCTTAGTTGTGTTCCCAGGTGAGTGAGCTGATGAGCGTGGATTTAGCTAAATCCCTGTTAAAGAAGGAATTTGGGTCAGAACCCATCCCAGAAGGTTTTATGCCCCCAGATCCCCTGAGGTGTTCTCCTGCTACCACGCTGGGTACCCAGTCTTAGGTGATGTTTGTGACCTGGGTGAAAAGAGGGGAAAAAGTAGATAAATGTGACCCTTTAGCTCAGAGATGAGAACTATGTGGTAAGCCTGGCATAGGTATAAATAGCTCCATGGTTTAAGGTGGATTTTCTCTGAGTGCTTCTCTTTTGGTTAAACAGCTCTTTTCTTTGTAAGAGCTGGGTGGGCAGTGGGTCAGACCTGATTGTGAGCAACTGCAGTGTAAGATTGCTGCCCTAGTGCCAAGTCTGAAGGTCAAAAATGTTCCTTCTTCCCTTGCTCCTCCTTCCTATTCATTGCTGGTGTCCCCAGCTGTTCCTCTGCCTGCAGTGATGGACAGTCCTGTCTGCCTGGATTTAAGCCAACACACTGCAAATAGTGGGGAAGAATCAGATGGATTTTAGTGAGCTTGTCCTGGTGAATAGAGGGTAGAGGCTGGAGTGGAAAGCTGCAACAAGTTTTTGACCAGGCAAGGTGATTGGAGAGGAGCCCCCCAGTATTTGTGTTGGTGTTGCCCTGTGCTGCATGGAGCTGGTTGTGAGCTGAAGAATCACCCCCATGTCTGTCCAGAGGGTGCTGTTCATGTGTCCCCAGGTAACACTTGGTGCTCTGAGTGGTTTGTCACCAGGTTTGGTGATTCTTCTGTTTTAATTCTCTGGCAACATCCAAACCCACTTGCAAACCTGAAGCTCAGCTGAGACTGAAGAGGAGGAAAACTTTCTGAAGTGTTGTCAGTCCGTTTTCATCTGACTGATGTTCATTACATTTCATTTAATGTTTAAGGAGCAGCATAGAAGGTAAAGTTTATGCAGTAGTGCTGCAGAGTGAATTTTGTATTGATTTAAAAATTATTCATTTTTAGCTTACTATTTTTTACATGACAGAATGTTCTGAGCTTTGGTAAGAATGCTCAATATACATAGAATCATAGAATCATAGAATTAGCCGGGTTGGAAGGGACCTCAGAGATCATCTAGTCCAACCCTTGACCCACTGGAGCAGTTGCTAGACCATGGCACTGAGTGCCACATCCAGTCTTTTTTTAAATGTCTCCAGGGACGGAGAATCTACCACCTCACCGGGCAGTCCATTCCATAGCCTAATCACCCTCTCCGTGAAGAAATTCTTTCTAGTATCTAACCTAAACCTCCCCTGGCACAACTTAAGACTGTGTCCTCTTGTCTTGTTGAAGGTCGTCTGTGAAAAGAGTCCAGTTCCCACCTCGCTACAGCCTCCTTTCAGGTAGTTGTAGACAGCAATGAGGTCTCCCCTGAGCCTCCTCTTCTTCAGGCTGAACAGCCCCAGCTCTCTCAGCCTCTCCTCATAGGGCCTGTGCTCGAGTCCCTTCACCAGCCTGGTTGCCCTCCTTTGGACCTGTTCCAGGACCTCTACATCCTTCTTAAACTGAGGGGCCCAGAACTGGACACAGTACTCGAGGTGAGGCCTAACCAGCGCTGAGTACAGGGGAAGAATCACCTCCCTGGACCTGCTGGTGACGCTGTTTTTGATACAGGCCAGGATGCCATTGGCCTTCTTGGCCACCTGGGCACACTGCTGGCTCATGTTCAGTTTCTTGTCGATGCAGACTCCCAGGTCCCTTTCTGCCTGGCTGCTCTCCAGCCACTCTGTGCCCAGCCTGTAACGCTGCATGGGGTTGTTGTGGCCAAAGTGCAGGACCCGGCACTTGGCCTTGTTGAACCTCATCCCGTTGGAATCGGCCCAGCTCTCTAGTCTGTCCAGGTCCCTCTGCAGAGCCCTCCTGCCTTCGAGTTGGTCCACACTTCCTTCCAGCTTGGTGTCATCTGCGAATTTGCTGATGATGGACTCAATCCCTTCGTCTAGGTCATCGATAAAGATATTGAACAGAACTGGGCCCAATACTGATCCCTGGGGGACACCACTAGTGACCGGCCGCCAACTGGATGCAGCCCCGTTCACCACCACTCTCTGGGCCCGGCCCTCCAGCCAGTTCCTAACCCAGCACAGGGTGCCCCTGTCCAAGCTGCGGGCTGACAGCTTTTTCAGGAGAATGCTATGGGGGACGGTGTCAAAGGCTTTGCTGAAATCCAGGTAGACCACATCCACCGCCTTCCCCTCATCCACCAAACGGGTCACCTGATCATAAAAGGAGATCAGGTTGGTCAAGCAGGACCTGCCCTTCCTAAACCCGTGCTGGCTGGGTCTGATCCCTTGCCCATCCTGCAGGTGCTGTGTGATTGCACTGAGGATGATCTGCTCCATAACCCTGCCAGGCACTGAGGTCAGGCTGACGGGCCTGTAGTTTCCCGGGTCTTCCTTCCAGCCCTTCTTGTGGATTGGTGTGACATTCGCCAACTTCCAGTCATCTGGGATGTCCCCCGTGAGCCAGGACTGTTGGTAGATGATAGAGAGAGGCTTGGCGAGCTCTTCTGCCAGCTCCCTCATCACTCTTGGGTGGATCCCATCTGGTCCCATAGACTTGTGGGGGTCCAAGCAGCTCAAGAGGTCACTGACTGTGTCCTTCTAGTAAAAGCACTTAACTCATTGCCCTGTCCTTGAAGTTGGACAAGTTGTGATGGGCAGAAAAGCCATTTCTGAACAGAGCTGTGGTCCCACCTTTGTGTTCTTCAAACACCTTTCTTGGGGGGAAGGGCATCACTTACATCTCCATCTGGATCAGATCAACAGTGTGAGTCTGGAGATGCTTGACTTGCAGTCTGGAAGCTGCAGGTCTCATTTTGGCACCCAGGCCACTGGCACAGAGGCTGAGAAACACAAAGAGATGGTAAAGCAACTGACTGGGGTTGCAGAAAAGGGATGGGGTGGGAATTTCCCCTGGGCTGGGCTATCAGTGCTTTACCCTCTTTTTCAGGAGGGCTGGATACAGCTTGCATCCTGTTAGGGATAAGCCTGTGTGCTGCCAATTGGAGATGCAAAGTGGTAATGCTTCAGGCAGGTCTCCAAGGCAAAGGACCTCAATTTCACTTTCTGTTCATATGCTGGTTTATTTATAAACTATTAAAGATGTATAAAGTGATTTTTGGAGCAGGCAGTGGAGCCTGTGTCTCTCTGCTTCCAAGTGCATGGTCTGGCAGACTGGTTACAGGCTGCTGCTTGCTTTCCTCTGTGGGTTTTTTGTGTGTCAGATCCATGTTGGGCACTGTAATTGCACTTACATAAAAAATTAAACCTTTTTTTTAAGGGTATGGCTTAGCTAAGGTGATGAGAAACACAACATAGAGTTGGGTTCTTTTAAACTGCAAAGAAATGTATACTGGTAAATGGCCACTCTGTGCAGGGTATTTACCTTGACACTTCCCACCAGAATTGCTCATGTTTGTATTCACACTGAGGTGGCTCAAGATCCTCTTGCTGCCTTTGTGGGCAGGTGGCACTCATTCTTTTAAGGGCACTTTCAGTTCAACTCTTCCATGCAAAAGAGCAGCAATTTCAACAGTAGATGCATATTTCTTCCCTTTAAAATAATTTTGCTGCTTACAGTCTGCTTGCTTGTGGCCTTCCGAGTTTCTTTTTCATTGGTTTGAAACGCAGTTAAAATGAAAATATAAACAGGACTGGCTGCTTCTGAAGAGTGCACTTCCTTTTCTCTGGTAGGAATGTAATTTACACAAATGTGTGATATTGTTGCAAAGCTGCCTTTAAAAAAATACCAACAAAACCCACTTCATGGACATCATGATTCTTTTGAGTTACTTGCTGAGGTCTCTTGCTGCACAGATGTTGAGGTGTGACATTTGTGTTGTACTGATGGTCCCATCCAACTCTCATCTCCTTCTAGATGTTATTTCAAGAAATACAGCATTGTGACAAAAGCTGGTGTTTTAGAGGCTTGAAGAATGCACTGCATAAAAACCTGATAACCCCCAAACTTTAGAAAAAGCATTTTGAAAATTTTAAAGTCTTTTAAAGATTTTTCAGTCTGCTGCATGATCCTTAGCATAATTTCCAGTTGGACTCATGGCATCTAGAGAAGTGCTACAGATCTGTCATTGGGGAACAGCCAACAATAGGTATTTTTAAGCTCTTAGATATATGAGGTTGCACGATGCAAATAAAGCATCTCACCAGCATGTAGTTTTATTGTTGTAAAAGCAATTGTAGTGTAAGTTATGGTAATCCCTGGTGTTCCTTCTCCAAAGCCCCTTGGAGTCTGGATAAAGGCTCCATTGAATTTTAGGAGCTTTGAATTGGGTTTCCCCTTGTAGGATGGTACTGATCAAAACCTGAAGCTCCAAAGCTCTCTTCAAAAACCTCTCTCACTGCTCTCTTCCTATTCTCCTGGCAGTTACCAACACTGACACAATCAGCAGTTAGGAAGTTTTCTTAGATCTACTGATGAAAAGGACTTTCTAAGAGCTAGATATTATTATTCTGCCCTCCTATGTCAGGTTAGTGGGTTACAAAGTCTGTGCTAAAATGAGGAGCTTCCTGCCTTGTGTGTCTGCATGAACCCATTCACCCTCCACTTTAAAGCCATGGTGATGGAGCTTCCTTTTTGGGAGGAAAAAAACCCCTATTGTAATCACTCCTTGACCAAGCTCAGTAAACCCTTCTCTGTTGCAGCTGCTTTGTCTGAATGCAAGAGCAATGTCCTAAAAGAGGTTTTTAAATTTTAAAATTTGCTTTTTTGAAGACCTTGGACATGGTGCTGCAATAGATCTGTGCATTTGCTCTTGGGCTGCACGGAGGAGTCCTGCTGGGTCCAGCCACCTTTGCACTCTGTTTTCTGGGCTGAGCAGTGACTTCAGATGGCCACTTTCTCCATCTCCCAGGGTGGTTCTGGGCGTGCCATTTCAATTCTCAATCTCATGGTTTGCCACCTGTAAAATGGGAAGTGTAAGTCCTTTCCTGGTCTGCCCCTGTGCAAGGGTGCTCTCTCTCCATCAAGGATGCTCTGCCCAGTGAGTGCAGCACCAGATTGCTGGTTAGGAAGCAGCAGTCTTGGAGACTGTCCCTGTCCTGGCATGCCTGGACTGCTCCATGGTGTAGAAAAAGGGGGATTTAAACCTATTGCACTGCCTTTCCACAGAGCTCCGTCCAGTTCTGTTTTGTGCAGTGCTTGAGCTGTCTGTGTGCAGCCTCACACCTCCTGTTGCTGTCAGGATTTTCTTCACTAAACAACAGGCTGTTAGTTTTTCTTAACTGACTTCTTGGTCGTGTTGGCAGTGACTTGATGACAGGTAGAAACGTGTTTGGTTTTCAATTTCATTGTTCTGACAGACAATTAATGGGGAGCTCCCATTCTGCATTTAGCAGACGCAGAGCACTGATTTTTGGAGCAGGCGTGCTCCAAAAATATGATGTGGGTCTTCCTGAGGCTGAATTAAAAGAGCCCCGTGCCCCTGCTCTCAAGTAGAAATTCCTCATTTAATAATGTCTGGGGGAAAATTCCCAGCACTGAGCACAGGCTTCGTGTCTGCTTCTGTGCCATTCAGATCCTCCTGGGGATCTCATTGCTAGAATGTGCCATTTCTGGGATAATTCCTGTAGAAACTTATTAATTCCTCCGGTCTTGTTCCTGTAAGGGATGGAGGTGACCTGACTGAAAGCTTTCCCTAAGTAGAAACAATTCAGGCTGCCTTCCCTGGATTTTCAGTTAAGTCTCAAACGTGTGCAAAGCTGCAAAACTGGGATCTCCTGCCTCAAAATCACTATAGGTAAAAACACAGTTCCTCCCAGATCTTGGCTCTCAGTTTGCTGCAGTCATGCAGCTGGGTGTGGAGAGCAGGTTTGGTGTGTGGGAATGGTCCATGATCAGCTAAATACTGTGCTGATCTGGGCCCTTACTGAGACACCCAATCCTATAGCATCAGCCTTTTTATGGGAGAGACCTGCTGGTTAGGTAGCTCTGCATGATCTGTGCCCCCAGCCTGTCTGCCCTGCAAGCAGAGACCATGGGAGGAGCTGCTGCTTTGGAAAGACAATACAGAGGAGCTGACACTGTGCTTTATTTACAGGTTCTTGGAGCACAGCAGATAGCATGTAATTAGAGCAATTGGCTCTGATGATAAAGAGAACAACCTTGTCCATCAGTGTGTGAGAAAGGCAAGGAAGCACCTGTCTGATGGGCTCTAGAGAGAGGAGGTGATGCTTTCAGAGAGGGAAGCAGGATGTGTTTGTCTCTTGCTTTCATTATTGATGGAAGAGAAAATGCTGCATTAATGGGAAGGTGTTGAACAGCCACTAACTGAAGCTTTTTAAGCTTCAGTTTAGGAATAGAATGGGCCAAAGGAATTTTGGGGACCGGGTAGTGCTGAATCCAAACCCCCTCTGGAAAGCAGAGGACAGAAAGGACAGGGGAATAAAGCAAATGTGCTGGTGGTACTTGTAAATAAGGTAAATGAAGCTGGATTAACCTCCAGTTGAACAAAGGGAGGGCTCTGGCAACCCACAGGGGAGGTCACAAATTTACCTGATTTTTTGCAGGCAATCCCTGTCTCAGTCTGATCCTTAATTTTAAAGGGAAAGAAGAGCAGGCTCTGGTCTGGAGGCAGTTCTCAGGGGTTCCCCTCCTGCTGGCTCTGTTCCTGTGCTTACCCAGTTTGCAGCTATTGCATTTAGCAGTCCTGTGTTTGGCTGGATGGCTTTGCAGGCTTTTTGTTCAGGACTTGTCAGCACCAGAGGTGGTGTTAAACACAGAGACCCATGGATGCCTTGGAGTGTGAGGTTAGTGGAAAACATTTAGGAATGGGCCTGGTGATCTCTGTAAACAGAGAACAGTGAAAATGGGGAAAAAAAAATTAAAAGTTTTTGTGGAAGCCTGCTAGGTGAAGATACAGCCAGAGGGCTGGGATAACCTGAGTGCAGGCAAGTTATTTGGGAAGGTTGGAAACTGAAGAAGGAAGAGCCTGAGAAGGACTTATTTATAGGCAATAAAGACCTCAGCTTAGCCTGTGAGTCACAGCTTTTTTTGTTTGCTATGGCTTAGCAAAGCTTGGGCTTGGATTCTGGCTACTCCTGTGTTTTATGTTAAACATGCAATTAAGAGGTCTGAGTAAGAACCTGTGGGCTCTGCAGAAGTAAGCAAGTTGGTGCAAATCAAGTCTACAGAGTTGGGAAACTCCAGCATGAAGGGTGGAAGCAAGAGCAGGGCAGCACAGACTGAGGACTGCAGTTGATGTTCACCTGATCCATCATCCAGGGGTGCCACAAAACACTGAAATCTTTCTGGGGTCTGAGCTTAGCATTTCACCTGTCCTGAATTAAATAACCTCGATGAGGAAATTTTGCTTCAATCCTATGGTCTGAAGTGCTGAAAGCCAGGGCTGGTGATAAAATAGGCAGCACCCAGAAGATGAGGGTAGTGGGACAGGGAGCTTGCTGGTAAACCCAGAGCTGAGGGCCCAGTTTCCAATTACCAGTGCCCTGGATCTCATCAGGGTGCTGAGGTGACTTTCCTGGAGGTGCTTTAGCAATCCTGAAGTCTGGGATGTGAAAGCTGGCAAGAAATGCAGCTCACAGCTTGCTGGTTATGGTACCATGCTGGGTGGGGGGAGACCCCAGCCAGCTGCTGTTGGCTTGGAGATGGATGTGGGCTGGGGATCTTGCTGGTAAAATACTGCCCAGTATGGTAGTTTATCCAGAGGTGTATTTTACAAAATCAGGCTATAAATGTTACACTGATCCCTTTTTCCCTCTGGTGGAAGGGGGACAGGAGGAAGCAGGAGGTCGGGCACTGTCCACAACCTCAGTGCAGCAGTGAGTTGGCTCTCTGGATCTCCAGGCAGCTGGTGAAGGTGACAGCAGATGATGTCCTCTTGGGGTGAATCTCCCCCTCTAACTCCTGCAGAGTGTGGGGGGGCAGGAAGCTCAGTCTGAAGGGCAGGGCCAGTCAGGCAGCCTCTACTGCTGCCTCCCATCTCTGTTCTCCTTGCCTGAGAGCTGCAAAAGTGACTTCTCCACAGGGCTGGGGAGGTGATGCTGGGGTTGCTGGGCTCTTCCCTGCAAACCAGGCTTGTGGGTTTGCCAGAAGTGACATCATTTGTTAGGCAGATTTCTTCATTAGGAAGCTTTCTAATCTCAGACATGAACGACACAGAAACCTTCCCCACCCCCTGAGCACTGGGAAAGCTGCATTGCCAGTCTCTGCAGTGGGCTTTGTTTATTTATCATTCATGGCATCATGTTTGTTTTATGACAAATGAACTTAATTATGATTTTCACAGTAGAATAGTCAGGAAAATGCCCAGGATAACCATAGCTGCAGGTATAGAGAGCCAAATTTAATTTAGAAAGGGTATACAGGAGACAGTTTAAGCAGCTGAAGAATTGAATTAATCTAATATAAAAACTCAGCTGTATATATTTCTTCATGCTGGAACAATAGCCATGTGAAGTAGGATGGTGCTGAGATTCTGCATTAAACTTTTTTCTTCCATGCTTAATGCTGAACCAAACCATTATTTGTTGCTGAATAGTGCATTTGGGCATTGGGAATATTTTTTTCTTCCCAGTGTTGCAAAGTGGAGGAGAGTAGGAGTTGCTGATAATTTATTAATGCTCTGCTCCATTGTGGTCTTAATCTTAAACAGATGGGCCAGGATGCTCTGGCTAAAATTCTGTGTGAGCACTCTGACTTGCACAGAGCTTTCCATTTTAAGGATGGTGATGCAGGGACTCAGCCAGGGCACTGAGTGTGATGGTCACTCAGAAATGTCACCCCAGAAATTTCAGAGGCTGAGTGTTAATAATTTCAGCTTGGGAGCTGCATGGATCTGCTTTGCAGTATGGTTTGGGTTTGATTTTTTTCAGATGGTATTTACTGTGCTTGTGAGGGAAACTGATAACTGCTTGCAGACCCTGACAGTGCTGTATGTTTCCAATTTCTGCATCATTTCTGACTCTCATCAGTATTTTTCTTCCTCTCGTGATACCAGAGCAGAAATTATGATGATTGAACCAGGCAGAATAATGCCTCCCAACCAGACCTACTGCTATCAGTGTGTTTTCATGCCACTCCAGTCAAATGAAATAATGGCATGAGCTGCCTGCACTGTGCTAAAACACATCTCTGTGTAGAAACATCATTAGGTAGTGGCCTAAAGCACACAGCATTAAAGAAGAAAATAGAAGAATCTTCCCAGAGCATGGTACCAGGCATCCCAGACTCTCCAAGAGATTTAGTGTCAGCGTATGGAGAGCTTTCCTTAGGAGACCAGAGACAATAATTTGTTCAGTCTAGCAGAATGAGAGCTGCCAGGAAATGATTGCTTCCTATAAATATTTTCAAGGGGCAAAAGCTGATGCTGGCAGAAGGACTGATGGGTGTAGGTTGGTGATGAATAAATTTAGGCTGGAAATTTAGGAGACTCCTAAACACCAGAGAAGTTTTGTCATGGAATAGTTTTCTAATGGGTGTAAGGTGTCAAATTGCTTTATAAGACAGAGGTTGATATCCTGTTCACTGTGAGGGAAAGGGATGGCTCTACTTAATGATCCAAACACTCCCCACTTACAGCTTTACATTTTGTTGAAAAGTTGCTCCTTTGCCCATGAAATGTCCTTAAAAAGCATTGGAAGAAGGAGGCTGCTGTGTGACTGAGAAGCTTGGCCCCAGAAGGTGTTATGCTTGGTTTAAAGGTGTTATAGCTGGAGATAAATAGGATGGCCTTGTCTCACCTGGTGACCCCAAAAAGTGCAGCTGAGAAGTCAGTCACAGTAGGACTGGAGAGGGCAGGAGCTGAACAGTGTGTCACCCTGTGGTGTGCAAACACCCCCTGCACATCTGGGAGGCATTTATCCCTCTTCCATTAGCCCTGGATACCATTCCCTTCCAGCAAGGTGGGTAAATGGACTCCTGCTGAGTGGTCCAAGATGGGGAATAGATTTATTTTTTTATGGATGCAGCACTGGTGAGCAGAAGGGACCCTCAGACTTTTCCAAGGCTGTCAGCAAGGCTCAGATCTGTGATATCCAGACTCATTCTTGAGGTGTGGCATCAAAGCAGACTAGGTTTGAAAGTCTGCCACAGAGATCTCACCCACATCTCAAACCCATAAGGGTTTTTTTTCTGTGTTTCCATGCTCTGTATGGCTTCCATGGGAAAGATGACAGAGAAACACCACAGGAGAGACCAACTCCCATCTGGACACTTGTGTGTTCTCCACTTTCTGCATATGCATGGTCCATTGAATTCACCAAGAGCACGTTCTTCCAGCCCTTGGGCACCACTTCTGCATCTTCACAGCAGTTGCTGCTGAGCCATAGCCCTGCCTGATGTTTAGCACTGCTGCTGCCACTGTTTCCACCCAGCTTCACCCTCCTGACATCTCCTTGCATCATTGGCACTTGCCTCTGGCCATGGGACACAGCCCAACCTGCTAACTTCATTAAAGCCATCTCTGCTGCAGTCAGGACCTCTGAGGCTCCAATCCCAGAGACTTTGGGAGTGGACCAGAATTGGGAAACCTATCAATTTTTAAAGCAAGAGTCCATCTTCTGAACGAGCAGTGAGGAGATTTGGAAGCCTCACACATCAATTTAATGAGTATCAGCTGTGCAGTCACTCAGACTGATGCACATTACTGATATTTTTAGTGTCTGGACTCTCAGGAAGATACATCTCTGTCAGCCCAGCTGCTTTAAATTGTGCATGACTGCCTATAGGAGGCAGTTGAGTGAAGTTAGATTGCAAATGGGCAAAAGTTTTACTTTGCTTTTACTTCTTGTAAAAGTGAAATCACCAGAGCCATCTTACAAGAGATCTCGGTGTCCTACTTCAGACACTTCCAGGTGAATGAGGCTGCATAATTTAGGTAATCAATAAAATAAAGCAGCCAAAGGGATGGGGCCAATATGTGGGTAAATACAATCAAAAGATGGTGGTGTGAGTACTGCAAAACCTTGCTTTAGCCTCTGTATCTCAGCTCATGGTTGTGCACAGCCACTTCCCAGAGAGGGGGACAGATGCTTTTCAAAGCAAGCTGCATGGATAGATTAGTTTGGTGAAACTGCATGTGGCCTGGAAAGGGTGCTGGGGGTGGGCAGGTAGAAATGGTTCTGTGCATCTCCATGTGCTGCTGCTCCATGCAGAGTCACTATCCCAACGTGGAGTTAAAGCAGCCTTGAGGAGGGCTAAATCATGTCAGCCTCAAGAAGCCCTAAGGGGAACAAACTGGAGCTGACCTTTGATCAAGCTTAATCTCTGTCTTCCTTGTTGTCCTACCCAAGAAGGGATCAGTGGTTTATACAAACCTTCCTTCTATACTGAATAAAATGACCTCTGCTGATGCTTGTAGGGAGGGGCAGAGCAGCTGTAATGTGCAGGCAACAGGACATAACAGCTTATTTGACTGATTTAAGCACAGAGATGACACTGGGGTGAAGGTTTAGCTTTAAATCAGCACATTTCTGCCTTAAGCTAATCCCCTCCCTGACCTCTCTTTCCCACTGCAGCCCTGTTAACCAGCAGTAGCCCAGCCCTGCTGCTGGGGATGGCAGCACAACAGCAGAACACAGCCTCCTGCCTGGCTCCTCTTTCCAGCAGTGGGTCTGCTCCACCCAGGGTCCTCACAACTGTTGTAGAAATAAAAAAAAATAGCATCAGGCTGGTGCTGCTGAACCTGTCACAGGCTGTCAGCCACGGGGTGCACGGGGCACAGGATGGCAGTGGTGCAAGAAGGACATATCTTGGTCCAGGCAGCAGGACAACACCTCATAGATAAACCATGTTCCTCTGCCTTTTGTATTCATACTGTTCCTTCTGCCCTTTGCTGCTCCAGACTGGAAAAGCTCCTTCCCTGCATAAAATGCCTGAGCCATGCAGGGCTCACGGCCACCACCTCCTCGTTCACTCCCAAACATCCTCTTCCTTGGGGCTGAGTGTGCATCTGAGAACTGCTCCTTGCCACAGCCTCCTCCACAGGAACAGTTATTTATTCATAGGCATTGGGTTTGCTCTAATAGTCTTTCTGCTTTTTTACTAAAAAGAGATTCGCCTCATGCTTGGCCCTTCCTCTAAAATGAAAGAGAAAAAAATGCTCTTGATGTGATTTTGTACATGGTTAAAAATAGTGTCCCAGAAATGCAGATGGATAAACATGAATGAGGGAGGTGTAGGTCGGCTGTAGTAACCTTCAGACTGTCACACACACAGGTGTGTCTGTGCTAGCACCTCTAAAATGTCTTGTATTACTTCTCACCCCTTTCATACTTTAGACTCTGCTTTCTTCTTTACATCTTTTCTTCCTTGTTCCAGTCACTTTATTTTAATTCTTCTGCATCATTCTTACTCAATTCATGCCCTGCTCTGCCTATCTCACTCCCTACATCAGTGCCTTTTCACCGTGCTCCCATACACTTCATCTTTTCCCTCTCTCCCAATACCTCTCCCTGTTCTTAGCACTGAGCTCTTTTCCCTTATATCTCTGCACCCTTTTCACTTCCTTCCTCAGCTTTTCCATTCTCAGCATCACAAGCCAAAATATTCTGGGGTTACTCTGCCCACATAGCCCCTGGGACAGGAAGGTTACACGGATCTTTGGTGCTCACAGAGATAACCAAAACCTCTGTGGGAGGTTAAAAGCTGACTTGAGAGGCTGTGGGGGTGAAACCTTGTGGTTAGGGTGGAAAAGCCATTTCTGCTCTCCCATTTGGAGACCAATCTGTCTGCAGCTTGAGTGAGACCCACCTGGAGATACCCTGAGACAGATCCAGAGAAGGGGTGGGGGCTCTCAGTCCTCAAAGGGGCTTGACCTGGGTTGCCAGAACTGCCTTTGTCTGGGGAACTGAGATGATAGCCCAGGGAGATGTTTCTTTGCATCTTGGGTGTGGAGACAGAAATATCTCACTGGAATGGCTGTTTGCACTTGTCATCTCAGCCAGAGGATGGCATAAAATCCTTATGCCTTTATCTGATGTATTTAAGTGGATGAAAACACAAAAATTGAAGAGTCTGCCCATATGTTGTGAGTGCCTTACAGTGACAGACCTGAATATTTATCCACATGAAGGCCCTTTCACACTGCCAAACAGTGTTAAATGGCCTCAGGGTAAGTGGATGTTCAGACAGTAAGGGTATAAAAACAGCTTGTTGGAAGTACTCTATGCAGTCTGTAAGCTTCATCTTCTCTCATTTTCTCTCCTGTTTCCAGTTTTCAGGAAGGAAAACATTGGTGACTGTGTTCAGGCTGTTTCAGATTGGGCTGGGAGCTGTGTGGACCTCAAGAGCCCTTTTAGTGTTATAACCCCAGGGCTCATGCAGACATCTGCTGGCCTCCTGGGCAGTAAGAGATGCAGCATTTGGATAAGAAGACATCAAATGCTATTTTAAAATGCCTGATAATAATAAGTTATTGTGGAGAGACACCACCTAATAAATTTAACTGCTGAAATACTGTTTTCCTCCTGGAAGAGGAGTTTAGTGGAAGAATGTAGTGACTTGTGTTTTAGAGCAAGGCGCAGCCCTGGTTCTTCTTTTGTTCAGTCCTCTCTGTCCAACCTCAGCCCTGTACTCACTTAATTCTGTGTTTCCAAACCAATGTGCATTGGCCTAAAATTTAACATCAGGGGAAAAATGCTGATGGTTCTTTTTACTAAAAGGGAAAAGTTCAGGAAGGTCTGCTGCAAAATTTAACCTCTGCAGGGCCATCTTCTAAATTCATGTAACCAGTGGAGGCACGGGGGGCTCAGATTTTCCTTGTTTGCTTGGGCTGACAAAAATACCCTTGGTCTGCATTTAAGATAGAGCACATTTTTTTTTTAATTCACTTCTGGAAGATGTGTAAGCAAGGCTCTGTGAAGCAGCAGCTTTAAACAGCAGCTGCTTTGAACAACCTGGGCCAGTTGGAAGCAGGGTGCTTGTTGCTTTTCACACCCCACAACTCAGTGCTGCAGCTGATTGTGTTGGGGAAAGATAGGACCTGGTTAATCCATCACTCAGATCATATTGTTGGAAGCTCTGGGGGATGGAAAGACAGGAATGCAGAGAGGGCTCTTACCCCTGCTGCACAGCTCCTTCCACTATACAGGATTTTGGGACAGTGATTTCTAATAATACTCAATAGGCTGTTGCTATAGCAACTATATGATGTGGTGAATAATTTCGTTGGCTTAAATCCAGAAGGCTGGGAGCTAAGATGGGTCTGAGCATGATCCAGGACTGCCTGCAAACTTTGGTCGTGTGGGTGCTGTGCTGAAGGGATTTGACTTGGGAAAAAGATAAAAGATGCTTCTCTGAGGCTGAAGGGAGCTGCAGCCTCCTAGGATCAGCTAGGGAGAGTTGGGGAAACTGAAGCCCTCCCTGCAGAGTCACAGAATCACAGAATTGGCTGGGTTGGAAGGGACCTCAGAGATCATCAAGTCCAACCCTTGATCCACTCCCACTGCAGTTCCCAGCCCATGGCACTGAGTGCCTCATCCAGTCTCTTTTGAAATATCTCCAGACACGGAGAATCCACTACTTCCCTGGGCAGCCCATTCCAATGCCTGATCACCCTCTCGGTAAAGAAATTCTTTCTAATATCTAACCTAAACTTACCCTGGCACAAGTCCTCATTGTGTGTGCTTCCAAGAGGGACCCTCATGTACAGGATTTTCCTTTGATACTCAGTTTGCTGCAAACCAGATCTGACATTTAGCTTCAGGTGACATTAAATTGATTTGTCCTAGAATGATTTTCATCAGTTTGGTTTTGTGTTTCACTTAAAAAATATTAATTTTTTTTGTTTGTTTAAATCTGTTACAGCTCAATTGCAACCTTTCATTTTCTCACTTGCCAAACTGATTTGCCCAGATTTCACCTAAAGTGCAAATGGACAAGAGGCAAAATTGGGCTACTGCCAGTGGTGCCAGATAAAAGCCTGGAACGCCCTCCCAGGGCAGAGCTGGAGTTCATTCCCTGCTAAGGCCCATCCAGATGTGCTGTCATGAGGAGGTGGGATGTGGGCACACCCTGTGCTCTCTATTTCACTTCTTTACCCTTTTCCATCAAGAAATACACCTTGACATGTGGGCTAATTTTATATCTTAACTTCAAGACGTGGCTTTTTTTCCTCCCATCCTCTAAGACTGTGACTAATTTCTTCCTTTTACTTCTTCTAGTACCTTGAGAGTATTTATAGACTGTGATCCTGCCCTCCTGCTACCTTCCCCCTTCTGTACAATACAGATTTATCTCTGTTATTATTTCCTCCAGACCCTCCAGCACTTATGCCACCAGCATCTTCTGTAGCTTCTCCACATCTTTCTGTGCTTTTCCTTAATGAAGAAAACAAATTACAAAAATTAAAAAATTTGCCTCAGAGGACAAGCTACAGACAAATAGTGGGAATCTTTGTCCTGCCCCACCCATCATTGTGTGGGACCTTTTTTGTTTTACATTGCAGAATTAGTCCATGAGCTCTTTATGTTTTTGCTGTCTGTTCATGGGTCTCTTGCCTCCTTTCATGTCCTACCTGAGTACTTAGTCATGCTCATTCACACTTGCACTCTGTCCCAGGGAAATATGCACATCCCTGAGCACAGCATCATTTGCTGATGCATTTACACTGCCCTGGCTGAGGTTTTTCAGTGCAATGGGAAGAGCTCACTCCAGGACATCTTGGAGTCTTAGTTCCCTTGTTATCACTTTGCCCATTTGACTGATTTCCTGTATGTATGCTATGAGTTGATTATCAGGGAGGACTGAATGCTAAAAATACAAGAAAAAGTGATATTTCCCACTACTCTTCCTTTCCTTTCCTTTCCTTTCCTTTCCTTTCCTTTCCTTTCCTTTCCTTTCCTTTCCTTTCCTTTCCTTTCCTTTCCTTTCCTTTCCTTTCCTTTCCTTTCCTTTCCTTTCCTTTCCTTTCCTTTCCTTTCCTTTCCTTCCTTTCCTTTCCTTTCCTTTCCTTTCCTTTCCTTTCCTTTCCTTTCCTTTCCTTTCCTTTCCTTTCCTTTCCTTTCCTTTCCTTTCCACCAAGAAGGCTAAGAGATATTTTTAAATATTTTTTTAGCACAACCTAATGCAGAATCTCAGGTAGTAGTCATGCTCTTCCAGATGCCCTCTGGCTCACTCACTGTGGCAGAATCTCAAAATGGGCTTTTCCCAAAAGGAATATTGCTTCACTTGCCCTGGAATTTTCTGGATAGTTCCTTCTATCTCTTTGAAAACACAGCCAGAAAAAACTACTCCTGCATTTTTATTTTATTTTATTTCCTTAACCATGCTTATAATTTTGTCACAGACCTGTAGGTGAATCAGCAATATCTGCAGAGATGTCCTGTCTATACCCTGATCCAGAAGCTGCTTTCTTTACAAATGAAGCACTCTAGGTGATGTCTCTGCTGGGATGGAAAGGTTCTTGTTTGTGATTATAGCTGCAAATCTGATTATCAGGTACCTGTCTTGGAAGAGGCTCATGCTATAGCCTGAAGCAGGAGAGCTTCTGTGGCAGATGTATTTATCCTGTTTCCCCAGGCAGCAGCACCTGATGGCATTTGAGAAGTACTTTTTGTAGCTACTCCTAAAAACCTTCAGTGGCTTCAGGAGTTTCATCTGAAAGTTCCCTGGGCTGAAGAAGAAGCTTTTACTGCTTTCTGCCTCTTCTAAGGTCAGGATGATGGAAAAGTCGAAAGATTTCAGTTTTAGAGCCTTGGATGTTTCACTGGGGGAAGGGACACACTTTGGAGGAAAAGAGAGCTCCCAGTGATGGAAAAGCTAGGTTTTCACTGCAGCTTTTAATAGAAATCTTCCAACAGGTGTGGGTGAGGCAGTAACTGCTCCACAAGAAGGGATGGGGAGGTCAGACAGAGGAGGAGCAGATTCTACACAGCTTCCAGAGCTACCTGGCAGCTGACCCTTCCTGTGAGGCAGAGACTCAGGGGAAGCTGCAGGAGGCATCATGATCTGGGTGATTATCACCAGCTTGTCACTTGTGAAGCCAAACACAAGGCTGTGAGGCTGAATGCAGAGGGAAGTGCCCGTCAGAGGGGTTGGTCCTGGCGCTGCTGTAAAGCTGCTGCCCCCCTCCTGCTTTAATCACACACAGGAATTCCAGCAAATGGTTGGGTTGAGTCAAGGTTGCTCTGCCACAACCTCAAAAGCTTTCTGGATTGCAGCCTCCGCTGTCTTTACTCCCGCAGAAGGCTGTGATTTAGCCACCAACTCCAGCAGCAGGGAGCCAGGTCCCCTTGCAAATGGCAGAGGAATAACTCCTTGGCTTTCCTCTGCTCTCCCCAAAAAACAGTGATCAGCAGCTGTCTGCCCTACAGCAGAGTAATTGCCCCATCCCTGCCCTGCTGGCTGCAGCAGGAGAGGAGAGGGACAGAGCCAAAGATCCCCATGTCCTGGGTTTCCTTATCTGACACCCTGCAGTGCTGCCTGTGGGTGTCCATGTACAGAAGGAAGAGGAGCTGCTCCTTGTGCCCCCAGCCTGAGGGGTGAGGAGCCCCTGGATGAAACCCAAGGTGTCTGTGAAAGGTGCTTGTCAGGGTTTAACACTGGCCTGGTAGTTAAACCGAGTGACAGATGCCCTCTATTAATCTCTCTCTCCTCCCTGATAAAGAAAGGAGAGAGAATAAGGGAGAGAAGCTGGTTGGAAACTAAACTACACAACTTTAATGAAACAGTAATGATAAATAGGAAAAATTACTAAATATATACAAATATACAGGGAAATGGAAACCACATTCCTCCCCCCTACCCCCCCAGTAACTCTCACGTCACCACCGAGGCTGCAGGGCAGCCCTGGGAAAGTCCAGGCTGGAATCCTGGAGTCAGCAGCAGTTGGGAGCTGGAGGCAGGAACACACAGATATGGGCTGAGATGGATCAGGACCACAGGCAGAGGAAGGGATGGAATCCTTCCAGGATGCTGGGTGAAGGAAGGGAAGCAGGAAGGGCAGGCAGCTGGAAGCTGGAAGCAATGCTTGGCCCTTGTGCCTCAAATTTATCCTGAGTATGAGGTGTATGGGATGGAATACTCTGTTTGGTCAATTCTGGCATCTATCTTGTCCATTCCTCCCCAAAGCAGGGCTGCAGGTGGGACCTCTTTCTTCCTTCTGGAGGGTAAAAGTTTTCCTCAGAGCTGAGCAGTGTCCTTGGCTCTGCACACCAGTCTCTGGCAGTAACTATGAACATCAAGTGTTATCAGTCCTAGAAGCAGACACTGTCTGAGAAACTTGCTGTTAATTTCAGCAAGTGCAGCTACTTACAAGAGACTTAGCTAAAAGCAAAAGTTCAAGACAAAAAATCACCTTTATCCTGGCCCAAACTAGGACAGTGCCCAAAGACCAAGCAGCCTGTTCACCAGGCCCCAGTGCACTCCAGAGGTCCCACATAACCCTTGCAAGTCTTCAGGATTTGTAAATAAAAAAAAAACAAACCCAAAAAGATGGAGAGCTGCTTAATAAGGAAGTAGCAGGACCTGGGCTTCCAGGGAGGGAGACAGTCCCAGTGACCTGTGTTCCTTGAAATCTTAATTATGCCTCTGCTCAAAGTACAGATCTGGCTGGTCGCCCAGTTGAATGAATGTTCTTGGTGTCCCACAGTCTCAGTCAGGAGATGGAGGGGTTGGTGACTGTCTTGGTTCTTCACTGAAGCAGAGGGAAGGATGGGATAGGTTTCAGTAAATGTCCTTCGGGGAAACGAGATGGCTGGGGGGGATTTTCCTGTCTCTGCTTGGAGTAAATTCATTTTTTACTGACAAAGAGAGATAGTGGCAGGTAAATAAAGGAGAGACCTTGAAGGCAAGGACATTTATAGCATTAGTTATAGCACATAGTGCCCAATCCTCCTTAAGCTGAATCTGGAGACAGGAGGTTGATGCTGATTTATGACTGCAGTGGCTCTGCCCCACATTTTGCACTACTTTGAGTGCTTTGACTTTTAATATACTTTTGAGAACTTTCATTGACTTTCAGATGCACCCTTGGTGCCCCTGCCTCCTGGAAATAGAGGGAAATCACTTAACATGCAAGTAGCTTGAGTCAGAGACTTAATGTTAGTGCTTGGGTCAGAGACTGCAGCCTCACCTGCCTCAGCAGAACCCCTGGTTTTCTTTTTTCGTTTTTCTTTTCTCTCTCTTTTTTTTTTTTTTTTTTTTTTTTTTTTTTTTTTTTTTTAGTTTTTATTTTATTTTTTATTTTTAATCTTTTTTCTTTTTTTTCTCTTTTCCTTTTTCTCTTTTCCTTTTTCTTTTTTCTTTCTCTTTTTTTCTTTCTCCTTCCTCTTTTTTCTTTTCTTTTTTTTTTTCATTTTTTTAAAAAATCCTTTCTGACGCTGTTCATATTTCCTGACTCCTCTTTGCTGTTACATGTTCTGGGTAATACTTGATGCTATACAGATTCTTTTCTCCTAATGTTTCTTTCTATTACTGATTAGCTGGAGCCAGCACACACGAGTCTGGTCTTCCTGTCCCAGGCCATCCTGTCATGGGGAAACCTTGGGTGGATAGAGAGTTGGATGGTGATTTTTGATCTCTGTCTCTTTGCATGCATCAGCCTTGCACCGCTCTGTCCTCTCTGACCTAGATTTCCTTGCTGTCTCTTGGGCATTAGATTTGATCCTGATTTGTGGCTGGCAATGTCTTGTCTTCAGATTCTTATTTGTTGGCACCCAGGGCCTTGTACTTCCTTCCCCACTGACAGTTTTATGCAGGTAGAACTCCAGTGCCCTTGGTGAAGTGGCTCCTGATTTACCCCCAGCCCTCAGTACCTGAGATCTAGTTTTCTCCCTGACTTGCTGTGCCTGGCACATCACTGTAGGTGTTAGGCTTTGTTATAAAATTCATCTTCCTCTCAAGAGCCCTCAGTGATTTCAGATGAACTCTGTTGCAATTGTTGCTCTGTCTCCCTGAAAGATTCATGATACCGGGGTAGCTTTGACCTTGAGGGATGAGGAGTCAAGCCCAAGTGCAAGACACGTTTTATTTCTTTTATCTCATTTTTTCATATCTGTATGTTCATGAGATGTTTTAGTCAGGTATGAGTGGCACTGAGAAAACTCAGCAACCCCTCTAAATGTATATCAGACTCTTACTCAGAGACCAGCAGAAGCACTTCTCCAATGCCAGCTTTTAGCTCCTTGGTGCTGAGCCTTCTCTCCCTGGCTGAGCCTGAAGATGTAGGGCAGTGATTTTTGTCCTGGGTTTGCGGCAGGTGGCATTGGCGTTTCTCTCTTTTCCAGGCTGACTTTGATACTGCAGCAACACAGCTCTGGACTGCCTTACAAGACTTGTACAAAGCTGAATTTATAAATAACTGGAAAAGATGGGTCATCCAGACCCATCTGCCTATGGCAGAGCCCTAGAACTGTGGCTGGGAGGGAGAACAGGGTGTTTCTGCAGGGGGTATTGAAAGACAACCTGGTCTGAGTTTGGGGAGTGAGCGACTGCTTTGTCTGGGGGAAAAAAACAGTGAATAGCAGAAGTTGCTAAACCATGTCTGAAATGAGACTTAGGTATTTTAGAATTTAAAGGCAAATGAGACTTAGCCAAACACATCCAGATTTTGTGAGGTGCTTTGGTGTCTATTGCTTTAAAGGGAGTTGGGCTCCATTTCAAGTAATTTGAAAAACATGATTTAAGTGCTAGTTATTCACTTAGTGCTTGGAGTATTTCTGTGTGAGACTTGGTGGAGTTTCATCATTCCAAGGGAAAGGTATCTGGAGCGAAATAAGAATGAATTATTCTCATAAAGGATGTGTACTTATCCTTGGCAAAGTGCATTTGATAACATTTCAGGCAGTATCTTAGGGTCACTGAACCATACTGACCACTCATGTTACTTCTGTGACAGGAGTGAAAACCTGCTTGTTTCCTGAACTAATAAACTTATAAATGGTCATTGTATCATTTTCTGTTAATTATGAAGTTCTGCTGCAGCTTCATTTCTAGCAGAATTTGCAGGTTTATGTATGTTTGCAAACATTCTTGCATCCTCTCAAGGCTCTTTTTTTTTCAGTGTTTCTGATCTTTCTGCTACCTTGAGTACTGAGGAGGGGCTGCCACGGACCTTATACCAGGGGTTTGCTGTCTTGTCAAATTTGAGCTCTTTGAGAGCATTTATTGAAGCAGAAAGTCTGGGGGGCATTTGGGGGTGGGAACTGCTTAATCATTTCCTATGGGTTCACTTGGCACACCAACTGGTTGGTTCTGGTGGACCTGCTGAGCATCTCCTGACAGATGCCATGAGCCCTGTGGATATCCATGGGAGCTGAGGACATTCAGCATCACCAAACCAAGCTCCACTCCTCTCTTTGGCTTGGTTTAGTCTGGGGTGCCCCTTGATGCCCACACTGCCTCTTCAGCAGCAATAGCAAGGTGGACCCTGGTGTCATTTTGGATTGGTGCTGTTAGAGAGATGTCAGAAAGCTGTTGTGGTGCAGAGTCCATGACAAAAGAAAAAGATGCTGTTAATAGCCTGCCAGGATGTTGGTGCTGGCAGCACAGTGTGTCCTGCATTCCCCAGAGTGGATCTGTCTTAATCTTATTAAAAGCTCATCAGTGTTTCCTATACATCCCTGCCACAAATGGGGCTGTAGCACTTGGCAGCTGAGCCAGGACCTGATCTGCACCTGCTCAGTTTTTGGAAGAAACCAGAAATTGGTGGCAGAGAAACCCTCAGGTAGGGTCTTGGGATGCCACACAGAACCATGCTTTGGAGTAACATGATGGTGACCTGACACCAGCTGCTGGGGGAAGTATTTAATAGGCAGCCCCCAAACTGAAGCTCCAAAAAGCATTAGGACCTCCAGGAATTGGAACCTGAAAGCAATTTGTTCTTCCCACCCATCTCTATGATTACTAGGAGGTGATGAGTTGCTAAAGGATGCTCATCCTCAGCAGCCAGGGTTTTTTTGGGATCTGGAATCCCAGCTGACCTCCACATATATTTAGAACATGGAAGACTGAAATGGAGGAGCCCTGGAGCTGGAAGTTACAATGGCTGCTTGTGCCAGACAGCTGAAGTGATGGGGCAGGAGGCTGTAGTAACTCATAGCCTCTGCAAATTGACCTGGAGGAGAGGTTTTACATGCATCAAAACATGTCTTTAATTTATTTGAGACATGCTTTATTAGGACTTGCTTTCCTTCTTGGTATGAATCAGAAGTCACTCCAATTAAGTCAACGGAGTAACCAGTGTGTGAAGTGAATTAAGCCTGTTTTTTCCACCCTTTGTTTTTGCCCTCCTACCTATGCAGGAGGCAGCAGCTTCCTCTGCACAGCAGCGTTTCCTCTGCCTGCTGTGGGATCCCAGGGGGAGGGATGACTGACTTGCTGAGCTGATGCTCTGACTCACTCCTGTCCCCAGGAGTTAAGGTGCAGAGCTGCCAGCTGTGAGGCAGCAGGATGCAGCCTTCTTGCTGCTCTGAGTTTCCCCAACACGTTAAGGAACCCTGCAGAGAACCAGAGGGAAATAATAATAGAATAGACCGTGTATTCTTCTGGGACATTCAACTTTCATACAGCATCTATTGTGCAAATTAATTCCCAAATGACATTTGGAGTATGGGCATTCCTGCTAGCGACTGCTGTGTCTTGTGGGGTTGTGTCTTGCCCGCAGTCAGGATCAGGAGAGTTCTAGTAGGAAAAAAAGTTGCTTAAGTGCATTTGCAAATGCTGAGCTAAAACAAAGAGCACCATCTCCTGGCACTTGGGAATAGCTGCCAGGGATGCATGGCCACTGCTTCCATGATGCTCTTGCAAGCAGCTTGTGACTCTTTGTGTCTTAACGTGCAGCATCTGGAGGTGGGGTAGCTCAGGGCTGAGGGCTGGCTCTGGCTATTGAGAAAGGCTCATCCAGGGGAGACTGGGAGCTGTTTTCATGATGTTACCCACAGCAAGATGATGCCTCCATCTGGCATGAGGGATCTCAGAAGTTTGGATTTCAAGTTTCACTTGAGCTGATATGCTAGGGCTCAAGTACTTTTGAAGTTTGCTGAGATGCTTGTGTCTTGGGTTATAAAGTTCATGGAGAAAGGTATTGTAAAATTGGGAGGATGGCACCCAAAGTGGTACACTCAGTATCCCTGGAGGTACCCAGCCTTCTTTGGAGCATTGTGTGAATTGCCATGGGGCTGAGAGGTGCCTCTGTCTCTCACGGGAGCTGCCCTCACTACTGCTGGGAATCAGACACCTCCTTGGGCCTTTAAGACAATATCAGGTATATTTTTAAGAGCCAGGCTTTAGTGAGTGCTGAAGATAAGTCACTGCGTATCCCTGAGCTCTGTTGTGCCTTCAAGGGTCCTGGATCAGAGCAAAGTCACTGAGCTGGAAAATGCTTGCCACTAATTTTTGGCCTCTTGGTTATCTGGAAACTCTGGATGACACCTAAGGGGTACTGAGACCTGGGAGTTACATCTGACCAGAGAGACCCTCTAGCAATATTTGGTGCTAACATAATTATTTTGGCTCCCCTCATTCATGGGACTTTGCTCATTCTTATCTTTAGTCCATGAATTACTGAAGGTCAGGGACTGTCCAAACAGGACTAGATAGACCTTGTCAGCAGGAGGCTGTGATCTGTGTGGACATGGGAGAGAATGAGGAGCTCCTGGGAGCTGCAGCCCTGCAGTACTGGGGTAGCTGGTAATGACTCCTGAGGCTCAAAAGCCAAAGCAAAAGTCAGAGCCAGCCTGTGAAAAGACTTACAGGAATTTGCTGGAAGCAGCTTCCTCACATTACCCTGCTTTTGTCCCAAAAGGTCACTGAAACCTTGAGTCCTTCAGTTGCAACCAAAGAACCTTTCTCTTTTCAGTGGAGTTTCAGGCTGTAAAACCAGCATAATCTAATGAAAGATTAGTTTCCCCTCTTCTGAAAAATTAATAATTCTGACCAAAGCACTGACACACAACAAACACCAAACCTCATGTTGTGGGGTAGAACTGAAATTTCATGACCTTCTGTGTCAGTCTGTGCCATCGAAAGACACCAAAGTTGCATGTGCAGATTAAGAATCATAGAATCATTTTGGTTGGAAAAGACCTGTACAACCATGAAGTCCAATTGCTAACCTAGCAGTGCCAAATCCACCACTAAAACATGTTAGATCTACAAAGAAAGGCAGGTTAACATGTAAAGAACTTAATTTATTAAAAATTAAACACAATATCCTGATCAGTTTTAAGAGGACTAAGCATATTCTAGCAGGGAAAAAAGAATAATTTTTATTTAATGATTTTGTTTTCTTGTCTATTATCCTCAGCTACCTTTTTGTTTCCCCTTCCAGTGTGATGCAGCAGCTCAGCTTGCACTGATCCAAATTGGGCTTCAGCTGCCTTTCTTAAATTAAGAGTTATTCTGCATGGAACCAGTGATTTCTAAATTATTTCCTGTGTCAATTGCTAAACAGCTCTAAATCCAGTATAGTAAGAGAGGTTTTCTGGAGCATGCACTTACTTATTCTGAGGAAACAAACCAGTCATTTTCAATTTTTTTTTTCCCCTTTACAGTTGATGAAAACACATGTAACTTGCTGAGCTTCTCAGCTGTGCTCAAAATGATTGAATCAGAGCCATTAATTCTTAGCTGGTCTCAGGAAGTAAAATTATTTCCCGAGGGCTCATATTACAAGAAAGCATCACTGCTGCTCTCAGGCACTGAATAGCTTTGCTTTACCTGAGTTGGCGGGCAAGTTTTGGGGCACATTTGAGGGAAATCCAGGCTAAAAAAAATGATCCCTTTGTAACCAGGGTAAAATCAGACCTGATACTGCCATCCATTACCAGTGCTATTCAAGACTTCTCCTTCCCACGGATATTGAACTGAATAAATTTAAAGTCAGAGAGGGCATTGCTTAATCACCAGCCTCTCAACACTCCATTCTTCAGCAAATATCTGCTCAGCTGTTACAGTTTTCCATGTCTTTACTGGCCAGCCTAACAGCTGATAGATTCCCACCTCCCAAATAAGAGGCAGTTTTACCCATGGCTTTAAATCATTCCCTATGGGAATAGGGAGTTGCATTAAATCCTAATAGTTAGGCAATTTCAGCTGGTTTTAGTGCTTTTGACTTGAGAATTGGGATCCTTCTGTGTCCTGCTAACAGGAACCTTCTCTCTGCTCACACATGTGCATGGACATGCTCAAACACCCTTTACCACTTCATCTTCCTCCTGAATCTCAGTCAGAAATACATTATCAGGTTTTGTTGCTATTTGCACTGCAGAAAAAAACCACACAAGGGCTTATGATCTACAGTGAATCCATTTTAAATCAGCTCTTGTGTTAACATCTGCTACAGCCCTGGTTTTGTACTACTTGCAACTGTGATGTTTCCATTGCTGACTATTTCAGGGTTATTTTTTCTTTCTGCTGATGAATAATATAAAGAATAGGATGATATTTAACCAGGCTCTCTTTATCCCAGTGGCTTTCCTGCAAGCCCTCCTGGCTTTCCATAACTCCTGCTATGAGGCACCTGACACTAATGCATTAGAAACCCTTTCACTGCCCTATTGATCAGCATTTCTAAGTGCTGCAAATTCCTGTACATCCTGGCTCACAAATACTGTGGCCAAAGCAGAAATGAAAGCTGCAAACAGCATCAGTGACTACTGGTTTGACAGTGACTTCCATCTCCTCTGACAATATTTGTGCTCCCTTTTTCCTAGCAATCATGGGATCTTTGTAGAAATGGATTTTTGCTCACTGGTGGTGTTGTGGTGATGTATTTTTGGTAAGCACATGGAGTAGAAACTATTTCACAGCCATCTTGAGCTGGTCCAAAGCCACTCAGAATCAATGAGACTTTTCCAGTGAATTCGGTGGGCTTTGGATCAGGCCCAGCGTGCACTGAGGAACTGTCTAATGAAAGAGCAGCCCTGAAACCCTATGATTTAGACAGCCACTCACCCAGCACAAATAGTAAATTACAAACAGCAGATACTGGCAGCAACAGGCATGAATAGTCTGTAGTCAGCAATGCACAGCCTGAAATATGTTGGCATAAACAATGCATCAGATAATTCCAGCTAACCAACACATTTGAGAAAATCCAAGCCTGTTTATGGATAATTTTTAAAAATGCAAGTTCAGCAAGACAAGTATGTGCAAAAAAAAAACCCAAAACCCAAAAACAACCCTAGATCTATTTTTGCTTACTGATGATTTAGAAATATTTTTTGGGTATGAGCTGTCCTGGTGAGGCACTGGATGACCTCAGGTAGGACCTGATGTGGGTGCTGAGCACCCCAGAATAGCCCATATTCTGCTTTGGTTTCATTGTGGTTTTAAGCTCAGGCTCTGTTCTCACACAGCTTTGCTGATGAAACTGAGTCATTTGGAGCAGTGAGGATGAGAGCTGCCTGCAGAGTTACAAAAGGATCTTGCAGCCCTGAGTCAGCTGGCAGGAAAACAGAAGGTGAAATTTGGAGTAGGTAAATGTAAAATTACATAGAGAGAGAGAGAAAAAATCCCAAATGCAGATGTGTAGGAAAAATCTCCGCAGTGACCCTCACCACTCTGAAATAAGATCCTGGATTGGTCATAAATATTTCTATGAAAAGTTCCACCCTGTGCTCTGTAGTGGTGAGAGCAGCAAACTGAATGACTGGGAGCAGTAATGATAATTTTTCACCTTCTGGCACAGAGCACCCCTTGCTCTGTGCTCCTGTATGGCAACAGCAGCTGCCAGGACACCCAGGCCGTGGGTTCTGGGGGCTGTGGGGATGGAGCTGCTGTCAGCACCCTGTGTGCAGAAGCAGATGAGCAGTGAGGGCTGGCAGGGGACCAGAAGGACTCAGACTCACTGAGGATGGACACCAAGGAGCAGGTAGTGCAGTTAGGCTGAAAAGCAAAATGCACAAAAAAAAAAGCACTAAGAGTTGCTTTTCCCCTCTGCTACCAGGTGACCCCTTCTAAAAGGAGGAACATGCCATTCCCACCCTAAAAGGGAGCTCAGGGAAGAGAAGTTGCTTGCAAATCACCATAGCAAAAATGCAGTTGAGGGAAATGGTCGTTCTGTCTCTTTGCAAGGCTTGGATTGTGCAAGGTAGTGCTGTAAAATGAAGCCTGCAGCTACACAGTGAATAGTGGTGAGGGGAAAAATATTGCTTCAGGGCTCATTAAATGAGCTGCTTGTGCCTAATGCACGGAGGGCTGTGGGGGAAAAAATAGTTGCAATGGTATTTAGAGATGCTATCATTGTGTATGTGGAAAGAGAAAGAAAATAATCAAATGCAAGTGGCTCAGGAGATTTCACACTGACTTGTCCCAGCTTCTGGCTTTGCAGCTGCAGCAACATCCTTTTAATCCTGTTAAGTTTGCTTTGTGCTTGGTAGCCCAGGACAGTGGCACATGTGGAGCAGGGCAGGAGCCCCATGTCCCTTGCAGGGTGATGAGCAGAGGTCAGGGAGAACCTGGCAGCCTCTGCACATCAGTGCCCTCCTGTAGGCACCAGCTCTGACAGACATCACCTTTGATCCTCTACATCCCTGTTCCCTCAGCCCCTGGAAACATTTCTTTTCCCACCTCTTGCTTCCCTCATGGGGGATCTCACTGTTCCCAGCTGTGCTTTATGTTAATGCTGCAAATAGAGAGTGGCCATTGATTATAATTTAATTAGCATCATCCCCAGGAACTTAAAGCATAACCAGGAATTAGAGGCAGTGTATGAAAGTGTTGCATGGGCATGGGTAGAGGCTTAACCACTTCCATACTGGCATGCTCTGTAGGTGATGCACACAGGATACAGCTTCCTAGGAAGTAGAAATCACTACAGGAGGGTGCTTACTCTCTGCCCTGAGGTTTCACAGATTTAGGGTGGCTACTTGTAAAAGAGAAAAATAAATCTAAAGCTCCCTACCAACTTTCCATCTCAGTTTCTGTCCAGCAGATTGTTTTTCTCAATGGCAAGTTTCCTTAGGGTGAAACTCCTCCATTTTCTGTGTTAAAAAAATAAAAATAGTTTTTTTCCCTCAGGATTGGTTTTTTGTTGAACATTAGTTTTTGGTTTTTTTAAAGAATATTGGATGGTGAGCCCCTGAAATTCTTAAGGGGTTTGTGGGATTGCCATCACTGGATATTAATGCACAGGCTGGGCAAATGTTGTCTGGGAACTCTCAGCAGCTATTGGGATTGTTACAGCTATTTTAAGATAAAACAGCAGCTGAAGCCTCACCTGACAGATATTCCACTATTTTACCCAAAGGTATAGAAAGTGACAGTCCCAAAGAGCTTGCAAACTAATCCAAGCCTGGTGCACAAACTGAATCTAAAACCAGTGGCGAGTAAGTATGACTTTGCAGAAAGATTGATGCACTTGGGCACTTGTCTCTTCACTGTGCATCCTTTTTGTGTCTCTGTTTCAGGTGTCACAGCCTCCTCACACCTCTTCGACTACGGCTCCACTGCCAATGGGGGTGACAGCTCCTTCTACACCTCTCTGATTTCAGATGTCCACTACACAACCCCACGGGACTCCACCTATTTCACGGGCATTTATCAGCAGGAGAACAGCCCCATTCCCTGTTCAGGCAGCACAGAGGGGTTCAACACGCTGGGACATCCTGTTCAAGATGTGAGTGGGTTTGAGTCCCGTGGCTTGTTTAGCTCAGATTCAGGAATAGAGATGACTCCTGCAGAGTCTACTGAAGTCAATAAAACCTTAGCAGATCCCATGAAAGTAGAAGCTTATAAATACATGGACATAAGTAGATCAGAAGAAATAAAATACCAAGGAAAACATGACTCTGACTCAGAAGATGAGAGCCCAGGCCTTTTTGATCAGTACCAGGGAATATCCACCAGGTCCAGCCACACTGCTGAACCTCAGCGGACGGCTTCGGAGAGCATAAAAGCAGTCAAAGAGCAGGACCTGCTTCAAGACACAAGGTCTGGAGATCAGCACAGTGCCTCCATGGTTACAGCCCCTGTCAAGATCACCCTCACTGAGACAGAAAGTGCTGGGGGAGCTGCCAGCAAAGAGTCGAGCCCGACTCAGCCAGAGACCGGCCTGAAGCCAAGCCATGAGGTGGTACCAACAGTGATGGTGTCGGAACCAGAAGATGACAGCCCAGGGTCTGTCACACCACCGTCCTCTGGCACAGGTAATGCTGGTGCATGGCACTGTTTTGGGGTTTTTTTTGGTATTCTGAGAGTGGTTGAAGTTGTATCCCTACAGATTGGGGAATTACTATGGGTTTGCAGGGTAAGTCTAAGGAGGTGTGAGAAAATTCTAACAGGACTCCATGGCTGGAGGTGTTTCTGCTTTGCTTGGGCACCCCCTGGCATTTCTGAACCATGCTGCCCATCTGTAAGATGCTGCTCAGGACAGGCTGCCTTCCCATGGGAAAAGAGAGGAAAGCAGGGCTGGGGATCCACAGAAATAAGTTGCTGAGAGCTGCATGGCTGAGGTCAGATCCAGGCTTGCTAAGCCCCATTCCCATGGGGATTTTGTCTTAGGAGGAATTTTGAGCTGGTAAGTGACATTGGAGGTCTCATCAGCCAGGCATGATTTGGGATACTGGAGATTTGGTGTCTCCTGGTCACCATGGCTGGTCACACTCTCCAGAGAAAATGAGGTGGATGGGACCAGGGTGCTGCAAATAGTTGGGTTCATTTAAAAAAAATATTAATGGCTGTATTAACACCTCGCTGCTCTTGCTGAGAATAAGGTTAAATTGTTAAAAATAAGTATGGTTTTCAAGTGAAAGTGCTGGTTTTACAAGGTGCTGGAGGGGGAGAGAACACTTTCACCTCATTCACAAAGGGTACTGGAGGGACAAAGGGCTCTTTAGAGGCTCCTAATTTCTGTTGGGGAAGCACCAAAACCCCACAGTTATACATTTTCTTGTCTGCTTACTGCAGTACTACATTATATCTATTCCTAACTTCCCCTATTTATACACTGCTAGGATATAAAAGTGGTATAGTGTTTTTAAAAGGAATAAAGTTCTGTGACAGGAGAAGGATTTTCAGACTTGAAATTAAATTTCAACATCCTAGTTCAAAAACCTTTGGAAATGAAGATTTGGCATTTGGCAGTGAGCATCCCCAAGCTTTGCTGGCACCTACGAGCATTTTAAAAATTTAAAATTTAATATCCTTATAATGGCATTCTGGGATTTCCAGCCACAGTAATACCCACCCAGTTCCCATCCAAAACTGTGCAAATCTGTACACTTGCACACACACAAAAGAGATAGACAGAGCCCACTGAAGCTGGGAGCTTATCCTGCCTGCATCAGCCAGGCATTTAGGTAATAAATAGCCTTTGGGGTCCCATTTTTCTTCTTTCATTAGGCATCCTGACATCACACACTGCTTCTGAGGCATGCTGGGTTTTATCACTTTGCAGTTTTTGCACTACCAGGTAATTTAAAACTTCAGGCACTGTTACCTGTTCAGTCCTTGGCAACTGTTCAAGTCTGGCTCCATGACACTTGATGGAGGATCATAGGAGCTGAAGAATGCTTGGCTGAGCCTCATAGCCTGTCTTACTGGGAGGCACCGGTGTAACTGGTCTGATTGCCAACATGGAAATGGTTATCTCCATAGGCAAAGCTGATTGCCAGCACTACTGCAACAGCCCTGAGAGGTTCCACCACCTTCTATCAGGGTGTTAGAAAACCAGAGGCACTGCTTACCTATCGTGTTAAGGAGAGAAGCAGGCATCTGGCTCTAGGGGCTGGCTCCCACGGGGTGTTTTTCTTCTGGATTTTCCCCCTTTCCTGCAGCTGGGACATGCTGTGCCCAGGCTCCGTGTTCTTAAGCCAGGAAGAAATGCAAAACCCGCCCTCGCTGTTTCTACCCAGTGACCCAGCAAAGTCGTCGCTCCTAGATACCCCTCAAACATCCTGGCAAAGCCCCCAGACCCCCCCTGCTTGGATCAGGACTATTGCAAACAATTTGCTTTTCACCACTGGCCATCATCTATCCTGGGAAGGGAGACGAGGTCCCTTGGCAGTGGGAGGAGGTGGGGACGAGCTTCTTCCTGCCCGCAGGAAATCTGACACTGCTGCTGGCCTCAAAGGACTTTCTTTTTCTTATTATTTTTTTTCTTTCTTTTTTCTTTTTTTTCTTCTTTTTTTTTTTCCCCTTTTATTTTCTTTCTTTTTCTTTTTCCTTTCTTTTTTCTTTTTTTCTTTTTTTCCCTTATTTTTTCTTTTTCTTCTTTCTTTTTGCTTTCTTTTTATCTTCTTTCTTTTTTCTTCTTTTATTCTTTTTCTTTTCTTTTTTCTTCTTTTTTCTTTCTCCTTTCATTTTTCTTTTTCTTTTTCCTCTTTTTTTTTTCTTTTTTCTTTTCTTTTTTTCTTCTTTTTCTTTTTTTCTTTCTTTTTCTTTTCCTTTCTTTTTTCTTTTTCTCTTTTTTCTTTATCTTCTTTTTTCTTTTTCTTCTTTTTTTGTTCTTTTTCTTTTTCTTCTTTTTTCTTTTTCTTCTTTTTTTCCTTTTTTTTCTCCTTTTTTCTTTTTTTTCTTTTTCCTTTTTTCTTCTTTTCTTTCTTTTTTTTTTTTTTTTCTTTTTTTCTTTTTTTTTCTTTTTTTTTCTTCTTTTTCCTTTTTTCTTCGCAAGGTAAACGCCTGAGAGTTCCGTCCTGGCAGGTCGCGCAGGAGCGGGGTGAAGCCGAGGGAGGGCGCGTTGCTGCGCTACGAGGGCGGGCGGGTGGTCAGACGCTGGGTTTGGCTTTGTGCCGGATTCAGTCACGGCTCGGGGAGAAGATGCTTGCGTGGGGTCATGCGGGAGAACGGAGCAGCTCACAAGGGCTGCCTGCAGCCGGAGGGAGAGGAGGCAGAGGCTGCTGTGCAGCACTGCTGATACAGGAGAAACTTCCCAACATCGGGACAGGAGCGAGTCGGGACGGTCCCAAACACACGAATCCTCTTCGTGGCCATACTCGGGTTTGTAGAAGGACTTCCTCATGCAGGAAGGGTGTGTTAGAAGAGATGTTCTGTTGGAGAAGCTGCAGATGTTCCAGCAATATGTGCTCAGGACAATGCTGATCACAGAATCACAGAATCAGCTGGGTTGGAAAGGACCTCTGGGATCATCAAGTCCAACCCTTGATCCACTACCACTGTGGTTTCCAGCCCATGGCACTCAGTGCCACATCCAGTCTCTTCTTATAAACCTCCAGGGATGGAGAATCCACCACCTCCCTGGGCAGCCCATTCCAATGTCTGATCACCCTCTCTGTAAAGAATTTCTTCCTAATATCCAAATTAAACCTCCCCTGGCACAACTTGAGACCCTGCCCTCTTGTCTTACTAATATCTGCCTGGGAGAAGAGCTCGACCTCCCCCTGCCTCCAACCTCCTTTCAGGTGATGCTGATGATGTGTGTTGGCAGACACACAACTCAAAAAGGCTTAGAGGGCTGTGGGGAGCTGGTTTTTCTTGCCCATCTCTTAGAAGAAGGCCATGGCTTGGGTGCTGCCATTAAAATCTCCCCCTTTACCTGATTCATCTTGGGCAAGGCATATGATTAGGAGGAAATCAGCTGCTCTATAGCCTTGAGAAACTGACAGGCAATAGCCAGAAATAGTGATTTTTTTGTCCCAGGTGACATCTGGTACATCTCTCCTACCCTCTGCTGTAGATGAGCTTCCAGAGGTGCTCAATGCAGCTGGGTGGGCTTGGGTGGCTGATGCAGGTGTCTGCACCTGCAGGGCTGGGCTGAAGGCAAATACCCCCTGGGAATGGGGGCAGGGCAGTTCAGGGCTCCCCACATCTGCAACCCAGGGGCTGCAAGCCCACACCCCACTCTGTGGTCTCCAGATGTGTGGGCACAGGCAGTGTCCTGCCATGGGCCTCTTCACCAGCATCAGCAAGAGAAAACTTGGGAATCTCTTCTCCTGATGGCTTTCTTGAACCCTCACCACCTGCAATGCCACTTCGTGACCCCTGTCAGATCAGTAATGACACAAAACCAGTGAATGAGCACTCCAGAGTCCAGAGGACCAACTTCCATCCATGCTTGATGGCTGTTCCAATGTGACTGGGCATTTCAGCCTTTTTTTTTCCCCAAAAGGGTGGGTTCTGCATGTTGATGGCAGCAGTCTCCATGTCAGGGAAGTGCAAGGTGGAAACTGGTGATCAGAAGGTGGCAGCGGAGAGGTGCCAGGAGGGGACTGGGTGCAAAGTCCCCACGTTTCCCCATTGGCACAGGAGTGGGTGGCCTTGCTGGTGATGCACCAGATGCAGCCTGAGTCTGGCCCTCTGTAAATGATCAGGTGAAGCCTGTTCCTTGGGCAGTAACTCAAGACAGGTGCTGATGCACCTCATGCTGCCTCCATTGCCTCTTACAGTGAACACTTCCCATGTAATATTACTTTCTTTGTTATTTCTTTACGAATTCCCACATGGTAAACGGGTATAGAGGGAGGCAGAACAAATCTAGTGCTGGGCCCCCTTCTAGTGTGGGATGTGGGCTCCTTGCTAACCCTGGGTGACCAGCCAACCTTTTCAGCTACTCATTTTCACTCTATCTTCCTCCAGCATGAGCCAGAAAATGCAGAAAATTTTTTTTTTGTTTCAAATTTTGGGTGACAAGTTGGTGATTCCTTCTTTTGGTTGATGTTGTTCGTAACAAACTTGGTTGAGCAACAAGTCCAACCAAGTCCATCATGTTGGGACTTGGTGATCTTGAAGGTCTTCCCCTATGAAAACCATTCTGCAATTCTAAAAACAAAAATTAAAAAAAAAGGAGTTTTTTCCTGGACCCAACTGAGATAAAAGCAAACAGGGAGTTAACCACTTGCCCCTTCCCCTTGCCCCCCCACAAAAAAACCCAAAAACCAAAACTCTGAGAAAAGTTTCTGACCTGGGAATTTTCACACCTGATAGAAAAAATCACAAGTAACTACACGTGGGTTGTTATGATCAGTGGTGTCAGGAACACAGCAGCCCAACATGCTGGTTTGTCCCCAGACCCACTGGTGACAGTCAGACACTGTCGTGTGTGGCCTGATCCCAAGTTCATCAGCACTGGTGATTTTCCTGGTGAAAACTCTATTGCTCAGCCACTGCCCAAGCACTGACCAGCAGTGCCTTGTGCCTCAGGTTTTTCTCCAGCAAAATATGTTGATGATACTTGTTTATAATGATTATGTGCATGGGAAGCACTCTGTAAGGACAAGCTGTTATTACTGTTAGTCATTCCAGATGAGGAAACTTTCTGCTCGTGTGACCAGCCATGCTAGAGGGATCCGTGCTGGCATGAAATCTATTGTGTTTGTTGCCTGAGCAGCCAGAAAAATCTCATTTTTAATATTTTTTCCTCTTTGTTTGTTTGTTTGTTTTCCCTTTCTTTCGGGGTGGCAGAACCATCTGGCTCAGAGTCGCAGGGCAAAGGCAGCTTGTCAGAGGATGAACTCATCAGTGCCATCAAGGAAGCCAAAAGCTTCTCCTTTGAGCCCCCGGAGGTGCAGCAGTCACCGGCCCTTTCCACGGAGAAGAGGGACCAGAGGGTCAAACCCGGACGCCACGCTGTCTCCTCAGCCCTGGATCATGAAGCCAGCAGCGCTGAGTCAGGGGACTCGGAGATTGAGCTGGTCTCAGAGGACCCCCTGGCTGCTGAGGAGGTGCTGCACTCCAACTACATGACCTTCAGCCACATTGGAGGGCCCCCCCCATCACCTGCCTCCCCCTCCATCCAGTACAGCATCCTGCGGGAGGAGCGGGAGGCAGAGCTGGACAGCGAGCTCATCATCGAGTCCTGTGATGCCTCATCAGCCTCTGAAGAGAGCCCAAAGAGGGAGCAGGACTCCCCTCTGATGAAGCCCTTGGACATTATCAAGGAAGAGAATGGCTCACGCACCGATGCCTCAGACTACGAAGCAAGTAAAATGACAGAGAGCAGGATGAACAGGGAGAACCTGGCAGATTCTGCATCCTACCTGAAATGCTCCTTTGTTGCACCAAAAGGAGGTGCTGAGCCCCCAACTTCTGCCATCTGCACCGAAGAGCTGAAGGAAAGAGTAATCCTGAAGAAACCCATCGAAGAAACTGTTGTTAACCAAAGTAACGTGGCTTCCAAGGACTCTGGCAAAAGAAGTTCCTTGGCTTCGTCCTTACTGCCCTTTTTAAATAAGCAGAAAGGTAAATGCTGATGTTTATGTTGGGGTTTGCAGTGCTGCTGAGAAGGGGGAGGAGGGAGAAATGCCTGTTCCTTGCAGGGGAGATGACAGTGCATGGCAGGGGAAGCTGCTGGCATTGGATAACCTCAGCCTGAACCTGGGCACCCATCATCTCTGACCTTACCACCTTCTTCTTTTTCTACTTTGCCTAAAGGAAACAAAAACAAAAAACCCAGACAAACCAGCAACAGTATTTTTTAGGCTTAAGCATCTAGATACTGAATCAAGGCAACTGAACCCCAGTAACACAAGGCTGATTTGTACATCAGGGCATCTGGGGGACAAAGAACAACAAATTATCATTTTTCCTTTGAAAGAGGACCTGCCTGGTCCTGGGGAAGAGATACAAGCAGGGAGATGGTCCTGCCCTTCCCAGAAAATGAGGATAATGTTTTTGAGGATACATTTAGGAAAATAAGAGAAAGATTTAGAGGAAGAGAGGAGTTGGGTTTGGTGGGCCTGGGTGTTTCTGAAGCTGGTGTAGCTTAACCAAATCTCTCTCATGACAGCCAACACCCTTCATTCTGAGTATTGAGGGGTTTGTGTATGCTTCCAGGCTGGCACAGAGTTGGGTGGCTTGGAGGTGCTCATCTCAGCTCTGCATGTCCTGGGGAGCATCCTCTGTGCCCCTCTGGAAGCCCCCTCCCTAATACAGCTCTGGGAGAAGGAAGGGCAGGACGGTACCTGGTATTCAGGTGAGCTCAAGGCCGCTTGAGGATCCCCTCAAAGCCAGGGCCAGGCTTGCTGTGCCGGGCACTGAGGTCTGACTGGACCCCCTGAGCCTCTCAGAGCCAGCACCAGCTTTTGGCTTGAGCTAAACCCCAAGGACCAAGGGATAGCACATGGTCATTGCACACCAACACTGCCAAGGTTCCCTGCAGCCTGTAACTGCCTGAGTACACAAGGCACACAAGAGGAAAAAGCACCTTATCCTTTGCAAGGTGCCAGCTCTGAATAGCCAGGAGCTTCGTGTGCCTCTGGCTTTATAGGGTGATGTGTAGGGAGAGACACTGGGTCTGCTCCATGCCTGCCCTACTGCCATCTCCCCTGGTCAGGCTGGGGGGCAGTAGCTGCCTGCAGCTTTTCTGTCAGATGGAGAGGTTGCAGAGAGCTGGATAGAGGTAGAGGGGAGTCAGACCACATCCCTGCTGCTCAGAGAGCATCTTTTTCCTCTGTCCACATTTGTGGAGGTGTTTGGCCACGTGGTGGCCCAGAGATGTGGCAGACACATTGAAATGGGACACTTTGAGAAGTGATTTATCCAGCCCTGTGAACCCAGGTGTGCAAGTTTAATAAGGAAACAGCCCAAACACGACGTGCTGAGGACTGCAGGATCTGAAGTGCAGTAAATATGTTAATAGTGATGCTCTCAAC
This sequence comes from Calypte anna, assembly GCF_003957555.1. Lineage (NCBI taxonomy): Eukaryota > Metazoa > Chordata > Aves > Apodiformes > Trochilidae > Calypte > Calypte anna. The sequence continues at coordinate 38,192,280 of NC_044251.1, forward strand.
GGTAATGAATTAATGACATTAATAAGCTGGATAAGAAGCATATGATTATTGCTTGTAAGTATGTTTCCCTGCAAGATTCTTAGAGCTTGCAGCATTACACTGCATTTTTCACCTTGCAAATTCCCCTTTTGGTAGGACTGGCCCAGGTCCTGGCCAAACCCTATGAATCTGCAGGGCTGATTGAATTTACCTTACATACCCTTCCTGCAGTGTCCAGCATTGGATCTCTACAACCATGTTGTGTTCTGTTCCTTGTTCTGGGAGGACAAATACCAATTTGGTCTTGGATTTGGGGAAGGTAGTTGGGGAATATCAAATGAGCAGCTTGCTAGCTGTCCCTCAGTTTTGAGATTTCAGGTCTCTTTACAATTTTCAGTATCCCTTGATCATATTCAGATTTTTCTTTTTACCTAACTTTTGTGTTTCATTTAATTTCTGCCATTGCCTAAACTGATGCTAACAAAGACTTATTCTTGAATGGTGGTCAGAGAAAACCCCTGCGTGCATGTGCAGACTTTCTCTGCATCATGGTGTGTCCATGTTTCCTATCTGTATTCCCACAGGAATACAATGGCAGGAACATTTCCTCCAGGACAGACAGGAGACAGCTAATTACTCTTTGGCAGTGTGTACAGGGCTATTTCACTACATTCTTTTCTCCCTCAAGACACTCCAGTTCCTAAGGCAAGGAAGACAAAAATGTAAATCCTCTCAAGACTATTGCTAAAACTTGTAGAATGATTCAGAGCTTATTTCAAGGCATGGTGAGATCAAGATAAGAAAACATGGATGATAGTGGGGTCCAGTTTATTCTGCCTTCCCATCACAGGTACTCACTGCTTAGGTTATTGTGTCTGGGTGTTGGTTAAATTTTTCTGCTGAAGGTAGAGTATGGGGCTCTCCTTTGGCCTGGGAAAGGAGAGCTTGTCCTTCACTCAGACAATTCACATGGAATCCTTCAGCTTTTTTTCAGTTATCAGGTAAAATGGGGATGCAGTAACTGGCTCAGTGGAAACAGAGCATCCCCCATGGGGTCCTCCCAGGCTCCGTCAGCCTGGGGCTGCTTTGATGGGCAGGGAAATGATGTGCAGAGCTCATCTGGGGGGACTGCCTTCATGGCAACAACTTGAGGTCTTTGCAGAACTTGACATCACAGCACAGCATCACTGATGTGTCCTAAGCCAGCTCAATTCCCCCTGGCAGGCATTTGGCATGGACCACACTCTGCCAAAGTGATGAGAATAGAAGGAGATGTGGCAGTGCCACACCATGGATGTGCAGCAGAATGGTGTCACCCAAAGGAAGGAAAGAATTATTATTCATTAAGGGAATTATCTTAATAATAGCTAGTATTAAGATAATAGTAACAAGATGTGACTGTGTACTTCCTAAAAGATAGAGAACAGAAAAAACATTACTTTTTTCCTGTTACCTCCTTGTTGCAAGCCACCTCAGAAGTGTTGTGCTACCACTGCACATCATTATGAAGACAGAATGGTTGTAGTGATTTTCAGAATCCAGGTGGGGACTGATTCCCCTATAGCCATAGCAAGTCCCATCTGAGTTCAGGTCAGTACTAGCCCAGAGTTTCTCGAGATCCTTAGGAAACTGATGGATAAATGAGGCTGATTCTGACACTGAGTGGCAGATCCTTCTGTGGCCGTTGGCCAGCTCATAGCCAGGTATGTGTCATTTAAAAATAGCCAGCCATGGTTTTTATATGTAAATGTTAACTATTTCACAGTGCTATACCGTAACACCTCTAAGAAGTCTTTTACTCATATCCATGGCATCAAAGGGGCACTCTGCGCTGGGTTAGGAACTGGCTGGGAATGGGCCCAGAGAGTGGTGTTGAACGGGGCTGCATCCAGTTGGCGGCCGGTCACTAGTGGTGTCCCCCAGGGATCAGTGTTGGGCCCAGTTCTGTTCAATATCTTTATTGATGATTTAGATGAGGGGATTGAGTCCATCATCAGCAAATTTGCAGATGACACTAAGCTGGGGGGAGTGTGGATCAGCTGGAAGGCAGGAGGGCTCTGCAGAGGGACCTGGACAGACTGGAGAGTTGGGCTGATTCCAACGGGATGAGGTTCAACACGGCCAAGTGCCGGGTCCTGCACTTTGGCCACAACAACTCCGTGCAGATGAGGCCACACCTTGAGTCCTGTGTCCAGTTCTGAGCCCCTCAGTTTAGGAAGGATATTGAGGTCCTGGAGCAGGTCCAAAGGAGGGCAACCAGGCTGGTGAAGGGACTTGAGCACAGATCCTATGAGGAGAGGCTGAGGGAGCTGGGGGTGTTCAGCCTGGAGAAGAGGAGGCTCAGAGGAGACCTCATCACTCTCTACAACTCCCTGAAAGGAGGTTGGAGCCGGGGGGGGTTGGGCTCTTTTCCCAGGCAACTCTCAGCAAGACAAGAGGGCAGGGTCTCAAGTTGTGCCAGGGGAGGTTTAGGTTGGAAATTAGAAAGAATTTCTTTCTGGAGAGGGTGATCAGGCATTGGAATGGGCTGCCCAGGGAAGTAGTGGATTCTCCGTCCCTGGAGATATTTCAAAAGAGACTGGATGTGGCACTGAGTGCCATGGGCTGGGAACTGCAGTGGGAGTGGATCAAGGGTTGGACTTGATGATCTCTGAGGTCCCTTCCAACCCAGCTGATTCTATGATTCTATGACTCTATGATCAGAAGGGTTTGCCCTGGGCTGGAAAGCCAAAACTTGGTTCCGAGTGCAAACTGGAGAAAATACATGCAGAAGCTGTACAAAGTGCAAGCCCAGTGTCTGACCCGACCCCAGGCACAGTCCTGCTGTCGGTGTTGCTGCCAGCCCGCAGATCACTCGTGTTGGTGTCTGCTGGGTGTGCTGAAACCACGGAGATCCCCGGCAGAAGGCGGTGGAGCGCAGCAAAGCGCATGTGTGGTTACAGAGTTGGAACTCCACAGCTCTGCTTGCCGGCTGTTGCCATCCAGTGGCAGTAACAAAAATGGGCAGTGGCTCCCGGCCTCCATTTTACTGGAGCTGGTTTTCCATGATCCGTGAGGATGATTAGAGGGCTGGAGCACCTCTCCTGTGAAGACAGACTGAGAGAGTTGGGGTTTTTCAGGCTGGAGAGGAGAAGGCTCTGAGGAGACCTTATTGTGGCTTTCCAGTGTCTGAAAGGGGCTACAAGAAAGCTGGGAAGAGACTTTTTAGGATGTTAGGTAGTGATAGGACATGGGGGAATGGATTCAAACTAGAGGAGGGGAGATTTAGATTGGAAGTTAGGAAGAAGTTCTTCACCATGAGGGTGGTGAGACCCTCTGGGCACAGGTTGCCCAGAGAGGTGGTGGAAGCCCCATCCCTGGAAGACTTTATGGCCAGACTGGACAGGGCTCTGAGCAACCTGATCTGGTGGGATGTGTCCTGATATGAAGCATCCTGATTTTTATGCCTTATGAAAGACTTCTGTAGCATTAAGTGGTCAGTCCCCCTCCAAAAGCCTGCCCTCACCACACACCTCTGTGGCTGCTGCCGCTCAAAGCAGCCATGAGGGCCACCAAGGTTCATGGCCACCCATCTGTGTGTGGTGGCCCAGTGTCTCTCAGGTAGTGTCACGAGCTGCAGTCAGGATAATGTCTGATTTTGTAGTGACACTGATAAATTCCCTGAGCTGAAGGACATTTCCCCTCCTCCTCTTATGCCATCCCATGGCAGCGTGGGCTTTTCCACTTTAATCTCTCACTGTCTCCATCCCTTTTTGGTGCCACAGACAAACTCATTTTATGTTTTTTTTCAAGAGATGACTTTCCAGCACAAATCTGGTAGATGCCTTAAATTGTTGGTGATGCTTTTTGTTCAGGAAAACATCATCTGCACCTTGTTAGCACATCCCTGCTGCTGGAGGAGTTGCTAGTGAGGCATTTTTTCTTGGGAAGGGGATGTTTGGTCAGGTGATTTAGCACTCTGAGGCTCTTCTCTCATCTGCCATGCTTTCACCAGTTTGGCTCTGCAGTCAGCAGCAAGCCAGGCCACAGCTTAAGCATACGGTAATGTTAGTTTAATATTTGAGTGCCATCTGCTGTAAGTGCCTCCACACTCCAGCCCATCTGTTTTGTGTGCTTCAGTTTGCTTTTTTTATGGGGCTCTGGTAGCTTTGCATCCTTTGGAAGGTCCCTGCTTGGAAAAGGCGTAGGGGAGAGGGGTGTCCTGCCTGGGGGTGGAGTGTCTTCATCTTGTGATGCTGGAGGAGGAGTTGGGTAAAACCTGCCTGGAAAAGTAAACATGTAGGCCTGGCATTGCCACAAAATCATGGAGTAAATTGGTGAACCTCTGTGTGCTTGCCTCCCAACGTGGAATAATTTAGTTGGGAAGGGACCTCTGGAGGGAGGTCTCTGGTCCAACCCCTTCCTCAAAGCATTTTAGTCAGGTTGCTCAGGGCCTTGCCTATCTGTCCATCTTTTCAGCAAAGGCAGAGATTTGGGTGTATCTGAGATCTGAAGCTTTCTCATCTGGGTCAGTCCTGTGATGCTGCCTCAGCACCATTAGCTGCAGGCTCACTGCAGAGCAGGGTAAGGGAGAGATACCACTCAGTGCAGCTTCATACAGAGTGGGCTGGCAGGAACTTCACAAGGTCCAGAGAACCCATCCCCTGGCCCACAGCCAGGATTCCTGGTAAAGCACTCTTGACAGGTGCTTGGGTCATATTTGGAAAGACCTCAGTTGACAGATCTTCTACCAGCTCCCAGGCACCTCTTGAAACCAGTTGCTGTTCTTCCATCCTTCTTTTCCTTAGGCTAAGCAATTCTAGTTTCTTCAGCTTGTCCTCTCTGGTCACATTTGGGAGCTTTCTTGTTCCCTTCATTCTTTTCTGACATTGGTTGAATCCTTCTTGAAGCAAACTGGAGAGGGTGCTCATGTGGAGGACCTTCCCATGTTGATGTTGGGTTCTTTGTCTGCCCTACAGGCTAGGACTGGGCTTTTAGAGCCCAATGCAGCAGCATGACATTGAGTTCCATTGGTGCAAAAAGGACCCCTTCCATATTGCTTGAAAATGTCTATTCAGACTTCTGCAGCAGGCTGTGCTGACCCATCTTGCCTTTCTTGGAATCACTTGAGTCTGTTAATTTTCTGCAAGGTAACAGGAATGGAGGAATTTTTGAAGGACTGGAGAAGCCCAGTGGGAAAAAAAATTAAGTTAACCACGATAATCTTGCTTGTTTCTGAGAAAACTGAGAACTTGAATTACTCCTCATATAGTTGGAAGCCCAGCTGAACAGGGCTTACTCCATTAATGCACAGCAGATGAATCTAAGGGAATGGGAATGGGTGTTTTCATGGGACCATGAGTTGAAGAGGTCCTGCAGGCATAACTTGCAGTCTTTCCACAAATCTTCTGGACTCTTCCTCTGAGAAAAAATAATAAACATTAAAAAAAACTATTTTTTATTAAACATTAAAAAAACCAACAACAACAACATTATTCTCTTGGGCCATCTGATCCCATAGACCACTTTGATTCACAAATCTCCTCTTACTCTGCTATCTCCATGGCCCTTCCTCAATCCACCCTCTTTAGGAACTGATAATGTGCACTCAGTTGCAAAGCACTGGAATAGCTTAAGTACAGAGGGTGTTTGAGGAAGAAATTACACCTGCATTGCTAAATTCCATTCTAGAAACACACCTGGAGTGCTGGCAACCAGTCTATTCTCCAGGCCAGTCTTCTCCTTCCATACCTCTGCTTGAATGCCCTGAGGTAAGGTCAGGGTTGAATTCAAGACTAGTGTGGTGGGCAGGAGAAAATTCCTCTAAGGCATGCTTCATCTCGCTCTTCTTCCTCTGCTCTGATGCAACATCTTCCTTGGCTTTGTGGCCAGCAACCCAAGCTATGGCAAAATGGCCAAAGATCTATTTATTGGCTAGATTGATGAAAAATGGTCAATAAAGAGTAAGAAAGTAGTTTCATATGAAAGCACCTGAGGCACACAGAGCTGCAGCAAGGAGTGTGATGGGCATTTTCTTACTGAGAATTGTTTCACATCAGGGTTTCACCTTTCCATGATACATTCTTGGTATTCTGGGAGGTTTAGCAGTAGATTGGTAGACCAAGAGGTTTTGACTTCCAGCTGCTTCACAATTTTGCTTTCACCCCCATTGAAGGACTTTGAAGTATGGCTCTGAACATCTTATAGGACATACACAGTGAGCTGTGGTGATGGACTCTGTAAACACATTCAGATGCCTTCATTTCATGGGATCTCAGACCAGAGACTTTAACACAACCAAGGCAGTGGGGTCCATCTCCCATCAGGAGGAGTTTCCCCATCCCAGCTGAGCTGCCCCAACAGCAACTCATGGGCATGTTCCTCTACCATGGAGGAGGAGAGGGCACTTTACAGCTTCCCTTTTTTACTGTGGGTCAAGCAGATGGAAATGTTTCTGCCTCTACAGCAGGCTTTTGCCTGCCTCCCTCTTTCTGGCCAGTGAATGCAATTCAGCTGCCACATGACAGCTTGTTCTAAGTGTCAAGCTGTGATAACTCAACTGGAGCTGAGCTGGAGAAACCTGGAGACATGCAGCTCATGGTGGTGGAAATGAGCAGTGTGCACATGGGCAGGTTGGTACTGTACATGATTTCTCTTCCAATCCTCCCAGACCCCTTTTTTTCAGGGAGGGAGTATTGAGTTTGGCACCTCCTGACCTCAGGAGTTGTTGCAGGGTCACCTGTCCTCTCTGTAGAGGGGACAAGGAGAGCTGATGGATGATCAGGAGCTGGCTCTGGGGTTCTTCCTGGTGTCCTGGTCTGGTGGGAGCATAGCAGGGTCTCCTAAATGAGGAATGGTCACTTAGAGGAGATGCCTGAGCCCTGGAAGGATCAGAGCAATGCAAAAATCAGGGGATTTTCCCTCCCCTCCCCAGATGTTAATTTCCTTGGGCAATGGCTCCAAACTGTCACCAGCAAGTGCAATGATGCCCTCTCCTGATTAGCACTGTGCTAATAACACAGCATGACCTTGTTATGACCTTCAAAAATGTCTCAGTAAATCTCCTGCCCTTCAGATCACCTGTGTTGTCTACAGCCTGAGCATTTGGCCCATTTCACCTCTGCCATCTGGTTCCTCCCCTGATTTTTGGCTCTGCTTTTGGAAATGACTCCCTGTGTGTTGGGTAAGGTCAAACATTAACACATGAGTGTCAAAACATTTTAAACACAATGACTGGATTCACAGAGGGGCTTTTAAAATTGGGCATAGCTTAATGAAGGAGGATCGTATGTCCTCCTATGGGATTGCTACCCACATAACACACAGTTTAGTAAGACTGTAAGTTTAGTGTAAAAACTATAAAGCTATAAAAATTCATAGGCCTTATCCTTCTGTATTCATCTATCTTCCCTTTAAGAGCAAGGGACTGCCTCTGAAGAGCTGTCATTGCCCCTCAGTTTAGGAAGGATATTGAGGTGCTGGAGCAGGTCCAAAGGAGGCAACCAGGCTGGTGAAGGGACTTGAGCACAGATCCTATGAGGAGAGGCTGAGGGAGCTGAGGATGTTCAGGCTGGAGAAGAGGAGGCTCAGGGGAGACCTCATCACTCTCTACAACTCCCTGAAAGGAGGTTGGGGCCAGGGGGGGGTTGGGCTCTTTTCCCAGACAACTTTCAACAAGACAAGAGGGCAGGGTTTCAAGTTGTGCTAGGGGAGGTTTAGGTTGGAGATGAGAAAGAATTTCTTTACAGAGAGGGTGATCAGACATTGGAATGGGCTGCCCAGGGAAGTAGTGGATTCTCCGTGTCTGGAGATATTTCAAAAGAGACTGGATGTGGCACTGAGTGCCATGGGCTGGGAACTGCAACGGTGGATCAAGGGTTGGACTTGATGATCTCTGAGGTCCCTTCCAACCCAGCCAATTCTAGGTTTCTATGATAAGTCATAGCACTCAGTCTTTCTGATAGATATGACACAAGATGGTGTTCATAAAGTGTTTCTGCCAGGTCATGATTACACTGTGACCATTCAAACAGACAAATAACAAAACAAAAAAACCCTCAGAGCTGTATACAGGTGCCTGATGGTTATGTCAAATGTTTAAATATCAAATCCATGCATGGGAAAGTCCAAGCCAAGCTCAGTAACTTGGTGGGTATCTGTCTATGAACAGGAACCTGCTGAGATGTAGGCTGCACATACCCCCTGTTTGCTCTGCTCCATCCATGTCCACATCCATGTCCATGCTCTCCAAGCTGAGCACCCAAGGTCAGCTCAGTCCTGGTCCTGGGGGAGGCTGCAAGGAGACAACTGCTCTGCTCACAAATAATTTTTCTCTTCATGTGGACAAACCTCAGGTGCAGACGCAATAGCAGTGGAAACACATTTTAGAAGCCAGAATCTTGACGTGGTGTCCCTTTTGGGGTGTCTTGGCTTCAGCAGTCAATGACTCAGCTTTCAGGCAGTGACTGACACCCTGATGGCAGCCAGTTTTTCCAGATGCTGTGATTTTCCTGGATACTCCCAGCAGATCTGAGAGATTTGTTACTGACAGAGAAATCCAACATCTGTTGATAACTTTCATGGGGCTGAAACAATATATTGTAAGGAGAGGTATTTATTCTGGGCATAGAGAAACAATAAAGACAAAAAAAAAAAAATCAATCAATATTTAATGAAGGGGAAAAGTTATGCCACCTGTAAGGCTTTTCTATAAATGATGTTAAAGAGCTTGCTCCCTCCCAATTCAAGATTTTAGCTCAGGAGGTGCTTAGAGGAGTTTATATACCATGATACAAATGAAGTACATAAATACTAAATAAATAAATACTAAATAAATGCTACATAAATACAAATTAAGTGAAGGGAAAATCAAAACATTTTGCTTTTAGAAACACAGACTACTTTGGCTCTTAATGCAGTCTTCTTGTACATGTAGTGTTTTGCAGGGAGCTTCTGGAATATTTTGGTTTCTGATCTGCTAGAAATGCTGCCTCTGAACCTCTGCACTGCTCTGTGAGCTGGGAATCATGGGTTTTCACCAGCTGCATTGATTAATTCAGATGAAGAATTTGGACTCCAGGTCAGATTTAAATTTGTGATTAAGGTCTGGTGAGACAAAATACATCTCATTCTCAAGGAGAGGAGAAATACAAACTTTTGAAGATGTCTGCCTCTTTCAGGGTGGCTCAAATTCTTAAGATGTTCAGCAGAATAAGGGTTTCCCTGAATATTGCTATTTGTGCCTGTAGATAGCAGGAGGTTAGAATTCATGTATTTGACTGTAGTGAAGGGTGGGTGTTTGATAAGAGATCTCCAATGGGAATAAAACCTGGAGGTGGGTATTGATTTTCCTGGTTTTCCTTACCTTCTGAGAATGTGTTGCTGATGGAAATGTAATAGCAGTATTTACAGAAAAGCAGATTGGTTTTTTTTTTTGGGGGGGGGGGGAGCCTGCTGTGTTCATGTCAGCTCAGAACAATATGGAAAATAAGGGGCATGCAGTGATCCAACAATTCCAGGGGTTTGATTTCCCCCTGGAGAAAATGTGTCTGGTGTTTTTGTTGTGTTAACTCTTTATCTGATCTTAATTACCCCTTTCTTTTGTCTTATTCCTCTGCAGTCATTTTTTATTCCCTATTTTTCTTGGCCTTTACCCAACTTGGGCAATTTTGCCCACTGTTTTGTTCTTATTTTTTTTTTCCAGAGAGGTATCACAGATACCCTCTTTTCCCCCTCTGGGTCTGACAACAGCTCTGTGTTTATGTGGAAACTGAAACAGTGAGAGTTCATTCTAGGGTTTTTCTTTCACAGCATTTCTTTTGTGTGTGAGGAATACAAACAAGGGTGGAAGAAATTAATACTGCAAGAGGTCAGGTTGTTTAGGATGACAAAAAACTTCTACCTTCTAGAGCTGCCAGACCCTATCCTGCCTCTGGTGGGGACATTTGGTGATGTCAAGGTTGATTAAATCAAGTCTAGCAATGAAGATTTGTCATTTTGGTAGTGATGAGAGATTTTCCAAGTGCTCTGAGTCTGGGAGGTTCCATTGTTTATGAAAATTGGGCATACAAAGATCTCTGTGCTTCTGAAATAGGCATTTCTCCTTTCAAGAGGATTGTGTTTGTTTCCTGTCTATTTAGGGCTCAGAAGACACAAAGCATGAGTGTTTTGAAAGCCACCTTAAGTGTCAGTGAATATTTCATGGGGAAACACCTACCAGTTGGGTTACTTTTAGGTCAAATGGTTTTGCTTTCCTAGAAGCCTGATTTTTGGATGTATCTTCATTGCAGCTTCAACTTGACTCACAGGTCTCTGCACTGAAAGCCCTTTGGTATCCCTTGCTCACAGAAACCCTTTCCCAGCTGATGCCATGTGGTTTTATGTGGAATTGGTGATCTATTCCAAAGTTTTCAGCTGGTTTTGAAGTTTGATTCACATCACAGTTGTCCACAGGGATCTTCTGTAACATGGGTACTGATTAGGTCCATGTGGGTGCTACAAGTCACCCAGTACTTTCCTGGAATTCTCTGACATCACTGGAAAAGATGTAGAAGCTTTCTCACAGTTTGTTCATATGAAAATAATCCATAACTCTGTTCATGGGAGTGCACACCACTGTGAGAAGTGACCTCAGGAGGCCTCTAGAGCTGGGGTAGCTTGAGAGGCACAGAAAGAACACAGATAATCAGTATTACATTTGCAAAAGGCCATGTTGGAGAGACAGAGAGAGGGCTTCCAAGGGAGCAAATTTAGCTTGCATTAGGGATTTAGCATTAGACTATATGGCTTGCCAGGTAAAGTAGGAATCCCAGTAAAGATCTGAAAGTAAACCTTTCAAACTCTATCCTGATTTGCCATGGAAATAGCTCTTGGTGTTTACATCTGGCTAGATGTAAACACTTATCAATTTTTTAAATGGCTTCTTATCTTTTGAACAGAAGATGCAATGAGACTGCAAAATTTAAGGGAAAAAAAGTGTAGATTTCCAAGGTCTGGTAGCACCCCCAGCTTGTCTGGTATAAACCCTCTTCCCTGCTTGATGTTACTTGGGATCTGCAGTGATGTAAGATCAAAACCCATCCTCTGACAGTCCCAGAGATGCAGTTTTCATAGTGACTCATTTAAAAGCAATCAAGGATCTGTGCTCATTCAATGAATGCTATTAGCAGAGGCAGGTATTGTACAAACAGGTTTTTCTGCTCTCCTAGAAATACAGACAATTCCTTACAGAGGCAGGGGGTAGTTACTGCATACATCCTAATGAAATGCTGATAACATCCTCAAAACAAGGTCTGTATCTGGGCAACCAGCAAGAAGCAGGGTAGGAGAGCTCACAAAAAAAAGGCAGTGGAGATGAATAGTCAGGATTTCTGAAGGTTACTTTGGTGGCTAATGTGTCATTGAAACATGAGCAGCTGTGCTTACTTACTTAGATTAAGTGCAAGAGCTTTTTAGAAGAATGGAAGTTACTTCCCAAAGCAAGAGAGCGGGGTTGCCTTCACTGCTCCTCATCAGATGCCTACATGGGAGCTGCTGAAGATACAGCATCCTCTGAGCTGAAAGCAAAAGGTTTATTGCTCCAACCAGGGAGTCATAAAATGAGTGGGATTTAATAAAAGCCATAGTAGCAATGGTGCACTCACCTATACACTTTATTTGCACAGGCAATTATTGCAGATGGATATTTTGTGCTAACCCTGCTGCCAGGTGCACTCAGACGTGGTAATTGCACATGCAAAGTGGGTTAGAAATTGTGTGTGCAGTTATGTCTGGTGTTCAGAGAAGCAGCCCTCAGTCCTTGTAGGAAAGGGTCTCAGTAGTGCCATTTTGGGGACCTGAAATGAAGATGGTTCAGTCACAGTGAAGGACTTCTAGAAGGAGCAAACCTACTGGTTTCATCCATGCTGAGAGCCTCAGTTTTCTCAGCACTGCAGGCTGGCAGCAAGGGGCAGTGAAACAGTCCAAGTCTGCAGGCAAAGCCAGAAAGTAGATATTGTCATCTTACAGATGGGCTGCTGAAACATGTCCACACCCAAAGCCCCTCTGTCTAGCAGAGCTAATGAAAAAGGGTCTGTTTGACTATTTTATCATATGATTAATTGATTTGTTGAGTGTGGTGAATTGATTTCACTGCAATAACACCAGGAACACACAACAGGACTGGGAAATGACCTCAGGTTTTTCTGAATCCTGGTTTGTGAGATCATCCTTTTTGACTGCTTATTGACCCTTCCATCCAATAGATATCTGTAAAAAAATTGTGGGTTTCTCCATCATTCAAAATGGCAGTGAACAGGAGCAGCACTGAGCAGAATGGTTAGCAGCACTCCACTTCTATCAAAGGGGTGATTTCCATATATATAGCTATATTTCCATATAGCTATGTTAGATCTTGCTCCTCCAGCATCAGTGGAGGGGAGATTATATTGGAATGAAGTTTAAAGGGAGAAAAGGGCCAAGGAACTGATTCTACTAAGTGCTGAAACAGCTTTGGCATGTGCTTAATGGTGCTGAATTATTCATTGAGCTGGCTGGGCAAACTGACATTGCAAAGGGAAATAAATGAGGGTGCTGGGGGGAAGACGCTGAGTGATCTGTCAGCCTCATGCCTAAGTGTCACTGATTTTGCAGAAGATCTTAAGGAGGATCCCACCCTTTAAGTGACAATTGCTGCCAGGTGAAACCTTTTGTAAAGAAGAAAGAGAATGTTTTGGCCCCTCACATAGGGGTGACTTTGGTGATGCCTTTGGTCCCAGAATGGCTCCATTTGTTTTGGGAGACCTTCAGTTTGAAGAAAGATATTGCACTGGGGCATTGCTGGAGGAACTGTGATGCAGCAGGTTAGAATTACAAAGCCTAAAAGATTAAACCTTGTCAGACACATCTGTCTGGACAAGAGATTTTTCTTACCCCCTTTAAAAGCATCTGGCTTTCTTTTGTTCCTGCACCCCTGGGTAAAAGTCAATCACACGTTTTGCAGTGTCTTCCCCCAGAGCTCCTTCTTCAAGTGAGAGCTCCTTCCCCAGAGCAGCCTGGGCAGCTGTCTGCAGGTTCCCTCCTCTCTCCCCTCCACTTTGGATCCCAGAGAAACAGGGGAAAAATGTCACACCCAGCTGTTCTGCATCACACCACTGTGTCCTGAGGAAAGACAAGCAAGACAAGAGGGCATGGTCTCAAGTTGTGCCAGGGGAGGTTTAGGTTGGACATTAGAAAGAATTTCTTTATGGAGAGGGTGATCAGACATTGGAATGGGCTGCCCAGGGAAGTAGTGGATTCTCCATCCTTGGAGATATTCAAAGAGACTGGATGTGGCACTCAGTGCCATGGGCTGGGAACTGCAGCAGTAGTGGATCAAGGGTTGGACTTGATGATCTCTGAGGTCCCTTCCAACCCAGCCAATTCTATGATTCTATGATTCTAAGGTAGGGAACTGAAACCTTGTCTTGATCTGCCCTTTTTCTCAGGAACAGTCTCAGCAGAGGCACTGCAGTTACTCACTGCATACTCACTGCTCTACAACCCAGAGCAGCAGCTGAGAGCAGTCCCTGAGATGAGCAGCAGCCATCTGACACCCCCATGCTGCATGGGGAAGGCTGAAAAGATCAATGTGATCATCATGGGCTGTGGTTTGAATCCTGTATGGGGAGCAGAATGGTTTCCTGGCACCTCTCTGTCTGCTTGCAGCGTTGCCTCAAACACCGTGTAAATGGCTCTGCCAGGTATAGCTGAACTCTCTTGGGGATTCTGGAAGAAAATATTGAGAGCACTTGGCTCCAGCTTCTGTTGTTGTTGTTCTGATTTGGCAAATGCTGGCCCTGAGATTTTCAGACTTTGTTCAGATGCAAGCTTTGCTTTTGCCCTCTGGGCAGGGGTGGAGATCGGATTTGCAGTTTGTAGTCATGAATTTGAGTCAGGCATAGATCTGCATCATACCTGTAAGTGTAATTCCATACCTAAGCATTCCCATCTCCCCTGCCTGCTCTGTGCTTGCTCAGCAGAGGGAGTTCCCAGTGCTGCTGAAGAGAAGTTTTGCAGAGAAAGTGAGGAGACAGTCATGCAGCAGAAACACATTCATGGGAACTTTCTGAGCCTTTGCAAAGCCACCATCAACATTCCCAGCTGTGCTCAGCTGCATCCAAATGCCCTGTCCTCCATTTCTTTGGCCTCCCACAGAGCACAATGCTCCCTCCTCTTTCCAGAGCTGAAAGCAAAGCAACCTCCCGTGCCATCCCCTTCCAGCAAATGCCTCCCAGTTCTGACAGTTTGATTTTGTAGCTGACCCATCTCTAAAGCTGCAATGTGCTGTGGTGAGCCCTGGGGTCCTGCTCGTCATCACTCAGGACAGGGACTCATTGGAAGGACCCCCAGTCCATACCCAGCCAGTGTTTGGGTTTCCTTGGGATCTCACATCCAGGTCAGGCCAGATGTGACCAGCTATGTGGGCCAAGTTATCATCACATCCCTATCATCCCACTGGCTTGGGAAAACGAGGTACAAACAAGAAAGCAAGCACAAAGCATATGCATCCCAAACTACCAAGGTCTGTGTTTTCCCAGGATCAGTTCTCCCTTCCTCAGAGACAGACCCTAGGAAATGGGGAGAGTCCATCTCTGGTAGCTTCTCTTGGGTAGTCCCCACCAAAGGTAAAAGAGATTTGGAAAATCAAATCACTGAAGGAGGTTCTGCTGCATGCTTTGGTTTTGTGATGGTTTTTGGGTTTTTTTGTTTTTTTTTTCCCAAAACCCAAGATTTAGCTGCCTTTAAAGCTACTCTTTCCAGAAAGGTGAGAATGCAATATGCTTTTGACTGATTCTCCCTCAGGATTCGTTTTTGCTGACCGAAGTGAAGAGTTTGCAAAATGCTGAGGCACTCCCTGTGCATCCTTTTAGCATATTGCAAACCAAAATAGGAAGAGAGGGGATGTAAATATTTACCAGAATTGTGTATCAGAGAGCACCCAGGGATCCACATTTGGAAAATCTGCATTGCAAGAGACGTCAGGAGAATAACATATGACTTTGAAAGGCTGTAGTGCTAGACAGGTTTCTTGACATCCACAAATTGCTTCCTAATTTCATAAGGAAAAAGAAGGCTCTGCACTGATTATTGTTTTCAGATTTCACTTCAGTTCTAGTGCCTTCAGACAGTCAAGATCAGGATCTTCTCTTAGTGAAGGTATAAGCATGCAGTTAAGGTCCTCTCCTTGGAGAGCTTGCAGGATGAATTTCAGTGTGAGAATCCATTAATGCATGAAACCAGGGAATTCCACCATTTTGTGCTGGCTGAGGGTCAGCCCTGCTTTGCCTGGTGCTTGTTCCTCTTCTCAGTTTCCCAGTCCCCTCCCCATGCTGTTGCTCTTGGGGTGGAAAGAGGAGGGAGATGGGGGAGAAGTAAGGAGGTTGGCATCTGCTCTGCTTTGTTCCTAAACTTTTTCCCTAATTGGATCAATTTGAGAAGTGAGAATTGATAAAGTCCTGTGCTGGCAAATCATTACATGCTCAGCAATGTCATCCAACCCCACAGACCCTGACTGCACTTGTCCCTTCACAAAGAGGGAAGGCAAAGGAACATATCTGATATTTGATTTGTAAAAGAGACACACAGAAGTCTGTCCACCTCTGAAGGATGAGATGAATCTCTCCTTCTTCTTCAGGCCCATTACTTGTAGGTAATGGGAGCAAGGGATGTTTTCTCCAGTCTCTACCATTGTACACATTTGCTTCATGGTCAGATGGAACCACCTTTACATCCCAGGTCTCTCATCACTCTGGTTTGAAGCTGCTTCTGTTCCCATTACATTTCAGGTAAGCTTTAAATACAGCTGATGGAGAAGGATGCAGTGGGTTTGGTAGGAGATGAAGCACAGTCAGGCTGTGTGAGCACAAGATTCTTCCTGCCACATACTATAAATGATGCTTCTACTGTACTTTTGAGTAACTGAACTACATAAGAGCTGGAGGACCAAATGGTCTGCTTCAATTATTCATTATTAGAAGTAACTATTATTATTTAAGAGTTGCCCTTCTTAGCCTGAAATATTAACTGCTAGCCTGTTTATTTCCTTGATAGCTACCACCCACTGCCTTGCTGTATGAGCTCCTGAAGTGAGCCACAGCAAGGTCTTCTCCCCCAAGCCACCTCCAACTCATTGCCATCCCCCAGGAACTCAGGCCTCCTGGACCTCCTTTC
Organism: Calypte anna; assembly: GCF_003957555.1. Lineage (NCBI taxonomy): Eukaryota > Metazoa > Chordata > Aves > Apodiformes > Trochilidae > Calypte > Calypte anna. The sequence continues at coordinate 38,208,426 of NC_044251.1, forward strand.
AGGGCTCTTCCTTGCAGTAATTCATACCAAGCCAGTCAGTGCTTTGCTCCTCATGTTGGTCCTGAATGTGTGCTGAGTTTCCCTTTCTCCTCTCCATTGATATCCCCCCAAGCCTGACTCAGACACCACATCCAGTACGTTCAAGAGAAGAGTTCCCACCAGCAGTGCCAACGTGCTTTACTATCATCTCCATTCTCCCTGAGAAGCACAGGCCTTGTTTACTCTTCTTTTAATAACACAGATGGTTTTAATAGTTCTCTGCCTTCGCCCCCAGTTCTTCCTCCTTGTCTGTAGTCTGTTTAGTGCTTTCTTCTAAGTGATAGCTTTGTCACTTAATCTCATTAAAACTTCTCTTCATTGAACTCCATGAGCTGCTTATCAGACCATAAGCCTAATCTTCCATTTGTAATTAATTTGTTCTCTGCTTCCTACAATTTGGCACCATTAGATAATGGCATCCCTCTCAAGGTCACTGATACACAGCACGAGGTAAACACCCATGGCTCCAGCTACCCTGCTAGCCACCTCCTTCCTCCTCTCCCTGCCACACTGCTTGATTTTATTGACAGATTTCTCCCTTTCCCTCAGACAATTTCCGTTGCATTTCAGATGCCTCCTGTCCAGTGTGTGTTGCTCTGTGACTCTGCAGATCAATATCCTGCACTGTCTGGAAGTAAATGTTTTTTCTGATATTTTACAGACTCATCTGCACTAGCTTTCCACTTCCAGTTCATTCCTATTTTGGTCAATGAATTCAGGTGCTCTGTGCTTCCTTTGCTGAATCACATGCAAAGCTTGCAGTGCCTCTGGAATGGGATATCAGAGCTTTTCACTTTCAGGCCATTGGGCCAAGTGGATGCTCATTGGCTTGCTCATCAATGGCATAGGTAGAAACAAGTCACAAATGTGATTCCATGTCCATATTTTTTAAAAAGGAAGAAATCCTGGATTATTACAGTTTGTGAGTACCAAGCAATTCCACCAGGCAATTCCTGCTGATGGGATGGAATCGTAAATCACAGAATCATTTTGGTTGGAGAAGGCCTTTTAGATCATCAAGTCCAATCATTAACCTGTCTCCACTGAGCCTGGTGCTAACCATGTCCCTAAGCACCATAGAGAACCATCTTTATGTGCTTTAAACATGACAACAGATGATGAAAGAAACCAAGCACTAACCAGAGGTGAAAACCAAACCAGTGCTTCCCTACTCCCTGCAGGTCCTCCTGGGATGCTGGTACCTGGTAGCACCCCAGTGTTTGCCTCCAGCCTGGGTATAAAGGTGTTTGCAGGGCTCTGCCCTGTCTGGGTCTGCTGGCTTTTAGGAATGAATTTCATAGGCTGTAAAAAGCAAGAGTGATACCCATGGTGATATTGTCATTTGCTCCTTGGGGTTTGCTCATGTAAATGTCTGGGACCTTTGCAGATTCTGGAAATAGGCTCAGTCCTGGCTCAGGCTAAATGTCTTCATTTTCCCCAGCAGATTTGTTTTCATGCCACACATGTCCCTGTTCAGATATGTTGTTGGTTTGACCCATTCTTTCAGTTTTTGCTGTTCTCCCCCTGAAAGCTCTCTGCTACACTTAAGTACCAGATGCACACAGAGCTGTCATTAGATCATAGGTATTGGTGTTCCATACAGTATTGATCACAGTATTCAGAAATTCAGACAACTGTAGAGAGCATCTCCAAACCATTACACAGAGCTGTGGGAAAGAAATCTGACAAACACTAAAAACTCAGGACTTTTTAACTCTCTGGAATCTGCAACTAGATTTTCTAATTGGCAGTTTTTGTTAATGTGCCTAATTTTTGTTACCCAGTAGTCAAGGAAGAAGAGAAAAAATAAATCTATTGGTGAGAAATTCTGCTGCCTTTGGGAGCAGGCAGGCTGCTGTGAAGCAGACATACATTTTTCTGAGGGGGATAAATGCTGGAAGGACATTCTGCATTTGCTCCTGTAATGGCTGCAGATGGATCAGCCCTGTTAGCTTGCTGGGAGATGGAGCAGGGCGACTGGGTAGGTCCAGCTCAGTTGCTCAAGAGGAGCCGTGGGGAGCAGCTGCCTTTAAGTCACCCAGAGGCACATTTTGGATAAGAGGCAGCTCTTACCTGGGGATATATGGTAATTACTCCCAGTGAAATGTGCCTGGCTTAGCAGCAGGAAGATGTATTGGCAATATGCTTGCAAGCTGTGTGGTGCTGCGTGTTTTGTTTGACTGTGCTGATGCCTTGAGATGCTGGTTAAAGGCCAGGAAAACTTTGTGGCTATAGTCATCAACATGCTCAGAGGACATGTTGGTAAGAGTGACTAACTGACAGACAGACTGATATCTGCAGATTCAAATCTGAGATCAGAACCAGGTTTGGATCAACAGATAAATCTGTAATTCCTAAACCATCCTTGTTTTGGTCTCTCTCTGCAATACTCTCTTCCAAACCATGCTGAGAACATCTTTTAAATCCGTTTATATAACTCCCTTTGTGTGCTGCATTGCCATTCTCTACTCACACAATCACTACACCAATGTGATCAACAAAAGAAAAGAAACATTTTATTCAGTGCATACTCTGTTTCCTCTGAGAATGAGCCCAAGTTCAGTTTCATTCAGCTGTGATGCACTTGGAGCCTGGTCCCTAGAAACAACACAGCAGCACTAAATATTCACTATCTACCATCAAAAGGGATTTTTTAAATTCAGTTTTGTTTAGTTTTTAATGATCCATTTGTCTCTTCAGACTCAGGAGCAGGCAGTGAGATAGCTGTGATTTGCAGCCACAGGCTGCCCGCTCCCTCCTCTGCTTCCATGGAAACATGTGTTGGATGAGGTGAAAGCAGGCAGAGACTTGAAGTACATGATTTCCAAAATATTTGCTTTCCCTTGCAAGGAGTCGTTTGCCTCCTGTTTGTACAAAACTCTGGATGAAGAGGACATTGCTTTAGGGAGAGGCAACTTTTTTGAGGTGCCTGACTCGTGTTGCTGTGGGGGTTGAAATCATCCTCCCTGGGCATATGAACACATCCCTTTGCTGAAATGCATGAGGCAGGGCAGGAACAGTGGGGTTTGGAGCTGGTGTTGTTAAGACAGTGGCATTTGGGGTCAGGAGAGTTCAGCTTTAATGTAATTCCTTTGTTTTACCTTCATCTCCTCCCTGAAGAGGTGAAGATCCTATCCTTCTCTACACTTTAGGACCCCAAAGGTACCCAGTGTGCTCATGGAATTGATCCACATGCCTGCTGGGCAGCTCCTTTTCTCCCTGGGTCATGGTAAAAAACACATCATTTCAGTTTGAGGGAGGGCTGGGGAGAAGGCAGGGGCTCACACAAACCTACATAGCACAGGCAGGGCCCAGGACAGCTTTTTGTGTGGCTGGCATGTTTTGCATGGGGAATCATTCAGAAAGAAAAAGCTTCTTGGAGAAAATGGACCTTGGGTTACAGCCACCTTTCTGCCTGGAGCTCTTGTGCTGCTGTCTCTCACTGGAAGAGCTCTGAGCCTGCAGGGAAACTGGTGTTTTCTGCTCTTGGAGGCTGAGCTGGAAACCTGCTGATTCTACAGGCATGGTACCACGGAGCCTGATCCTGCTGCAGTGGGATCCTGACACCTGGCAGCCTCACAGCCACGATCTCCTACCTGACTCTTGTTTGTTAGCAAGAGGGAAAAAAAGCTTTTTAGATGTGGTGCCTCTAACAGGTTGCTGGGTGGTATTTAGGCAGGATGACTTTCCTGGATGGAAAAGTGTGATTTATCCTCCATCACTTGCAAAGTGCTCAGATTTTGGAAGCTCCTCCTGTCTATGGCAGCCTAAGCACAAAGCAGGGCAGAAACCTTCTTTTCCAACACAAATCACAAGCCAAGCCCTTAGAGCTTCAAGACAGCCTCCCATTGTGGCACCCAGGAAGCCCATCCATCCTTGGCCTCTTAACAAAGCCCTGCCTCAGGTTTCAAGAGGTAAAATAAATGTCACTACATGCTGTCTGCTGGTTCCACAAGATTCATGCTAATCAGAGCCCTTCATTAATTATTTAGCTTCAGGGAGATGTGCCCAAGAGTTCTGACACTTCAGATATGCAAAGTAATTGCCATATTTACTTCCCAGCTCATGGGGAGGCCAAAATAAATAGTACTGGGCTGAGTAGGGATGTGTGGGCAGGTGGGTGGGTGAAGGAGGGGACACAAGGACCTTCCTGCCCTTCAGTGTGGTTTCATCCATGTCCTGGAGCTCACAGAGCTTCACAGTGTCTTGAAGGGCTCAGGGATGTCCCCCTGTGTGTCAGTGTGGGCTGGACATGTCACATACACTCAGACACCTCTTAGCATCCCTGTAAGCAGCCTGTCTCCATCCATCACTCCTCCTTTTTCTTCCTGCTCACTTCAGGGTTGCTCTGGCTTCTCGAGCCAGCACAGAGGCTGCTGCTTAGGTTGTTCCAAGTTGCCAGAGCAGGATTAGACCCTGTGCTGTGAGTGGTGCAGAGCTGCACCCTGCATCCCAGGGCTCTGCTTCTCCCCTGGCTGCTGAAGCACGTGGTGACAAGCAGCAGCTCTCCCTGCTCCAAAATAAGTAGGTCTTGACTGCAGGTTTGCAACCTGAAGAAAACAAACAAGTACAGAGCAGCATGACTATATTTATCTGAAACCTAGAAGCTGTGATTCACAGGAGACTTTGATCACTGTAAGTGTCAGACCACCTGGGGAAAAAAAAAAAAAAGAAAAGAGGAAAAACAGCACAATTAAAAAGCAAGTGTTTTGGAGAAGGGAAGAGCTGCTCCTTTTGAAAATGAAGTATGTTCTTTTCTGGCCCCCAGAACTAGACATCCTGATCCAGAGAGGACTGGACTCTCAGCTCCAAGCTGGGGGTACTCAGAGACAGAGGTTTCCAAAGCCCAGACCCACAGGTGCTGAGGACCAGCAGGAATCAGGGACCTACCTGGCATTCAGCTGGTCCATGTCCACCATACCTGTGAAAGATGAAATTCATCCAAAACAAAATAGAGGTGGACTCTGGGGGGTTGGGTTAGATTTATTTGCATATATAAATTTTACAATTTTCTGGAATGTATCATAATTTAAAATTCATGTCATGCCATTATGTTTTAGCTCTGATTCATTTGCAAGAAATGAATTTTAAGTATCTGGAATGGGAAGTGCAAGAGCCTTAGATGGGACACAAGGATACCATGCTTTTGGTCCCTGGATGTTTTTATTTAGAAAGAGGCATCTGATGCAGTACAAAGGGGTATTTGGTGGTACCTATTTCAGTCAGGGAGTTTCATCAAAACCCCAGGTACTTAAATGTTTGCAAGGAGTGAAACACTTGGTAAAAACAGTTCAGAAAGCCCAGCAGAGCTTTTGCAGTGCTCACCCAGACCTATTTTACTATTCTGTTTGGAATTCCCTGGTTTCTGCAGAAACCAAACCTGTTGCAAGGGAATTCACTCTTCATGCAGAAAATGCAGTATGCTCTCCTGCCACCTCACACTGGTCATGTGCAGTGCTCTGGGATAGCTATTTCTGTATCTCTGCAAATCTATACTGTTATGCTGAAATTACTGCTGCCTCTCCCATATCCACTTACTATTCATCTTTGAAGCAGAGTGCTTCAATGTACTGTGATCTAAGGAAAACATTTTCCCTTGTCCATGCTGCTTACTAATTGATAAAGGTGCAAAATAATTCCATTTCACATATATATATACATTCAAATTTACTCTATATCTGAGGGCCATCATTTCTTTGCAGAAGGAAATTTTGGCTCATGGTGTTTAATGGTATCATCAGGGAAATCTGAATTCCTTAGGCCTTTTAGTTTGATTTTCTAAGTGTGAAACAGTTTTCCTAATCTATCTTTAACCCTTTGGCCTTAAGAATGGCAAATGAAATTGACTTTTCACTGATACTCAGTGTCAGCATCCAAATCAGGACTTTCTCACTGTGTGCAGAGAGGGGGACTAAAGATACACATTATTCAAGTACTCAGAGATGGAATCTGGTTTTCAGAGAGAAACCCATTTCCACAGATTCGGTTGGTTTAGCTGGGTACTGCATTTTTTTCATCTCTTTTCCTGATTTTGCATCTGTTATCTTGCTTTAGGGATGACTGATGTTAAGTTCCTAATGAGCTGGCTCCAGGGGGTGGATTTTCATTGCATATTTTGTTGATTTGATTCTGGGAGCTTGCTTAACCTTACTTATGGTATCTTTCATAAGGTGTGTACATATGATCTATCCATTCCTCTTCCCTCTGCCCCATGTGAGGGGATGGGCCAGCCCACCAGTACTCAAACGATCTTTTCTGTGTAGCTCTTCTTCCAGATGATGTCCTAAAATGCCCCACAAAACCATTTCCCCATCTCATTTCCCCAGCAAACACAACTCTGACCACTTTCCAGTCAACGCTTCTGGCACAACACTTCCTGATCTAATTATTCTAATTACCCTAGAGGCCCATAATAACATTTAAAAATCAGAGTACTCCTTCACTGTCCAAAGCATTTCTCTAGCCAGTGTTCATTTTGGCTCTCACCAAAGCCCTGCTCATATTCTCTCTTTACTTTCCTTCTCCCACAGCCTTGCACTGACATTCCTTTCTTACACACTGGTATTTTGTGTCCTTCATTTCTCCTTTTGTTTTTAATTTCTCTTTTTTTTTTTTTTTTTCAATTGGACAGCACCAAGGCACAGCTTCTCTGTTCTCTGTCAGCCCTTTGCAGCACTGTTGGCATTGCTGCAATATGCAGCCACTCTCTCTGCCTCCTCCATCACCTCTGCAGGCTCTGGAGGGCTTCATTTGCTTAGGACAGCTGCTTTCTTACCTGCCCCTGCCTGATTTATCTCCCCTTCCCCTGCAACCTCAGCCAAGATTTTACTGTATTAACAACAGACTTCCCAGCCTGTGTATGACCCAGAGCTGTGGCTTGGCAAGTGCCATCCTTCCCTTTGCAGGGAGCATTTTGGTACCCAGGTATCTCACACCCACGGAGCAGGGGGTTGTGGCTCTTGCATCCAGCTGTGTGTGAGAGATCTGTTGCTGTTTTCTGGGGGAAGCTGGGGTTGCCATGACAATTCTGTGTCTGTTGAGCCAGTGTGTGTGTGGCCACAGCATCTGCACACCTCCACCACTGAGGCATTCATCCTCCTGGCCCCACTGCACACTGGGGTGGGGGATGCCAAGGTGCTGGGATGCTCAAAGCAGCCCTCCAGCTGAGGGATGTGCAGCTCAGGACCTGCTGGGTGACTCCCTTCCCCAAAGAAAATGACATTTTTGGGGAACAGGGGCTGGGAAAAAGGGCTTGGTCTGTGGTAAGTCATTATACACCTTATCCCACCCTGTCAGGGGGAGCGCTGGGTACAGCAGAACCTCTGCAAACCACACTGCATTGCAAGCACCCCTGGTTGCTTGTGAGAACCCTAACCTGAATTAAGGGCTTGTGGCACTGCTGCAAATGAAACCTCAAGCCTCCTGAGACTCTGCCTGCAGGCTGTTGGTTTAATTTGCAGCCCTGTTTGCACCATTTGTAGTTGCATTTTGCAACTTGTACAGAGCATCCCAGCCCCTGAATCAGCACCTGGAGATTCATAAAACTTGGGCCTGATCCCAGAAGGACAGGAGCATGGGATGTCCCCTGTGAGATGGACACAAGGCATGACTGTGGGCACATCTTGCCTGGAGGCTGTGCTGGTGTGGCACTTGGCCTGGGCTCACAGCAGGGCTACCTGCCTCGGGCACAGCTCTCTCTGTGCATCACTGGGTGCTGGTACTGGCATGGTCCCTGCTCATGCTCTTACTTCTGCCTCTTACTGCCTCCTCCTCCCAGCTCAGAAGGGCTGTGCCTGCTCTGCAGGGTGCCAGCGGCACCTCATCTCACCTCTAAGGTGAAATGCTCTGGAGCCACCTCCTCTGTCCCCAGCACAGGATCCTGCCCAGGCAAGGACAAGGTCCTTGGTGGCTTGTGGAACACACATGTAGCAAAATCCAAGCCTTGTTTTCCCAGCTCAGACACTGGTTGCCAGACCTTGCTTTGAGAATTTGCTAAAAATGTCTTCTTCATCTCCTCTGGACATGCTTGGCCAAAGAAAAGGGTCCTCTGGCTCCAGCATCCATACCCAGCACCAGGCAGGATTTCACCATTTCATGTTTATGATTTTGTGTGATCTCCAAGGATAACACCCAGGAGCACCTGTCTGCAACTTGCACTGTAAAAATGCTTGAGGCTGCTTTGCAGCAGATGTTGTGCTGGGTGCTACAGAAATAAAGCTTAAAAAGCATATGATGCCCCAAATTTAAATAGACCAAGCAGACCCAGAGACCCAAGAGAGATGATTCCCAAGGTCACGTAGAAAGCAGACGTGAGGACTGAACATAGATCTCCTGAGGCCCTGCCACATTGTGGTCTCAGAACTGTCTTCTCTTTTGTCTTCCAGTCCATTAGGAAGATCAGTTAATGAAATGGAATTAATAATGCCAGCTGCAGCACCAGCAATGCTGTGAGGGAGGCAAATTTAGCAGCACAGGCTTGAAAGCAGCAGGCTTGAAAATGGGGGTAGGCTGGAAACTCTGTAAGAGGCTGCTCTGATGGGGGAGAGCAGTAGGGCAGCCAGAGTTTTAGGGTCTCGTCAGCTTTCCTGATCATATTTTAAGGGAGGAATTAAGATGTACCAACTACCTCCCCCAAAAAGGAGAGAAACACCCAATTCTAAGGTTCCCAGTAATTGAAAAAAGTAGTCCCACTGGAAAGAATTAAGAGACTTTTCTAGGTCAATGGCAGGAATAGAGCCTTCATTTCTATGATCCTCACGGTTCAAAAAGAACATTAAAGAACCAAGAGAAATTATCCCAGTGCTGAAGAGCCAGGAGTAAATAAAAATTGATTCTTACGTGTAAGACGTGCTGGTGCCTGCAGTAGTCAGTGAGCTGAAATGGCACAGCAGAAGTGTCAGCCATCTCTGGGATGGCTGGTGAAGAGGAGCTGAGCCAGTTTGCTGACCACACGTCAGTGGTTCAAAAACCTAAAATTGTCTTTTACCAGTAGAGCCAAATCTAAGGGTTTTCTTTCAAAAGGCTCATTTACTAGGATTCAAAGAGAGGCCACCTCATTCCCAGGGAGGAAAGCAAGTACAAAATATGTCTCACCTGCTTCTTTCACCCACTCATCTGACTGATGCCACAGTTCTTGCCAAAGACCTTATGATAATCTCTGACTTTGAGCAAAAACGGGCATGAAGAACAGTTCTGCTGAGCAGAAAGGGAAACAGAAGCAGCAGCGTAGGAGCTTAAGAGCACACTGAAGAAGAGGCTTCTTGTCCTGTGAACTACCCAAACATTTTGACTGATCATTTAAAAACCACACAGAACCCAGGCATTTCAAGACTTCTAAAGGAAATCTCAGAGAATCTGAAACATTATTTGGCATGTGGAGTCATGGGGGTTTCTTTTGTTAGAGCATTTGGCTTCAGACTTAAACTGCACCAGTGTAAGACCATATGGTCATTTTTACCAGTTTATTGATTTCTTTTGTGGTCTAAAGACCTGAGAAAAATAGTAATTGATGTCCTAAGAGAAAACACAATAAGGACATAAGACACCAGGACAGAGCTATCTATGTACCACCTAGGCTGTGAATAGTGATGAACCTGGAAGAGCTGTCAGCATCTCCCAGCTCATGGCCCTTTCACTTGAGCTCCCTCTGAGCAGTTCTGCAGCCAGAAAAACATGCTGTGAAAGAATGAGAGTAAGACAGCACGAAGGGTGAGGGCAGAGACAGGATCTGGCCCATCCCTTTGCTGTTGACAGCCTCCTCACAAAAATGTAATTGCTGGCTGCCCTTGGCTTGGAGTACTCAGGCAAAAATTCTCCATTGCTTTTTTGAGCTTTGAGAGGTATTAATGCAACTTTTAAAATAGCATCCCCTCTATTTTTGTTGCTAATGGGTAGAACAAATTAGCTTAGAAGAATCACCCAGTGATCTCCCTTAATGCTATTGTTCTCCCAAAGTGCTAAATGTCAGGAGCTTCCAGCACTAAGTTACAGATCTGGCACTGCCCTCAATGTGTCCCACGGTGTCTTGATGAGGAGTGATGCAGAGCACTCTTCTGAAAAACATCATCAGCCCAAAGTGTCTTCAAAGTCACTGCACTTGGAGCAGAGCTGGCAACGGTTTCAACTCTGTGAATTTCTTATCATCAGTCTTGGAAACCAGTGCTGGTTTCCACCCTGCCCTCCAGAAGGATAGTTAGGGGACAATCCTGAAGTTAAGGGCCATATATAAGCTTTCCTGTGGTTGAAGTGGGTTCTTCTGAGCTCTTAGGGACTATTATATCAATTGAAGTATATTTGCCTAAAAAAGCCTTAAAAGTTTCTAACTCTGACCACGTAAGAGCTCATCAGACAGGCTGGGTCACCGTGGAAGTGGGAAGACCTTTAGAGGGGAGCAAGGTATGGCTGGAGAGCTGGTCCTGATGTGCTTGTTGTGTCCCTGTAAGCAGCACAACCCTAGTGGCCCACAGACCATGTCAGGGTGCCCCTGTCCTTTGCTAAGCTCATCCAGCAATCCCTGCTAGGGTCAGGGTGATGGAAAGAAATGAGGCAGACACCAGTAATACTCTACTGATGTCTTAACTGGGCCAGAGGGCAAATTAATGAGAGGTTAGGATGGGCTGAAAACAACCAGGTAACTATTTCACTGAGTCCTTATCCACCCTACATGGATCATTATCCCATTAGCAGAGCTGCTTAACAGGCAAATACTGATGAGCCCACTTAGTTTGTGGCTGTGCCCTCAGCATGCTTCAGGTGACCTCAGCAAAGGATCTGAAGATCTCTAATCATTTAAGTAACATCTTACAGCAGGAGGCTTCCCATGGACAGTGTTCTCAAAGGAAAGGAAGCAAACTCCATTTACTGCTTTTAATCCTGCTTCTATTCATGACCACAGGAGAACCCTCCTCCATCACTGTGTTTGATGCCAAGAGCTCTGACCTGTGCACGTTTCACCTGTTTAAGATCCAGGTAGTGCTAATGCTTATTTTTACCTTCCAGTCTGCTCAGGAAATGTTGAGCTGGGAGTCCTGGTTTGGTATTGTTGCAGAGAAGTAGTTCTCACTCTCAGCCTTTTGATGGCCAGCTGCTCAGTCCTAATTCTGGCTCACTACTTACTGAATGCATAATTTAAATTCTCATTGTAGAAATGCATTTTTTATCAATTGCCATTTTAGTTCTGGGTGCACCCAGTGCTGATGGGGATTTTGTTAAACATTTTAATGAATATTTATGTAGATACTAATACAGTACTAATGCCAGGCATTGCCTCTTTCCCTCACCTGAAATGGCTCCTGGGATAAGTGGGTGCATGCTGAAGACCTTCTTAGCCCATTCACATTTTCTCAGTGTGTTCATCTCACAGTTCCAGTTCACACACATCGGTGTGGGAAAGTGATGGGTTCTGGTGCCCATTAATTAAAATACCTCTGGAAGTTGAGTGGGAAAGTCTAGTCATGTGGGTCAGGCCTGAGAAGAAAGAGTTTTCCAAAGGAAGTAGGAAATTAAGATGGAAAATTGGTGATATGGTTAATTTTGGTAGGCTGGGGAAGGAGATGAAGACCTGAAGTTTGTGGCAAGACAAATCCCTACAATGAACAATGAAGAAATGAAGGAAAGGAGAAATCACCACTGTTCCATAAAACACTAGAATGCTAAATGCACATGGGCCACTTTTCTGTCCAAAGGGAATTTGTCTTTTATACCTTACTGAGAAATATGGGTTGCAGTGAGACTAAGCAGAGATTTGGTGTCGTCTCACTGCTGTGTTGCAGGTGGTACATGCCCAGCAGCCTTGAGTTTCACTGATGGACTAAGTTTGAGGTCTCTTTGGCTTTTTTTGTCAGGGTCTCCCTGATTTAGGACTTCCATGTGAATGATGGCTCTGCTTCATATACATTGCTTGTAAATACCTTCTATTAGAGATTGCTGCTGGGAAACCTATTGCAGAGCTGAAGTGTCCAAGGCAAAATGAATGTAGCCTTGTATTTTCAAATATGCATGCAAAAGGTCTTGCAAAGGGTTTAAACCAATGAATCCATGCTAAGGAATCATCCCTTGCAAACCTGTTTCCTTTTTTTTTTTATTTATTTTTTTTATTATTTTTTAATTTTTTTTATTTTTTTATTTTTATTTTATTTTTATTTTATTTTTATTTTTTTTAAATAAAGCCAGGCAGAACATGAAATCAAGACTTTTAACATTGGTGGTAGATTATTTAATCTTTCTGTATGCAATGAGAATTGAAGCCAGTTCTGCACCAATTAGTTAATTATTTTCTTGTTAGGGGACTGAAGATGGTGGATTCAAGCCTAGACCAAGTCTTCTGGGGGATATCAAAGATGGTTTTGAAACATTAACAATATCTGTTGGCCTCTGTAATCTCAGCAGGGCTTCCTCAGTAAAGGTTAAGATCACACTCTGGTGAATCTCTTCTCAATTTTTGGCTTTTGTTTATGAGATGAGTTACCTACTACTCCCAGTTGGAGATTCTGTTAACTGAGGCATTAGAGGCTCTTTGTTTCGGGAGCCAAAAGAGCAGAAAGCTTCAAACTCTGCTCCCCATGCTGATGTGTGTTTGACCCACTGTGTGCATGCTGGTGTCTGTTTCCATATAGAAAAGCTAAACAGTATAGCAGGGCTAAAGTAAAATGATTTCATAAATTGCCAGGGTCTAAAAGATTAAATACAGCCTCAGAGCTGAGGTCTACACTTGGGATTGTTCTGTCAGTGATGACTGGCCCAAGTCTCGGGTCATTCTTCAATGGGGTGAATTTTGGGGGAGTTTGTGACTCTCCCCAAATCTGAAAAGGCATGGATGTAGATGGGGTGGATATTAAGCATTTTCCTTCCAAGTATTTACCAAGTACTGTGTGGCCATTGCTTAGTTATGACATCTCTGCAAGGCTACTTAGAGTCATTTATTGATGGAGAAACTGAGGCAAGGGCAGTGTTTTACCTGTGGAAGGAGTGTTGGGAGCTGTTAGTGGGCTCACAGTTGCTAGTGAGAGCATGTTTGGTTTTTTTTTTTTAATTGTCCCATCTACCTGCACTCTTTGCACCTCAGGTGCAGGTTTATGCAGCAGTTTGAGCAGCAGGAGGAGGCAGCTCTCAAATCCCTGCACACCCATCCCCTGTGAGCAGCAGGGCTTGGATGAGGGGCTGGAGGCTGTGTGGGTCCTGTGCCTGCAGGGACAGAGGGGTGATCCTCGGTGGTGTGAGTACTCTGCTTTTGCTTCTGTTCCTGGAAGAAATAGTGGGAGGAAAACCAGCAAAATGGGAGTTTGGGTCAGATCCTGCCTTTGGTTTTCTCTTGCCTGCTGTCTGACCTCACCTGGCTGGGTAGAGGAGAGAGGGGCATCAAAACCTGGAGGGGTAGGGGGAAATCTGGCCTTCTCACAAAAAAAAAAGAAAGCGAGAGAGAAGAGAGAAAAGAAAAAAATGAAAGAAAAAAAAAAAGAAAACACCAGATTTCATCACTCTCAAGAAATTTCTGGAACACGAACAGTCACAACCATACAGCCACATAGGAAACACTGCTCAACCCCTCACCTCCCACCCCCCCCCACCTCTTTTCCACCCACACCCAATTTGTTTTATATTTCTTTGCCGTCAGGTTGCCTTAACCATTTCCATGGCTTAGGAGGCTTAAGCCGGCGAGCGCAAGCTTTTGATTTGAAAGGGGACCGCATCCCCTTTTCAAAGGAGCCTGCTCCCTAGGGCAACCACATCACACTGCTGATTTGCTGCAGTGGAGACCGCAGCGCGTACAATATGCCCTCCCCCCTCCGCCTGTGCTGCTTACAGCATCAGTCCGGAGCCGAGCGGGGAGACGGGAGCGGTACCCGCTAACCCACCCATGCTGGGGAATGCCTGACTGCTAACGCGGTGCCTCCGAGCAAAGGACCGGGCGAGCAATCCCCGCAGCTCTGCCGAGATGCAAGCCGGTGCCGACTCCACCAAGATGGACTGTCTTTGGAGCAACTGGAAATGTCAGGGTATTATCTCTGTTCCGGTGTTGCATGCTAAGGAGGACTGCATGGCAGAGGAGGCAAAGGCAGGATCCATCCATTTTTGCATTGTTCACCTGTGGGCCTTTGCATGCTGTTTTCTCTGCCTCCCCGTGAAGCTTTTATTTTAAGGGGGGACTTTGGGGAGGGGGTAATTTAAGGAAATCAAGATAAAAAAAAACCCAAACAACCCAACCCCTCGATTATGTTCTTTGAATGTATTTCTCCCATCTCCAGCTGTCTCACCCTGCGAACATCCAGGTGACGGGACCTTCCTTCCCAGCTCATTCCTCAAGCATCCACCCTTGCTGTTTAGCAGCATCATTTCTCATCCCTTGCCTCTCTCCGCCGGGCTGCCTCTGGCATGTTTTCATACCCTGCGGGCTTTAGGGAAGCCGGGTGGGGGTGGTTCGTGGCTGCTCGGGCTCGCAAGGGTTCGAGGTGGTTGCGTTGGGTGCCTGGGTGCATCCTGCCCACGGACACACCCAGAGCGAGGGCTTAGCCTGGCGTCGACACAAAGGAAAACGCAGCTTCGGCAAGAAGTGCGATAGCACCAGGGCGGCCACAAGCATCGCCACCCACTTCGTACTTTACTGTAGGGTTGCTTTAAAAACAAACAAACGAATAACAATAAAATAATAAAAAAAAACCCAACCCAAACAAACAAACCCTAAAAACTACAAATCCCTTCCTTGTGCTTTTGAGCAGCCCGCTGAGCCAGGCAGGGGCAACATCTCGTGGTGATGTTGTCTCGCTGCCGAGTGGGCGAGGGAAACAATAGCATCTCCCTTTGGGGCTGATTTGGGGCTGATTTGGAACGGGTCGGTGTCTGCGCTGGGTGGGGCTGGGTACCTTCCCGGCCGCCTCGGACAGCTTTTCAGCCATTTTTAGTCGGCTTCACACTTCCCAGCCAGCATCCAGCCTTTGTTTTGATAAAAAGAGAGTCTCTGTGACGCTGCTCGGTGGGCAGATTAGAGGGAGAAAAGCTAGCGGCTGATTCTGCCAGGCAGGCTGCTCTCTGCTTTGGGCAGGCTGTGTTGGAATCTATTTTTTAATTTTAAGGTGCATGTTTACGCGGAATGGACGCTACATGGTGGCGATGCTCACAACAGGCTCCCTGGGAAGGATGCTACTCTGTAGCATCATCTCATGAAAGGGTCCAGGATGCTTTCAGACAGCTTCATAAACGCAGCTCAATGTAAGGGAAGCCAGAAGACCTTCCTAAAATGTTTTTTGGGGAGGGGAGAGCAGGAGGAGATATTTCAGACGGATGCTTTTCTCTAGGGAGCTTGATATTTTTGCAGTCTTAATTCAGCACCTAATCCTATTTACAGCCTGAGGGCTGGGTTGGTTTTGTTTTCTTTTAGGGAAGAGGAGTAGCTGGAAAGTAAACAGATGCACCTGTTAAATGCCAGCATCCATCAGCTCTGGCTTTCCAAACCTTTACCAAGGGCTGGGGTTTCCTACAGGATTTCTTGATCCATATGGAAGACCCACAACCAAACTTGAGGGTCTTTTCATCTGAGCTTTGAAGATAAATTTCCTTCTTAGGTGGGGTTTGCTTTTTTTGTTTGGTTTTGTTTGTTTGGTTGCTTGGTTGGTTTGTTTCCAAAAAGGCTCCATATTTTGCTGACCCTTACAAAACCACTGGTTTGCTGAGTCAGATTGCTGAACCACCTGTATTTAGTGACAAACTAAATGTTTTCCCTCTTTACCAGAAAAAGTATAAAATTAGTATTTTTTCATAAAATCAAAAAGGGGAATTACAAAGGGCATGCTGCTATTTTTTAATTAATAACAATAATAGTGGTATTTCTCTCCTTTGCTTTCCTTTTTGAAACCAAGGGACAGATTTGCTGAAAATTAAATGACACAGCATGTCCAATGCTGATTTGAAAAACAAAAAAAATCAAACCAGATCTGTAAAAAATCAATGCAGGTAAAATAAATGACTAGCCTCACTTCCACATATTTGGAAAATATTTTTTCTTTTTTTTTTTTTTTCCTTGGGTGGTGCCTTCTGATTCAAAAATGATCCTGCAGAAAACATAAAATAGTTATAGAATATTATTTTCATGAGCAAAATTCTTTGATCATTCCCAGATAAAATAGAAGGAATTCAAAATTCAGAAGAATGGAGACTAAAGAATTGATTCATCAATCCTTTTAATATCTATTATTCATATTGTCTCTATTTCAAGACAGAATATCAGTTTATCCTGGAGCTGCATAATTTTGATAACTTCATTTTCAATGGAATTATGGTTCCTCCCTGAAAAAACTCTGGAATATGCCTGTGAATGTACAGTTGCAGACACAACCCGTGGTAAATAGGGAGCATATTTTTACTGCTATTACGGAAAAACTACCTTGAGGTTAACATAAATTTTAATTAATAAGCAGCCAAGCATGCAGCTAGCTGTATCCTTACTTTATCCTTTCAGTACTTATAACTGGTGTAAAATCAGATCTTGAGCAGCTGCAGGGAGACTGGGTGAAGCTTTGGGTTTGCCCCACTCCATCTTCCCACTGTTATTTTCCTGGCAGTGACGCAGCTGCTGCTGCTGCAAACGCTGAGAAATGCTGCAAGGTGTTTTACCTGCCCTTCCTCCAGGCATGGTCATGGCAATGGTAAAATCCTGACACAGCCTCTGGGGGTGACAGGACAGTCATTTGCCCCTGCTGGGCATAAGCTTTATCCCAGATGTTTTGGGGAACTGCAGCTGACTTCCATGCCCAAGTCATCTTTGGCACTGGAAGGTGGGGAATATGAAGGAGGCTGGGATGGAGCCATGCACAATGCATGAGTGTGCAGAGAAACACCTCTGACTGGGTGTGCTGGGTGGGGTGACAACCTGTAGCTGGTGACAGCAGTGGGAGGGATGGCAGCATGCAGCTGTGGGTGAGCTGTTCCTCCAGGTTCAGGTGGTGGAGAAGGTCTCAGTGCCTTCCTCAGCTGGGTTTGGCAGGACCAGAGGAAATGGATGGAAGATTCGCCAAGGGAGGTTTAAGATGGATCTTGGGAAACGTTTTTTCACTGGAAGGGTTGCCAAACATTGGAATAACCTGCTCAGGGCAGTGATGGAGTCACCGTCCCTGGAGGTAGTTAAACAGCATGTGGACCAGGTCCTTAGGGACATGGTTTAGTGGTGAGCTTACAGTGATTGTCAAAGGTTGGGTTGGATGATCTTGAAGGTCTCTTCCAACCACAGACATTCTGGGACTCATGATTCTGGGACTCATCCCCATGTCTTGCTGGAAAGGTTTCTCTGGATTAGGAAGGCCTTGGCATCCCAGGTTGGTGGAGCTATTTGGTGTCAGTTCACTGGTTCCTCTTGAACTAATGTCTTCACATGCCAGCTCTTGGGTGGTCATAAGTGACATGCTTCCTCCTGCAGCTTCAACCTCCTGCAAGACTTATTAATAAAGAAAATCTGAAAGATCCAGAGAAAAAGGCCTGTGAACCATTCATAGAAATGACCCCAAATTGTATCTACATTGTAACTTACTGTGGAAAAGCACTGCAGACTTCATCAGATCCATGTAGCTGACTTAACCCCATGGGGACTGGAGTTATTGACCAGCATTTTCTTGGCAGCTGTTTCCAGACAAGTGTCTTCCTCGCTTGATTGATATCTCAATTGCTTTCTAGAGAGTGCTGAGAAGCTGCACTGCTTAATCATGGCAATCTGCCCCACTTTAAGACTGATAAAGAAGTTCAATGGCAATAAAGTGGATGCTTGCTATTAATCTATAATCTTACTGACAGTTCCAAATTCTGTCTAATTACAGCTGGTACAAGAAGATAACTTGAGCTGGCACCTTCAGTTGTCTCCTGAAAACATTGTGGGCTGAAGTCTCAGCTGGGATCCACTTTTCTTGCTTAAATGAACTCTTCTTGTTTTCAGCAGCTGAAGATCTGGCCCAGCAGTTGATTCTTATGTTGGGCCTTGGTAGAGCTCAATTCTTGGAACCAAGTTCAGCTAATAGTTTCACAAAAATATACTTAGTTATGGAGAACTGACTGCCTAGTTTCAGGGTTGTTTTCCTGTGAAACTTAAATGAAATTTGTTAAGGTTTTTTTTTTCTACTTTCAGATTTGTTTTCTTTTTTTGTCACTGCTGCAGAAATTGTATGGCTGCTTCCTCCTTTAATAGCAATGTGACTACAAGACCTAGAGCTTAAAGTTACAGGACAAATTCTCTTAGATGAGCTTCATAATGTCTGACTGCCACCATCCCAGTAATTACCTTAACCTAGGAGGTGTGACAAAATCAGTGAGATTTCAATAACCCTGCAAAAATCAGCTCTGCACACCTGCTGTGCCATATCTGAATGGATTTTTTTTTTTTTTAAGAGTAGATAGACAATATTATTTCATTACTAGAATAAAGAGAAAATTCCCTAAAACTAACTATTTTAAGGTGTTCCCTGAGGAACATTTTAAACTCCAGCAAGAGAGTGATGGAGGGGCAATAGCTGAAGGCAGCACTGGGGGGCTGCTTTGGCTTTCATTGGTTCTCTGGGAAGTGAGTGCTGGTGAGGCCTTTTTGATATCAGAAGGGATAATCTCCTGAGGTCTTATTTAATTCTTGCAAATAACATAGGTCTGATACATTCCTTTTGAAAATCTGCAGATTTTCAAATGTTTGGATAGAGTTAGGAAAGGGTCCAGGTCTTTTATTTTAGTCCAGGGGCATCTTAGGAAAATCTTAACATTTCCATAGCATTCTGTGAATTCAGTGACTGCCTTTAAGGACTCTGCTTGATCTCCTTGGTTTCTGCTCACTTCAAGTGAGTGCAGTAACATCTTCCATGGAAACTGGTTGAGGCAGGTGGTGGTATGGTGTGGTGAGCAGGAGGCTTTCTTCTGCCACTGTGTTAAATACTGGACTTGAAGTGTAATAACAATAATGACATTAATAATAAGAATAATAATGCTAAATGATACTGCACTGGACTTGCACATGGCATGGTTGGAGGGCTGATTTTTTATTGCCAGTCCTCTTCTGTCTACCCATGCCCACCCTAATGCCTCACAATCAATCCATACTTTCTTTTGCTCGAATCTCGCAGATGGAGTAGGATAGAACGTGGAGGGCATCCAAACCAAGGATTTTCTTTTCCATGAGCCTGCTCCTACTCTGGGTCTCTTCTCATCAGAGTTTGGGGACCAAGAAGGGCTGAACTTTCAAGTTAAGTCTTGGGGCAGGTGAATGATAAAGATATAAAGCTGTACTAAGGTCAGGAAGTTAATGGACAAGGTGTGTATAAGAGGTAGAAGAAGTATGAAGAGATGCCTCAAGGCTGGAGATAAAGGATAAGGAGAGATGCCTCATGAAACAGCACAGATCTTCTGTCCTGGCTCTGCTGTTATCACAACATTTTTGGGAAGGCACCAGACTGCTCATTCAATGGTGTATCCATCTGTGTTACATTTAAATTGGTTCTGTTGAGGGTAGTGGAGCAATGGCCACACTGGATCCTTCACTGGAGAGAAGAGGGAAAGCCTGGTCCTGCAGCCTGTGGTTAAGGGTGCAAACTGGAATTTCTTTGAGCGTGAGCAATCCTTACATCTATTCAAAGACTTGGGGCTTTGTTTCAGTTGTTGTCCAATATTGTGACAATGCTATAACCAAGATTTTCCTTCTTAAATTATGTTTCCTGATCTTTTCATTTCTAGTAGGTCTGAGAAATGACATATGAAGGCATTTTTATTTATGAAGCCATCATAGGATGCTGTATACAGAATTTTACAGGCTGTGTGGGCAGTTTTTTCTCAGTTCTTATTAATACTAATATTACATAGCCAATGAAGCTGTACAACCCCCTCATTTTACCTTCTAAGGAGGCCCAATGGGACCTCCATGGTGGGGAGAGCAGCTTGATGACATCCCAGGGTGTTATTAGCATGCTGAAGAGCATATAACCTTTGATTTGATCATCAAGGCCCATGGGCCTCATTTGAAGGCTGGACACAAGCATTTTGCTCACACATTTTGTACTAATTTAATGTAAATGCTGCTTGATGCATCTTCATTTTCCATACAGTTGTTGCATTAGAAGGAAAACTTGCAAAGTGGTAAGGAGAGAGCAGAGGATTTCAGAAGAAGGGAGAGAGAAGCTGTGGAAGATATGGATTGTCCAGTCTGTGCTCAATGGATCTCCCTTGATTTTCATTTTGAAATGCTTTATTTGAGACATGGAATGGAAAGAACCCTGCTTCTCTTTCAAAAATATAACCATGCAGGAGTCTGAAGGTGTGAGGACATTTTTTATCTACAAATTGGTTTGGATCCTCTGTTTTCCCTCTGGGATCTGTGCTCAGGAGCCTTGGGATGTGGCTGCCCCACACCACAGTGCTCCTGGGGACCACATAAACCATTGGACCCCAGTCCTCATGTTTCCACCAGGTCCCAAGGAGAATGGGTTCAGGAACATCACTGTTTAGCTACTTGGCCAAACTCAGCTGTGTCAAGTCAATCTTGCCCCCAACTCTGCCCTTTCCAGCCCCAGGTCTGTCTTTTGGCTCTTTTTTTATTTTTTTTTTTTTTTATTTTTTTTTTTTAATTATTTTTTAATGCCAAATATTGAGAAGCAGAAACATTTTCTGCTAAAAGCCATGATGAGAGCTGGGAGATCTTTCAGGCTCCATACTCAGGAGCAGTTCCTTACTGGCACAAGCACTGCATGCTGCTGCTGTTACTTATATTTGTGAGGGTATTTTCAGCAGCTTCACAAACATGAGTTTTTACCAGCTACTTCTATTAACAAGTGGTTGCTTGGATCATGGAGTTTGCCTTTGTGCATCATTAATCTGGGGGTTGGCCCCAAATGGAGGATGCACATTAATGAGATGAAGTTATACCATAAAGTAGAGCTGAGACACTGATATAGCACCCTTTAAAACTTTTTCTTGTAAATAGGAGGCTACTTCAGCATTTTACAAATTCTGCTGTCAGTTAAAAAGCATTGGCAGGGGATGCTTAGAGATAAACAACTCATCAGACATGTTTCTCCAGAAAAATTCTTCAAAGGCAGTGCCTTGCAGTGCTGCTGTCTTAGAGATAACTGAAAAGTCCTTCTCAATGGTTACAAATACTTCTGAGCCTTTGGCAGTTCTGGCAAAACCCAGAGTCCTTTTATACCTTTACAAATGAGCCCGAGCTCTGGTGTCTTGTACTGGGGAGAGCCCAAAGTGACCAATGCTCCCTCTCTCCTTCCAGAAGTCTAAAGGGAGATCATGGAAAGCTGCAGCTGAACAGCACCTGCATGTTAATGGGCATGATCAGGATTTCATAGTTGGGATTTTCACAGCAGAAGGAACCCAAACCTCAGTGAAGCTGAGGCTGATTTCAGTGTGTTCTCCAAACCCTGTTGGCAAATCCCAGCAGCAAACCTTAGGTGGTTTGAAGGCACTTGGGCTCTCAGAATTGCATCTTTCCTGGCCAGGCAGATTGTCCCATGCAGATTGTCCCACTGTCCACTTGCATGCACATCACATCTCCCCAACCTCACGTGGCACCAGCCTCCTGCTTCATGCATATTCAGCCTGTGTTGCTCAGACTGGTGTCATTGTAGTCGGGTCTGGGCAGGGTCTGCAGCACACCCAGCACCCTCAGGACCCTTCACCACACTTGGAATCTTTTATTCTTTCCCTAAAGCACTTAATTACCATGTCATTAACTCGTGCTGTGAGGGATCTCCTCTCCTTTAATTCATTTGGGGAATTCTGTACCTGCCTGATAGCTGGGCTCAAATCCTGTCCCAGCCTGGCCAAGCCTGCTGAGGGGTTGTGTGTGAGGATGTGTGCTCCAGCTCAGCTCCCAGCCCTGTCCTCCTCATCCTCACTGATCCCCAGGTGCCTGGGAGGCTGCTCTGAGGGGGCAAAGGAAGAGGCACAGGCATGGGCAGGCAGCCACCCTGCATCCCAGGCTCAGGCCACCATTGGTATTTTGGGACCTGTTGAAGGGCAGTGACCCCATGAGGTTCAGTTGGTGTTTGAGGAAGTTGTTTGCTGTCTGAATCAGTTTTATATTAATATGAGATGAAACTCAAAGCAGACATAAATGTCACAGGCAACCTCATCTTTAATTCTATTCCTGTTCAAAATAAAAAGCAGAGTGTGGAGGGGGGGTGATGCAGCCAGCCCTGGGTTCACCTTATGATGAAGGAGCAGATTTCTCATTATTTTGCCCCCTGGTGTGTAGTTACAGCAGCAGACACCAGTGTGACAGGGACTTCTGCTCTGGTGTAAATGGTCACAGTAGTGTCACCCTGAAGAAGGCAGGAAAAGGATCGCAGCTGGGGAATTCAGCACCCAGTGCACCTCTGAGTGCTTTTACAGGAGATTTGTTTATGGAAGGAAACGTTGGGAAAAAAAAATGTAAAAATCCTTGGAGGTGACAGTAGATGTGACTGAAGGAACAAACATGGTTCTGAACATAGGTGTTTTCAGAAGTACTTAAGTTTCAGGGGAACTGATGAAGCTCAAATCCCTGAAACCTGTTGGCAAAAAAAGTGCTTGCTACAGGAAAGCCCATGGACCCCATAAGTCTCCACTGGTTTCAAACTCTGACTTCTCCTTCTCCCCCTTCCCTGCCCAGGAAGCCATGAGGTTCCACCCTCATCCTGCAGTGCCTTTTCCAAGGTGGTTTGGCAACATCCCTAGAGGAGAGGAGGAGGAATGGCTGTGGGAGTAGCAAATTCCACCTGGAGACCTGGACATGGCAGCAGTGCCCCAGCTCCTTCTCCCTGCAAGGAAGATGAGGAGAAGGCAGATTTCCTCCCTGCCCTGGAAAATCCCAACTGAGCTGCTGCAGGCTGTGAGGGGGGGGTTGTGTTCCCAGGCTGGACCTGGGCACTGGGAGAGCAACATAAAAATCATTCAGCTTCTATCGTCCCCCTCTGTGCTGAGCTTTTCCACCTAGCAGTTGGCACACATTTTTCCCAGGCACATGGGAATATTTGCTTCAGGTCTAAAAGACACAGGATCCCTCTCCCCCTCCTTCCCTCTCTCCCTCCCTGCCTCCCAGGTCTCATTTGGCTGCAGAAAGAGGCCAGCTGCCTTCTCATCCTCTCCTGCCCATGCACTTATCCCCAGGACTCTGTCATTTTGGTCTCTGTCCATCACGCTCTGAGCTGTGGCAAACCTTTCCTTACCTAAGACAGAAATATCCCAGTCATTTCATGGCAGATAGGGGCAAGTTTCAGGATATGCACACACCAGGTCAGGTCTGTTTTGAGTGTTTCAGCATCTTCCTGGCTGAGGAGAATGAGAAAATGCAGTTTGGTGTCTCTCTGTGTGAGAATACAGCCCAATTCCACCAGGAGTACGAGGTAGAAGATCCTCAAAAGAATGAGAGGCTGCTTAGCTGCTCATTTGGGATCTTCTAATCAATTGGTGTTTACTCAGGGTGTTCTGTGGTGGCCTTTTGTATTTCTTGGCTCAGCTCATTTCTTTGCTGGTCTCTTGCCCACGTCCCAGTGGTTTCCTCTGCTCTGTGGCCTTCTTCATGCAGTAAGTGATGTTCCACCTGCAGCATCCTGTGCTCATTTCATTTAATGTGGAAGTTTTATCTGTCAGAAAGCTGAAGTATCTCAGAGAGATTTGCATAAATTTCCCATAGTGTCCTCTGACAGAGGGGTTTTTAAGCACAAAAATGATTGGGCTGTGAATAATGCCTCCTGTCCAAGTGCTCACTGGTGAAAGCATCTCGGTTGCTGTGCTGCAGGATTTTGCAGCACCTTGACTGCAAAAACGGGCGTGAAAAGTGGTAAAAAGTGCACAGTTGTGTGCTGGAGGCCATTTTGTAGGGATGGTTTGCAAGTTGCACTCCATCCAGCACCTCCACACTGCAGGCAATTGGTGGAGCTCCAGCTGCCTGCATCGATCCAGATGGCTCTGCTGCTCAGCTCCTTGACACAGGGGTATGCTCTGCCTCTGTTGTAACTGCAGTTTGGAACATTCCCTAGTCCATGCCCCTGGGTTTCTGCAGGAAGGAGACCTGGGCATTTACCTGGAAAGACTGTAATCTGGTGCCTGATCTGTAAAATCAACACTCAGGACCCCAGCATGTGCCACCAGGATCCCTGTCCCTTGACTTCCAGAGAGTCCATAGATCCATCCATGTCTGCTCATGATCACAGGTCCATGTGATTATGAAAATATTAAAATAATTAAATATGAATAATATTCATATATAAATATGAAATAGATATATAATTTCACATATAAATATGAAAATATTAAAAATGTGAAAGCTACTATAGTGTGCATATTGATAGAGAATACAGAAGGATGTGAATGTTGCATGATGAGAAAAGAGCCCAGTGACACAGGAGCAGGTTTTGCATTCAAGCCCATCACTTTGGAAAGCAATACTAATATGTGTAATAGTAATGAGTAGTATAATTCATTGACTCAAGGCAAACATGCTGTGGTGACTCAGTTTTGGGAGATTTGATGATAAGAACTACTAGGCTGGATTAATTTTGTTTCTTTTTGTATTTGGGAAATGGGTTTGGACAGATTGCCTTTTTCCTTAATTTACTCTTTGTTCAGAATGATTTGACAAGTGGCATCTATGAAATCTGCTTGGCTGATGGTGTGTTCAAGCTGTTCATGAGGATTTGTGCAGTGTGTGAAATTAAAGCTATTTTGTTTAGATGGTCATGAGCATGTTCTTTGGTTGAGGAATCCTCTCAGAAACAGGTTATCAGTGTACAGAAATTAAATTCACCTTTGTGGGTTGGATATCCAGCAATATTTTCATAAAATGAAAATGACTGTTCCTGATGGTGACATTGTTTTCTAGGAGGGTTGGAATAAACCATAAAAACTGAGTGAAGAACACTCAAAAATAACTCCTTTGCAAATATAAAAATAAATTGCTTGGAAAAGGGTTTCTGCATTTGCTTTGTTCTAATTAACATAAGGCAAGTTATCTAACAAGCAGCAAGCTTCTTTTTTATATTTCTGTGATGGTTGGATTTGCAGTTACAGGAAAGAAGCATTTGGTAATTAAGGTCCCATCTGAAAAATGGGTCTCTGCCTGTGTAAGTATTAAGCAGGGGTAAAACCTGGAGTCTTTTCCTGCCTCAAAACTCAGGAAACAACAAAATCATAATGTCAAACTTTTGAATGGAAAAGTGGTTTATTGTGGCTAGCCCCAAACTTTCTCGTTCATTTATTGACAACTCAAAATTGAAAAAGTTTGATCAAGCGTTTGGACTTGTGACCATAAAAAAACCCCATAACAAAGCAGAGTTTCCAGAATAAGTAAATGCAAGCTAGGGTGAAAACTGCCTTACAGCCCCAACAACACCACAAACCCCAGCTTGCATTTGTCTTGCTGCTGCAAGAGATGCAGCGTGCTGTGGCTGGAGGTCTCCATCCATCTCCCCTCACCCAGACAGACAGATGCAATACAAGGATTTCAAGTAGCTCACGTGTCCTCAGAGCATTCCTGAAGCCACCTCACTGCTTCCATGGAGGAGCTCCTGTTGATCCTGCTGTCAGCTGGAGCATCCCTGCTCCCTCCACCCTCCTGCAAGGACTCTGAGCATCCCAGTGGCCGTGCTGGATGTCCTGGATGCCGTTCCAGTTCCTGCCTTTAACGTGTTGCTCTTTTCTCCCCAGCTATTGACCTGTTGTACTGGCGTGACATCAAGCAGACAGGGATTGTGTTTGGCAGCCTCCTCTTGCTGCTCTTCTCCCTGACCCAGTTCAGTGTCGTCAGTGTGGTGGCTTACCTGGCCCTGGCTGGCCTCTCAGCCACCATCAGCTTCAGAATCTACAAATCTGTCCTACAGGCTGTGCAGAAGACGGATGAGGGTCACCCCTTCAAGTGAGTGCTGTGCAGTCATGGCCTGGCCTTCTGAACCTTCTGAAAGGTCCATTCCCAGGGACCTTCATGTTTCTTTCATGTTCATATTTCTTTGGGTTGCTTTTATACTGGATAAAATTCAGGGGGAACAATTTTATTTTTTTTTTCTGGAGCTGTAAGGATGTGTTGGCTGTGATCCTGGAAAGGAAAAAAAGCCAACACAAAAGCCATCGTCCTCTGAGACATGGCAATTATTTTTTTTCTGGAAACTAAAGGCTCTAGAAAATAAAATAAAATGGAGAAAACAAGTTTCATTGTAAGTTAATAATCATACAACATCTCTGGAAATAAGAGGAGTGTTGTTTCTGGGAACACTTTGTTAGGCACAAAGGGAAACTTTTATATTTTCTCCAGCACTGCTAGGATGTGATGTGGCATCCAAGTCCTTGGAGGAGGCATCCAAGGTGGTGGTGTTGGTGCTGGTGCTCTGCCCACCCTCTGCAGGGTCTGAGCAGTCACTCCAGGAGAGCAGTGATCCTTTCTCCTCTGCTGTACAGCAAGTCAGTGAGCCAGGTCATGGAGCCACTCTGGCTTGCAGACACACTCACTGAAAACAAGTCCTGCTGGGTGCTGCTCCTTCTATTTCCTTGGGTCAGGTCTGAGATGTGACTCAGAATGTGGCCATAGCATAGAGCAGGGTGCAGGGCAGGCAGAGGAACAGAGGAGAAAAGAAGGGAGCGTCACTGCCAAAGGTGACATGTGAGCACTCAGCAGCTTTTGTTCCTCTAGAGGTTGCCAGCTGAGGAGATTTCCCCTATAGGGCTGCACAGGAGTTTGTGGGAAAAGCCCCCAGCTAGGATTTGCATCCCCTTTTGAGTGCACTGGAGAGAGAGGTCCCATCAAGACCAGGCTCTGCATGGGATGGGGAAAGGTTGGAGATGAAGAGCCCTGGTGCCCCCTGCACTTGCCCAGGGAGATGGTCATGGAAGGTGAACCCATGTGTGCTGGTGGTGGCTCTGTGCTCACAGGAGGGGATCACTTTGCTCCAGCTGCAAGGAAATGAGGTCTGGGGAGGAGGGAGTGACAGGGTAGATGGGCACAGGTGTGAACAGGAGGTGGACCTGCCTGGATCACTAACTGGACCTGTGTTTCTGGCAGAACCTACTTGGAGATGGAAATGAATCTTTCACAGGACCAGGTTCAGAAGTACACAGACTGCCTCCAGCTATACGTCAACAGCACAGTCAAAGAGCTGAGGAGACTCTTTCTCGTTCAGGACCTTGTGGATTCTTTAAAAGTAGGAGTGCTTTAAATATTTTTAACCCCTCTCCAGAGAATCAATCTACATTTCAAAGTGCTGCTTCCCATGTTGACAGGCTCGTCACAAAACCTAGTTTTGGGTAGCCTCAAATATAAAAGTTGCTCTCCTTTCTGATTGCCAAACCACTTCCTCCCAGCAGTTTAGAGGCTTGGCAATCTGCATTTGAATTTATTGCTATGTAATACAGGAGTTACAAAAGCTGCAGGACCAGCTTAGCTCCACTGCAGTTCTAGAAGCATCTTTGTGTTAGGTTTTCTATGATTTTGCAAAAAATTAGTGTCCTCCCCTCTAATACCTCTGATAATCTAGATGTCCTCCAATGGTGGCATTTCCTACCTTGGGGGAAGGTCTTCTTTCCCTCCCTGCTGAGATAATTATTTGTTTTCACCCTCACACCCAAGCAGGTGTTTTTCAGGTCATTAACAGAGCAGACATGGGTTAGGCTCCTAAATTTCTAAAGATTTTTAGAGAAATGTTCCCATCTCCCAGTCTCAAGAGTTTTCATCACTGGGATTATCCCTGTGGGGCTGTGATTAACCTGAATGGCATGGCCCCTGCCATCAACAACTGGATGCAGAAATCTGCCTGTGCCATGCTCAGTGCAGAGTCCTAAATGTATCAAGTCCTCAATATTATGAGAAGGCTCTAGAGTGAGAAACATTGAAGAGTAGAATAGAGAATGGGGTCTATACACCTAGAAAACCTATCTAGTTCCTAATGTTCCTGACTTAACAAGTCCTCTTAGACACTGAAAAAAATCTGCTGTGTTGTTATGTTAAGTGATCTAATTTCTTCCTGTGCTGACACTGGAGGTGTTGTAATGATCTGTTTTGAATTTAGTTTGCAGTACTAATGTGGCTGCTGACTTACGTGGGAGCCCTCTTCAATGGCCTGACTCTTCTGATAATGGGTAAAAATCAACACTTTTTTTAAAATCTATTTTTATCTTTAACTCCCTTGTGATTCCTACGTAGACAGAACAACCTATCCTTGTGGTGCCTTCCCCACAGTTAAACCATCAACTTTGATTTCCCTTTCCAGTAAATATTCATTACCCCCATTCTGTTGTCCCTCCTGCTGGAATTCATTTGTGTTTTATGGTTTTGCAGCCACCGGTCCCAGAGCAATGGGAAATTCCAGATTTGGGAATTTGGGTTGGAGCAAAGTTGATGTTGAATACAAAGATCCCTGGTGGATCAGCTGAGCAGGGGGCATGGTACCTGTTTGGTGCTGTCTCAAGTAGGTTCTCTGAAGGCATCTGCTTGGCAGGAATGTAACAGGGTGCTCTTTTTCTCCTCAGCTGTGGTGTCTATGTTCACTCTCCCTGTTGTATATGACAAGTACCAGGTAAGGCTGGCTGCATGAGGTGGTTCTGCTGTGGTTGGGGTGTTTGGGGGGTTCTGCCTTGCTGGTGCCTGACTGACTGGGTCTCCTTTTGCTCTTTGCAGGCACAAATTGATCAGTACTTGGGACTTGTGAGGACCCACATAAACACTGTGGTGGCAAAGTGAGTTCAGCAGCAGCACTCCCAGCATCTTGCTGGCAGGTTGCAGTGCACTGAAGGTGGCAATGAGCTGGGTGGTGCCAGGGACAACCTGGACAATCCCTAGGAATGATGTCCTCCCCTGTTCCTGGCGTGCAGGAGCCTGTAGGAGGGCAGATCCCTGGAGGAACGTGGTGCTTCTCAGCTGAGTGTAGGCTAAGGCAGAGCTGTGACCATAATTCCTTCAAGATGCAGCAAGACAAAGCTGTGGCCAACCCAAGATATCATTGACCATTGTCCTGCCTCACACTGGAAGTTGATTCCAAGGCTCCCAGGGGTCCTTTCCAGTCAATATTTCAGTGATTCTGAAAACCCTTATCCTTGGGCAGGGCTAAAAGTCTACACTGAAAATTCAATGTTTAAACTTCTGTCTTCCAACAGACCATGGTAGAATAATGCAGGGGAGGGCATACACTGAGCATATCCCATGGTTACAAGAACCACCAAAAAAAGGATTGTTTACAACTAGGGGCCTGTAGGTGGGAATCACCCCTTTTTCTTATTAGATTCTAATCCACCTGTGAGAACAACACACTGAATGCAGGCTAGAGACTGCCCTGGGTAAAACTCCAGGTGGGAATCTGCTGGAATGGAATTGTTGTCTCACTGGGTAACATTTTTTTTTCTTTATTTCTAGGATTCAAGCTAAAATCCCAGGTGCTAAGAGAAAGGCAGAGTAAAGCAGACATCAAGAACTCATTGACTACAGTGATGAATGATGGGGAAATCTGGAGTGGAACAGCTCTGTTCTTACACTTTACTGCAAATTTATCGTTCTTTTTTTTCTTGACACCATAATCTTAGAAACATAAAACTCAGAAGCAGTGCTTTTCCCCTGCTGCTTCTGCACTTAGAATATTTGCAATCACTTGTGTCAAGCACTAAAGTATAGTAAAGAGAAAAGTGTACTAGATGTGGTTTTTTGTGTTGCTTATAAAGTGCATGATGGTGAGAGCCTAAATAATATTGACCTTTTTTTAATTTTATTTTATTTTTTTAGTGTTTTTCCTTCTTCTATTGGCATTGCTTCTATAACTTTTAATGTTACATGTGGCTAGGGGCTTTCCTGCTTAGTGCACTGATGCAATAGTTAAAATTGCTTCTACGTCACTGGGTTGCTGGTTGGATTCATCTTTATTAACTATATAGAATTGTAGACTGATGTTTTAGTGTTTTCCAACACAAATAAAATAAACAGTAATCGGTACTTACAGTAATCAGTTTTGTATAACTCAAAAAAGGAAAAAAAAAGAAAAAAAAGAAAACAAAACCCAGTACTTTTGTCGTAAGGGATTGACAGGCTGATTTACATGTATGGTAACTGGAAAGTTCCAGCATGTTAAATTTATTACAATTTGTATTCCATTCTCTGTAGTTCCTAATGGACTTAATTATGGACTCTGAATATTTGCACTTATGTACTTGATACCGAATGCAGAAATAAATGTTACTACATGTATAATGTTCTCCCTGTTGTTGCCACTGGGATTGTCTTGACACTTGCAAACTGGAATGTACCAGCAAAAAGAAACTTTTTTTTTTTTTTCTCTCTCCCCTTGAGATCCACACACACTTTGCCTTAATGAAATGATGCAGTCCAACAAGATCATCCATGGTGCTGCCTCGTCTCACAGTTTCACATCTTGATAAGTACAGAAATAATACTTAAAAAAAAATCTTAGCTTGTAGTTTGGGGCATTTTTAGTGGTTTTAGAAAATAACAGGAACATGCAGTGATTGTCTGTTTCTCTATTTGCACATTGGGCAAACCAGATGCAACCCAAAGGCTGGGAACAGAAATAAACATTTGCTCGTGTTCAAAGCTGAGGGGTTTGAGAGCTGTCAGACCAGAGGAGCAGCTGTTGAACACTATCTAATGTGCTTCAAAACAAACAAGTGGTAAGTGCTGGATGATTTGCCTAATTGTGGAACATACCTGTGGATATCTTTTATTTTGTTGTTACATGAAAAATGTAAACAGTGAAACATTTTCAGCCAAATTCCAAGTTTTCTCTTTTTTAATATTGCAAAAGTGTTTATGCAGAACTTATTTTCCCTGCAAAGAACTAGATCCTTAAACACTCCCCTGATCATTTTGCATTGAAGTCTTGGCTTTCCTTAGATTCATTTGTTTAATTCACCCTCCTCTCAGGTAGAGATGAAGATGGTGACATCTGCCCTAGGTCAGGCTGCAGTTCTGTTTGACTGTGTATAAACATCCCCCCCAATGCACACGAGGAGCTGGTGGAATTGGTGTCATGGCTATGGGCTGGTTAATTCTAGTGAGGAGTCTTAAATGCTCTTATTTGCATTTAAAGTTTATATTTAAATATTTTTCTTTGCTCTTCCTTAAAAATAGCAGAGAGACTTTTAAATATCAGCTACAGCTAGATATGAGCAATTTTTCTCAATAAAAACCCTGGATGCCTCCATGTGACACATGTTGCTTTTGACCAAATGGGTTGTGTTTGGTTTGGCATCTGCAGTTTGCAGCCAGGAGCCAGATACTGACCTCAGTGGCCTCTGAGGACTTTCCCACCAGTGTATTCAACCTGCCAGCACATAACCTGTATCCCCAAGGAGGTGAGTGGAGCCTTTGTCAGTGTCCTTGAGGATAAAGAGTGACTTTCAGAATTCTTATGACTTACCAGATGAGCACATGAAATGTTCCATCACTGGTCCCATGAACACGTTCTTCCCAATGCAGTTATATCCAGGATTGGCCTTTTGCAATGCTGAATCCCAAGCAGGATTTAAAGGCTTACATCTCCTGTGTATTTGGAAATCAAAGCAAATAAATCCTTCTGGCACAGACCATAGAGGCATGACAGCCTCAATCAACAGAGACCAAGAACCCCCTTCTTGTCCTCTCCAGCATCACCCCCCCGAAAACCTACAGCCCTTCACCCCATCCCCTTATCACCCTGACTGTACCCCTGCACACTCACCTCCAACCCTCCAACCCTTTTAAGAGAAGACTTCAAAGAGACTTTATTGTGGTCTTCCAGTATTTTAAAAGGGCCTTCAAGAAAGCTGGTGAAGCATTTTTTAGGATCTTGGGTAGTGGTAGGACTAGGGGGAATGGGTTTAAACCAGAGTTAGGTAGATTCAGATTAGACATCAGGAAGAAGTTCTATCCCATGAGGGTGGTGAGACCCTGGCACAGGTTGCCCAGGGAGGTGATGGAAACTCCATCCCTGGAAGTTTTTAAGGCCAGGCTGGACAGGGCTCTGAGCAACCTGATCTGGTGGGAGGTGTCCCTGCCCATGGCAGGGGGGTTGGAACTAAATGATCTTAAAGGTCCCTTCCAACCCTGAGAATTCTGTGATTCTCCTTCTGTCTTTTCTCACATCCCACCTTTCCAGCCCAGCTCCCAAGCTTCTTTGCAGCCCCCCTGACTTTCTATGGATTTGGGAATAACAGCAAGTGGGCAAGTGCTGCTGAGCAGCTGGGGTGAGTTAATCTGGTGGGTGGAACCAAATTGGGAAGAACATGCTGGGATGCACCAGAAGGGATTTCAGCCAGGGCTTGTATTGCTTGTGCTGTCCATAGCCACCATCATCTTCTTGGGCCCACAGCAGCACTTTCCATGATACCTCTGGACATGGAAGTTTGGAGAGAGCCATCCTGCCTGTCCCAGGAGCCTTGCTTGCAAACCTCCACTACCTGCTCCACAGCTTGCAAGGACAGAGCCCCAGTGCAGGGAGGGACTGAAAGCTTGGGGTGCCTCCAGTGTTCCCTGGTAAGTCTCATTCATAGAGCAACACATAAATACATAGATATAGATAAACATTTATTTCTGTTATTTTGGTTTTCAAACAAGTGAGGAAAAAATGAACACTGAGCTCTACTTTAAAAGATATTTCAGTGTAATTGCAGTAGGTGGTGGAAGATACCCCAGTGATAGGCACCCATGGGCTGAGCTCTGCTCTGAGGCACAGAGGCTGGGAAAGCCTTTTGGGTTTGATCTTTGTTTAGGCAAGCTTGAGCAGGAGAAGTGGGAAAATTGTGAGGGTTTCTGGGCAGGTGAGACCTGGGAAGCAGCTCACACTGCCAGGATAAAATACAGGGGGAAAGGAGGGCATTCAACCATTCTTTTCAGAATGGAAGCTGGACACCACACCACGAGTCCTGCTGGTTCAGAGGCTGCTTTAACAAGACCTGTCAATGTATGGATGTTTGGAAGAGCCACCTAACCAAGGGAGGTTGTTCAGTGGTTGGAGTTGGGTCTGTGCTAAATACCTTGCTCTCATCCTCTGTCTCTGGGGAGTTTGAGATGCTGAAACTCCCTTCTTAGGAGAGGAAGCTGAGGTTTCTCAGGTGGATGCCTCAGCTGGGAGGCTTGTTCAGAGGGAAGGAGAGGTCTGGACCAGGCTTTGCCATGCCTGGGCACTGGCTGGTTGATGTGAGCTATATTTTGATCTATTCAACATGGTGCTGCCTTTGAGGGAAGATAAGAGGGCTTCCTGCTGAGCTTCCTTCTGAAAGCCAATCCAAATGGCTGGTAAGCCAGTTAACTCTGGCTTGGGAATATGAAATCAGAAGTGGTGTGCTGATGGGAGAAAAATTTTCTTAGAGCATCTCCATCTACAAATGTGTCTTTTTTAGGCTCTATGACTTTTAAATATCTTCTCCATGGTTTCACCTGCACCTTCCTGAAACTATAAGATTGCTCCTAAACTACTGCCTGTTAAAGAGAGGTTTGATAGTTACTGAAGAGCTCTGTGAGTGCTTTTTGTCTCTTGAATGTCTGTACCTTGAAATGATCACTCAGCTGATGGTTTGATGTGAAATATGAATCCTCTCTAATGTTTTTGGGTTTGATTCCCTGCTTCTCAATACCTCAGCAGTATTCCACTCTTTTTCTAGCCTATATATTTGCCTCTCAGCTGCCTTTTTTATTCTTCCTCTGCTCTTCAATATTAATCCAGTGAGAGTAGGATCATAAAACACATCAGTGCTAGGAAGCCCCGGAACTGGGAGAAGATAAAAATGATTTAATGTTCTGCAGCTAATCCAGTTTGTCTCTCTGCTTCCCTATAGCTTCTGCTATCTCCCTGCAGGCTTTCAGATGGCAGCTGCTTCCCATCCCTGTCCTGGTGTGTTACAAGTCAGTCAGCTGTGAGCTTATCAGCCTTTCCCTCTCCATATGGGCCCAGAGAAATACGTGGCAAGCCCCTGAGTCTGCCCAGTGCAGCCTTGGAAACACCACGTGTGATGTGTCTCCTCCTGGCTCCCCACAATATATTCTTTTCTCAGGCACAGAATTAAAAGATGCTCAACCAGTGAACTCTTATGAGAGCTTCCCAGGAAGCTGGGGATCAGGGGAGTGAAGCTGGTGGCATGAAGGGGCTGGGTGAGACTGGCTGGCACGTGCAGCCACTGTGGGATAGGTGGTATTTGGCTAAGGGTGAGGCAGGGCCACTGAGAGAAGAGTCAATAACTGCAGTGCCTGAGAACAGGAGGAGGAGGAATGATCTCTGGTCATTGCTGCCAGGCTTTCCTGCTGCTCAGGAGAGAGCAGCAAAACCTTGCTTTCTGCCACAGGAGGAGAAAGATGCTGCGAGTGGATGATCCTTTTCCAGAGGTGTGTGGGGAAATGGGAGTTGACTGTAAGCAGGGACATGGGCTTGAGCTGCTTCTCTTTTTTTCTGACCTGACCTGTGCATTTCCTTGTCTTTGGTGTTTGCTCATAAGGGAACAGTCAGCTCACCATCTGCTGGTGCTCTCCTCTGGTCAGCAGCTAATCCAAGTCCCTGCAGGCTGGCAGTCAGGGGCCTCTGACTTGATCTTTCTACTCCTCTACCTTTTTCTTTGCACAGGTAGCTGTTATGGGGGGAGGATGAGCTCTGCAGAGCCAGAAAATGCCCCTGATCCCCCTGAACCTGCTGCAAGCCCAGATATCTTCACCATTTCTGCAGTTCCCCTAGAAAGAGGCTGAGTCTGCAAGTATGTCAGATTTATCATCTGGGGACATCACTCTGTGCAGGTGGATAGACTGCTCTGTCCTGTGCCAGCCCCTGTCATGATGACCATCTCTGCACTGCCTGTGTTTTCATCTCCCCTTTCACCCCTGCTCTGCCTCAGCCAAAGTGTTGGGAGATGCTGAAGGGACCAAGAACAAAATAAAGAGGATGGGATAGAGCTGTGGAAGAAGTCTCAGAAGATCAAAAGACAAAATAGCCCTGTTCTGCCATGCTTTCATCGCTTGTCCCTTGAGTCTGCCCCTTGGCATGCCTCACATTTACTGAATATCAGTGGTTCTTTCTCAAGGTTGCAATTTATGCCTCTCCTCATGGCTCTTTTTGTTTAAGTTGAAAAAATAATTCAGCCCAGTGAAGCTGATAGTCAGTCACAGTCACAGTTCTGCATATGAGGGAGCTCTAAAGAGCATATTAGTTTCATTTTTACTCCTTTTGTACAGCCCCCTAATTTAGGTAAAGTGATATAAAGTAGCCCAGACCAGCCAGAAATGTTTGTTTTATAGATGTGACAGAAAAAAAAAAAAAAAAAGGATATGTAAGATGCAGGCAGTGGAGTGATTTGAACAGCAGCTGTGTTTATACAAATTATTCTTCATTTGCCAAGTGAGACATGAGGCCTGATTTCATTTCTCCTAATTCCACAGATGCTTGATTGGAGAAACCACCATCCACAGCAATTATTAGCCTGATACACTGGGTGAAAAAGCATCACCTTTGTCACAGGCTGAATGTGATTTCTAAGCAGTTATCAGCAGAACTTCAGCTTAACTTCTCAATTATCAGCAAATTTGCAGCACTTAATTAGGACGTGGTGGGGCTGTAACCTTCTCAGGAGAACTCATTTGGAGAAGCTCCTCTTCTGTTCCTTCTAGCTGGAGATTTTGAGGTCCCAGAAACTTTCCTCACCTCTCTCTCACCCAGAAACCCAAACAATTTACAGCTTCTTCAGCTGAAATAAAAAACTACAAAGCCACAGAAAGCAAAACTTTCAAAAAGTATACACCAGGTTTTCATGACAGCTTAAAAAAAAAACCCAGAAAAAACCCCAAAACAAAACCAAACAAAAACAACCTAAAGGAAGATAAAATTCTGATACTACAAGTGTCCCTTTATGAACACCAGACTTTCAAAAATAAGCTTAGATTTTATTTCTCACACCAGGATATAACCAGGAATCTCAGCCTCGAGTGTTTTATCTCACCCACTTCCACAACAGCAGTCACAAGTCTGTGACTCACACACTAGCCCAACAGTGCAAATTACAGGAAAATATTGTTCCTACTGCCATTTAGGCACTGGTACTCCTACAGCTCTCCAGTCACAAGAGACCTGAGTAAGTCTGCCTTCTAGAGTGAAATGCTGTGGTGTCTTTTATGAGGGATGAACCATGGTACCCTCATTTTTGCAATTAAAAAAGGAAGACAGAGAAGCTGCTCTGGAGTTGTGTACCTGGAATTTCTGATGCAGGGTTAGGAGAGAAATTAGGAGTGAAAATAAAACTTTGATTAATAGAAGATTTTAAGGAGCTCCTCAGGAGCAGATGGTAATTGGTAATGTTGAAAGGACAGAACAGTACTGAAGTTTCCCAGATATCAGCCATGTTTGGGAAAAGCTTTGGATGTTGTGTGTCTTGAGGGATTTGACACAGTTTCCCACAGCATTCTCCTGGAGAAATTGGCTGCTGGCAGCTTGGGTGGGCATACATTGGGTGAAAAGGTGGTTGGATGGTGGGCCCAGAGCTGTGGTCAGTGGGGTTAAATCCAGCTGGTGGATTAGAGCAGAGAGGGAGCTGGGGGTGCTGGTCACAGCAGGATGGACATGAGCCAGCAGTGTCCCAGGTGGCCAAGAGGGCCAGTGGCATCCTGGGCTGGATCAGGAACAGTGTGGCCAACATGTCCAGGCATGTGATCTCACCCCTTGGGCACCTCAAGTGCTGTGTTCTGGGACCTTCTTTACAGAAAGGACATTGAGCTCTGGAGTGTGTCCCAAGAAAGGCAGCAAAGGTGAGGAAGGGTTTAGAGCACAAATCTTACGAAGAGGAGCCGAGGTTGCTCAGTCTGGAGGGGGCTGAGGGGACACCTGATGGCTCCCTGCAAGTCCCTTAAAGAAGGTTGTAAAGAGGTGGTGACTGGTCTGGTCAGTGAGGTTACAAGTGATGGGACAAGAAATGGGCTCAAGTTGCACCAGGGGAGGTTTAGATTGGATGTCAGGGGGAGTTCTTTATTGAAAGGGTTATCAGACATTGGGACAGGCTGCCCAGGGCAGTGCTGGAGTCACCATCCCTGGAGGTATTGGAGAGTCATACAGACACACAGACTTACACAGTGCTTAAGGATATGGCTTAGTTAAGGTCTTGTCAGTGTTAGGTTATGGTTGGACTCAATGATCTTGAAGGTCTGTTCCAACCCAGGTAATTCTGTGATCCTGGGATATTTCAGCTTTTCACACATAAAATGGAAATAAATAAAATACCCCAGGTGCAGGGGATGCTAATGAGATCTGCTGAAGATAGTGGTGAAGGATTGGAAGACACCACTGGGATGCCATATGAAAGGGAGTGGATAGTCTTGAAGCCCGTGAGGAATAAAAACCAGATGATATTTTGCAGCACAAATGCAAAATTATGCTGGGTAGATAACAGAAAACTCTCTTGTTGGCTTCAATGTTGCTGCTGAGAAACAAATATTGATGAGAAAACCCCAGTCAAACACAGTGTGAAGGTGCTCAGTGGGGCAGAGAAGTGCAGTTTTAGGGGTATCCAAGGGGATGTAGGATCCACTGCAGAAGGGTTTGGCTTCATTACTCAAGTAAAATGAAGGCTGTGATGGGGGATAGCATTTCTCTTTACACAGACACTGGGGATAAACATGAGGAAGGCTGAAAGCTGTACAAGCTGGTGCTTAATTAAGCTCCTTAATGATGACACAGGAAAAAATTACATTCTATGGTTTGGGTTTGGAAATTAAAATTTATTATTGGTTAGGGAAATTAACACTAACTCCCAAACAGGAGTTAGAAACAAGCACTGGGAATCTTAAGAGTCATCAAGGTAGGGAATAGATCACAGAGAATGCTCTCTGCCTTCTTGATAAAATAAGCAGATGGTGATTCCCCAGGTGGCTCTTTTTGTGCTGAAAGTGAGTTTACAAGAGATGGCTGGGGGGGATCACACACACAGAGTGCACTAGTGCACTAACCATTAGAAAGTGGCTGTGTTTCTTTTTTAGCAGGAAGAGAATATTACAGATGCACATGTGATGTACACAAGGAGAACAACTGAAGTCAGAGCAGATCTCTCCTGCTCATATAAACTCAAAATTTGGCCCATTCTCTTTGGGAACAAAAGATTGCCATTGTAATTTGTTATCTACTAATCTTTTGAGCCCAAGAAAGGTATTCCAGGCTCAGCAGAGACAACCAAGCACCAGTGAGGCCATCATTACACTTCTGTCAAAAGTTTGAAGTTGTTGAAAATGCAGATGGGGCTTCATGCTTCCTCTTGTTTCCTGGAAGTTAGGAAGATGCTGGAAGGACAGACTGGTCCATGTGTCCCCCTCAGAATCCCCTTTACTGTGACATAATTTTGTCTGCAGAGAGAAGGTTACAAGATGAGATTCAGGTTGTGGTGGATAGGTCATCAGCAATGGGTTCAAAAGAACCAAAAATTTTTTCTGGCATAAGCAAATAAAGAGTAGGAGGGGTGCAAATCCTCTGGAATTCTCATCTTGCCTTTTATTGTAATAAACTTGTCAGGAAGCAGATGATTTATGAGAGGGGTAAATTTTCCTTTACATTGAACATGTATTTGCTGTATCCATGTTCAGACTGTGAGTTGCAGTCAGGAAGTAAGGAGCAGAACCTCTCAGACAGCTTTACTCCTGCTTGTTCTGACCCAGTGTCCTGGTGCTGTATTGTCCAGCTCCTCTCACCATAAAGCTGGGCAGGAATTTGATTTTCCCTCTTTGGTGACCAATGCAGCTGCTAAATTTATTATTGATACAGAGCAGCAATAAATTCCTAGAAGCTTGGAGCTAGAAATCAAACCATTTCTGAGCTTAAATATCCTGCTGCAAAACCATCCCAGATTATGAGTTTTCCTTTCCTAATGTGCATTTTGTTTGTCTGCACCCTATTTGCTACTCTTGTTTTTGACAGGAGTTTGAAAGCAGCATCTGCAAAAAGGTCTTACTGGATTTGCACAGGCAGAATGGTGACAACTGGAAAGGAGAGGGGATGGCACTGCAGGGGACATTCCAGGTTAGAGCCACTGGGGAATTTTCTCTTAAGTCTTAAAAGAGCCTGAAGTTCTTTGCAAGCCTGCAGAAGCGTCTTAAGTTTTAGGGAAACCTTGAAAAACCTGCTGGAAACAAAATTAATTTTGGACCATAATTTTTCAAAAAAAACCACAGGAAGAGTGGGTAAATTTTCTACCAATAAATGCCTAATTGCTTGAAAAAGAAAAAAAAAACCTATAGTTTTCCTTCAGGTATAATTTCCAGCTGGGGGGCTAAATTCACCTAGAAAACTGAGAACTCACCCAACAGTACTTTGGTTTTATAGAAATAAATTCGCTTACTTGGCCCTGAACATGGGTTAGGTACAAAGCTACCTATGCTCTGCAGCTCTGACTCCTGCTTAAGGCTTCAGAAGATTTTCAGAAAAAAAAAAAAAAAAAAGAGAAAAAAAAAGGAAAAAAAAAAAAAGAAAAAAAAAAGAAAAAAAAAAAAAGAAAAAAGAAAAAAAGAAAAAAAAAAGAGGGCTCTGTCTTTCTTCCTTCCTCTAAAAGCTTTATTTTCTATTTTTTGGCATAGTTCAATTTCCAAAGCAATTTCTTGCAGTGCTGAAGGTGAAGGATGGCATCACCTTTGCTGATTGTCCCTTCCTGAGCCATAAATCAGTGCTGACTGAGTGAGGAAGGTCACTGATAAGAGGTTGGCAAGATTACTAGATAGCTTAAGATAATTTATAGTTAAATATTAGATAATCTAATATTTGAGTTTATTAGATAATTAAAATATGATCCTGCTGATTGTTTGTGAGCTTAGTTCACATGGCAATAATCAGCAGTGCCACCTGATACTCCCCTCCCACAATCTCTATTTTATCTTCAATTTAGGAGAGAGGAGATTTGTTCTTATAGCCCCTGTTTTTATGGTGATAACTGTAACAGACAGGTGGCTGCACTTCCATGGGGAAACTGCAAAATGTGACTCAACTGCAGCCTGTAGCTTGGAGAAGTAAACAAGGAATCTAAGTTTTATGATTAATATTTTTAAATCTTTCATGTTTTGAAAGGTTGGGATGCCAGCAGAGTGTCCAAGGTCGAAATTTACCAAGTTCAAGCAATAAAAGGACTGGATTTCATGCAATGTCTTTTGTGAGGAGGCTGTTTAACACCTGGGCTAAGCCTTTTCTAGGTTTATTGCAATATTTTAATCTCAGTTTGTTGTGATTCCTTGTCTGGGACAGAGGAAAGCCTCCAGCCAGCAGCACAGAGCTTGCAATAACAAAGAAAATTTCTGAGCAGTCATCTGCTCCCTCCAAAAAATGACTTCCATGAGGTTGCTTCTTCATGGATGCGGTGGAGAAGGCAGTGACCCCCTTGGGTGTACACCATGACCTCCCTCCTGGCATCCTATGGGATGGGAAGGGAAGGAAAAAGGAAAGGAGAAAGGGGAGGAAAAAGGAAAGGAAAAAGGAAAGGAAAAAGGAAAGGAAAGGAGAAAGAGGAAAGGAAAGGAAAGGAAAGGAAAGGAAAGGAAAGGAAAGGAAAGGAAAGGAGAAAAAGGAAAGGAGAAAAAGGAAAGGAAAGGAAAGGAAAGGAAAGGAAAGGAAAGGAAAGGAAAGGAAAGGAAAGGAAAGGAAAGGAAAGGAAAGGAAAGGAAAGGAAAGGAAAGGAAAGGAAAGGAAAGGAAAGGAAAGGAAAGGAAAGGAAAGGAAAGGAAAGGAAAGGAAAGGAAAGGAAAGGAAAGGAAAGGAAAGGAAAGGAAAGGAAAGGAAAGGAAAGGAAAGGGGGTTCTGTACCTCTGCCCAGGTGTGAGGGGATGGCTGCTACCTGAAGCCTGCAGAACCTGGTTGCCTGGCAACGGCGAGCTTGACCCGGCCGCCATGTTGAGGCCTGGTCCCTCCATCATGGCGCTCATGTCCTCTGCGCTGGCCCCCGCTGCCCTCAGCCGCCTGCAGACCCTGGGTGGGTGAGCACGGGGCTTGGGGGCTGCTGAGGTGACAGCTGCCCTGGAGCTGGGAGACAGGCAGGGGGGGAGGGAGGGATGGAGTCCATAGGGACAACATCCCCCCTGCCCCGGGCAGGCAGAGGCAGAGAAAGAGCCAAACGTTGTTGCACACCTACTTTGTGTGTGTATGTTTGGTGTGTGGAGCCAGGGCTTGACAGGGAAAGTGGGGATTATTTTGCCTGAGCGTTGGTTGCTGTTTTAAATATCCACCCAATATCCACCATGTCATCCCCATGCCCATGGACTGTGCCCCTGTTTGCTTCCAGCCTGTTTTGCTGGGGTCACTGCAGAGGGAAAATTAAATCTGAAGGAAAAGATTAATTTCCTGTGTTTGGTGGGGAAAGGTCGGGTGTTTCTCAATGAGAGAGGTGCCACGTTTATTGGTGCATTTCCTCCTTGTCTTTTTGTGTTTATTATCCCACACGGGGCCATCTGGTTCCTCCGTGGGACTCCCAAGACTTTTTTGGCAAGCATGTATGTGGAGATGTCTACGTTTTCTTCCTCCTCAAGCCTTTCTACTGCATCTTATTTCTGGAAACCTTGTTTTAAAAGGAGTTTCCAAGGACAGCTGCAGCCTGTACCTGGAACACAAAGCTTCTGACTATCAACAGGGCTGGCACCGCAGGAATCTTCCTTCCTTTACAAACCTGGGACACATTTAGAGAAGAAATTCACTTTGCAGGGTGGTTCTGGCTCTGTGTCAGGGGGTGTGGGACAGCTGCTGGTTCTCCCCTCAGCCTCTGAAGTGAACGTTTGCTGAAGGCAGAAGAAAATTTTAAGTAAAGCACAAATTCCTTCCTTCCAGGTCTTGAGAGGTTAGAAGCCCTTCCATTGTCTTGAATGCTAATTTATTTTTCCTGAGCTATATCTGACAAGAATCTGTTTATGGAGCTGTCGGGAAGATAAATGTGACCTACAGAATCACATTTATCATGGTGCCTCTTGTAAGAAACACAGCCTCAGGATGGGCTACAGAGATGCAAAACTGGAACAGTTCAGCAGTCAGCAACTTGGTACTTCACCTTGTACAGGAGGTAAAGCAATGACTGAAACCAGGATTTGCTTTAGAAGTAAAGATTGTCACCAAGAGAAGGATTGCTTGAAGTGTCAGCAAGGAAGCTGTTCTATAAGTAATAAAGTCAGCCAGGTGAAAAGCACTGAGCTCAGTACCAGGAGATACATTTCTAACAAGTTATATCTGGCTCTAAAATAGTCCTGACTGAGAGGAATGGGCAGATGAGAACTAAAGCTGAGCAGTCTCAAGAGATGGATTCCATGCTGGGGGACACTGCCTCTGGTTATTCTTCCAAATTTGTCAGTTTTGGGGTATTCAGAACTTGCCATTACTGTCAAATCTGTTTAATGGAAAGTTATTCCTGTCTTATTTATAAGCAGGGTTGGGCATGGTTTGTGATTGTAGATGTTTAGCAAAAAATTTTCACTTCTGGAGGCTTCAGCTCTCAGACTGAGGACTGTATGGGACCAGGGCTGAGCTTCCCTGTTGCCTTTGACTTTGGTGTCAGGGCATTATCTCAACAGCCTGGTTTCAAAGGTTACACAATTATAATGTCCCTCACAGAGCTTGTAACCTAGAGGTCAGAAAAAGGCATAGACAGATGAGATAAATGTCTTGGGATAACATAAACTGTAGTATGACATCTAAGATGATG
The DNA here is from genome assembly GCF_003957555.1 of Calypte anna. Lineage (NCBI taxonomy): Eukaryota > Metazoa > Chordata > Aves > Apodiformes > Trochilidae > Calypte > Calypte anna. The sequence continues at coordinate 38,251,050 of NC_044251.1, forward strand.
TGAAAACACTTCACTGATAAACTTCTGTGTATTTTATTCACTGCTAAACTTCTCAGTACTTTTCCCTCCTGGTCACAGTCCATGTCCATCCCATGTCCAAAGGAGGCAGGGAGTTAAGGAGGGATTTCAAAACAGTGACAACATAGTTTTTGAGGACGTGGTATGCAAACAATGCCCTGGTGTGCAGTGAAGATGAACTGATGCTCTTCTGTGACCAGAAGTTTGTGTCTGTGGCATTGCATGAGAGGCCAGGAGGGACAGAAAAAGGATGGCTGAAATTTTTCAAATGAGTTACTTTGACTTTCACGACACTTTTAAAAGACTGAAAAGTTTGATCAAGAGAAGAGTTTGGGCAGTGGCATAAAAGGCTGGATTTCAGAGCAGCATGTAGGAAAAAACAGCAAGGGTTTTCAAAGGAATTAAAAAAAACCCTGTATTTGGGAAACTTATACTTCACTAATGGCATTGAGTGGCATTTAGTTTTGGTTTAATAACGGGCATAGGAGGAAATTGAAAATATCTGAAAAGTTTATTGCAATGTTTTTCTGAAGGAGGTGTTTAATCTAGCAAATACAGATCTTGAGAGAGCAAGTGTAAGCACAAAAGAGAGAAAATCAAACAAATAGAAAGAAATCAAGAGGAGGCTGGAAAAGACCTGAAGGACTAGAAAAAAGACTTCACAAGCAGAATTTAAATTAGATTTTAACATGGACTTTTATCTGTGCACAATGTGCCCTGAATTTGTTATGTTTTTGGGGAAAAATAGCTCAGAGATTTATTGATCTTAAGGTGTAAAAAGACTGATTTAAGACTACTGCTGTTAAAAGGAATTGTCTGGGATCACCACGAATTGGTGAAGCGAGGGCAAAGTCTGCAGATTCTGCCACCCACTCTGCTTGTGTGCTGCAGAACTGGGTTTGTTTTCTGCCATCTCTCCAGCTGAGAACTCACAGAAGATTCCATACCTGTGATCATCACCAGCCCTGAAGCTGGTTCCCACCAACCCTGGATAAAGAACCCAGTGAAGTGAAATGTTGTTTTCAAACAAGTTAGCAGGTCCAATTTAAAAGAGAGAGCTCCCAGCTGGCTCACTCCCTTCTCTTCACTACAAATTCACTTATCCTTGCATTAAGATTTTTCCTTTTTTTTTTTTTTTTCTTTTTTTCACCCCCTTCAAGGATTTTAGTTTCTGTTACAAAATCAGAGGATGAAAAATTTCATGTCACTGTAGCAGATATAGTAATCTTTTGGATGTATTCAAATCCTTGCAGTTATTATACCAGCTCAAGCTAAATTAAATTTAACAACACAAAAAGTAGCTTCTGGAGCAATGTAAATCTCACTTCAGGCTTTGATGAATCTGGATTAGTATTTTTGCTTAGAAAGAGGCAAAAAACGAAGGCATGATTGCTTGGTAAAATTCTAAAGATTAGCTACACACCCTGTTTAAAGGGAAATTATTTTGATCCACAGCTTTTACTTCATTTTGCTTCATAACCTCTGTAAATGTCTCTGAATGACTTTTTTTAAAAAAAATATTAATTCTGCAGAATTGAAGTTGGAAGTATTTTGTGACTCTAAATTTTACCAGATCCTCCATGCCACTTGTGCATCTGCCTTTTCTGTGCACCAGGAGGAGTGTGAAAGATGCTGACCTACTTTGGAACAAGGCAAAACAGATTTAGCAAATAATTTAAAAATAAATCCTTCTCCCCCAGAACACTATTGCACAACAGTAGAGCAATATTTGAAGCTTAAACCCTGTATTTTAATTTCTCTGTATCTAGAAAAATACTTGGAAAATGGAAACTCTGCATTCAGCGTGGAAGTTGTGCAGTGTCTTGAAGATACTGTTGCTGATATTAAGAAATTGGTAAGAAAAACCTATTTAGTTTTAAGTATAGGGGAAAGGTTTAGTTGGTAACCATTAAATCAGTCTTTGATGGTTGTAATATTAAAAGCATTTTGTTGTGTGAGTTATATTCTGCCTTAGGAGAGGGAGAGGCAGTTTGGAGTGAAGTTGGGGGATGCTTCCAGAGTCTGTGGAAGTTTGGCTGTAGCAGAACAAACTCACCTGGCTAGCACAGGGACCCCAGCCTCAGCTTACCTGCTGGTGCTCTAATGGGGAAAGAGCAGATACCATTTTAAGGGGGGAAAGTGAAATTTCAGGTGTGTCCAGACTTCTGTCAAAGTCAAAAGAGGAAAGGTTTTATGCTCAGCAGAGTGAATTGGGACTCAGTGGTGAGGTTCTGATCCCAGCTCTACAGTCTCCTGCTTGTTTGCTTTTGTGTGAGAGGTGGAAGCTCTGAACCTGTAGGAACTTTGTAGGAACAGCATAAAAATCGCCTGAAGGCAGAGGTCTGCTTGTGCAGAGCTTTTTATGTCATGGCATCCTTGTCCTCAGTGCCATTGGTGCAAGGGATATAATAATGTTTTCCTCTCAGGGCTGTTGTGAGGCTACAGCCACTGATGATGGTGGTGCAGAGTTCAGGTTGGTAGTTTGCCCTATGAATAGGTGCAAAGGAATTTTTTCTATTGATTTATTTTTTCTAAACAATTTGTCTTTCCTTGAAACATCTGCATTGTCTGTGATGATAGAATCATAGAGTGCTAGGGGTTTGAAGGGGACCTCTACAGACCATTGAGTCCAAGCCCCCTGCCAAAGCAGGATCACCCAGGGCAGCCACACAGGAACACATCCAGGTGAGGCTGGAAATTCTCCAGAGGAGACTCCACAACCTCTCTGGGCAGCCTGTGCCAGGGCTCTGTCCCTCTCACAGAAAAGAAGTTTCTCTTCATGTTGAGGTAGAACTTCCTATGATCTAATTTAAACCCATTATTCCTTGTCCTATTACTGGGTACCACTGAAAAGGGATTGGCCTCATCTTCTTGGCACAAAACACTCAGATATTTATAGATATTCGTAAGGTCCATTCTCAGCCTTATTTTCTCAAGAATGACCATTCCCAGGTCTCTCAGCCTTTCCTCATAGGAGAGATGCTCAAGCCCCTTAACCATCCTGGTAGCTCTCCATTGGACTCTCTCCAGCAGATCCCTGTCTCTCTTGAACTGGGAAGCCCAAAATTGGCTCCACTATTCCAGATGTGGTCTCACCAGGGCAGAGTAGAGTGGGAAGAGAATTTCTCTAGATCTGCTGGACACACTTTTCCTGATGCACCTTAGGATACCATTGGCCCTTTTGTCCCCAAGGGAACATTGCTGACCCATGGAGAATTTACTGTCCAGCAGGACCCCAAGAGACTGCACAGCAAATAGGACCTGAAGGTGGCTGCTCATGGGCAGCAAACTTCTGCTGTAAGATCTCTAAGGCCAACAAAACAAGAATAGCTTGAAACAGAAGGTATTTTTAAAGTATCTCCATAATGTATTTTTCCAGGTGTAATTTTTGCTTTTTGTAGGTGTAAATTTTGTAAGTTTTCTTCTCCTCCTGCAGGCCTCTAAATCATCTCTTTCAGACCAGCTCTGCATTAGCCTGTCAGATGAGTGTTTTATGTAACGTGCTGAAATCACAAAGCTGTTTCCTTTTCCACTGCTTCAGCTAATTGAGGATGTAACTCATGAAACTAAAACCTTTTACACATTTATTTTACACCTCTATTTAATCTTCTCGAGGAAGTGAGAGTAATTTACATGCATGCATACAGAAGCTCCTCTGTAGACAGTAATATTCAACAGTATCTTTGCTTCCCACAGTGTCTCAGCTGGTGACTGCAATTGCTACCAAAACTGATGGAGAAAGGATTGGTTCTATGCACAAGTTGTGATGGCAAGGTCACCACCCTTTTAAGGACTGATTTCTTTTTCCAGACATTTGGGGCTCCACCTGCAATTCTGTCACACAAACTGGGGGGCTCAATTATTTGAGGGCTTCTCCCACAACCAGTTCAGTTTGGTTTCTTCTGCTCCACCACCACTTTCAAAGTGACCCTTCCCATATCATTAACCATGAACCAGAAGATGACTTTCTAGTGTGTTTCAAGGCCAGCTAGAGTCTACATTTTTCACCATCATTTCAGGAAAATGAGGCTCTCTTGTTTGAAGAACACTGTTTATGCAAAAAGGCAGAAGATGACAGCTAAGACAGCACAGATTTTGTAGCAGAGATGTGGGCAACAGCTTCCTGAAGGCTGTGGTCAGAAGCCAACAGTTCCTGGAGATACATAGGATGTGTTCAGCTAGCTGTAAAGCAAATTACTGGTTATTTTGAAGAGTGGGATAAAGGAGGAAAGAGAGCAAGAATGAGCAAGGGGAATGATCTATCCAGGCATGGAAAATAGTCAGTATCAAATAACCAAAAAAAGAGAAATGGTGGTTTTGTAAGGAAGAAGTGCTTTTGCATCTGTTATTGTATTATTTTGTTCTCACTTGTATATTTTTCAACTGTCAGGAAGAAATTAGAAGGCAAACCCTTGAATGCCTAGAAGAGGAGACCATAAAAAACAGCAATCTTCGCTTCAGACTGCAGAAAATTCCAGGAGAACTCATTGCAGAGATGAGAGGTACTGCTGACTTTGCTGAGAATAGAGGATCACTTAATAATCTGTGGCTTTATACAGTTTGCAGTATTCTATAAACTAAATCTTACTGCTGTCAATAATAACTTTCTAATGAGCAAAGAGGAATTTTTGCTGCTGTGGAATAATGTGAGGGATGATTCTCTGATGTAAGAGTGTAGATGAGGGATACCTTCACTGCAGAGTGGTGACAGGAGAGCTGCAGCACTCAGTTCTGAACCCAGCTGTGCTGCAACCTGTCTCTGATCCTTGAGCACTCTGATCCTGAGTGCTCTGTGCTGCAAGTTCCCTCCTTGGGAAGCAGGGATAGTAATGCTTTTCTGATATTCCATTGCTTTTGGGTGGGGTTCATCTGATGAAATGCTTATCAGCCACCTCTTTCAGACAGCAAAAAGAAAGATATCCTTCTAGGACATTCACCTCACCCTTGAACAGATGTTTAAAGAAAGTCAGAAGAATCATGAACTTGAAATGGCTTTTTCTCTCCATTGGCTGTGAAGGGAGGCTAAAGCTGATGCTCAAATGTAGGTTTCTGGATGAAAATAAAATTTAAGCTCTGTTTCTCTTTCTTTTTTCCTAAGGTGTGGCTTCACCTTTATGATGACCAACCTACATTTTGCTACTACCCTACTATTTGCATTGTCATCACAAAGCCAAGTGGGAGGGAGCTGAGCCAGATGAATTATAGGATTTGTTCTTTTTAAAAGAAGCAGACGGACTGCAATTCTTTATCTGGTTACCATGAGGCTGCATGTTTGTTACTGATGGCACAGGAGGAGGGATGGTAGTGTGGCCAGGAAGATCAGGGCTTGTCCTTTGAAGCACTTTGGAGAGTTAGATTAGCTTTTTTTTCATCATGAAACAGCAGTTAGAGGTTTTAGGTGATTTTTTGTTTGCCTGTTTGTTCTGTTTTCCCTGCTACATTCTATGTTGTTGATTACTTTCTTAGAGCAAGTTTCCTCCCTCACCTTCTCTCTGCCTATATATATATTTTTATATTATATAATATATATAATATATATATTATATATATTATATATATGTGTTTATTATATATATTATATATAATATATAATATATAATAATGATATTATATATATTATATATATGTTATATATAATATATAATATATAATATATAATATATAATATATAATATATAATATATAATATATATAATTATATATATATTATATACATTATATATATTATATATTTTATATAATATATTATATATATTATATATATTTTATACTGGCTGCTCCCTGTTTGGATGTGGGGGGATGTACCCAAATGTGGCTGTTGCCTCAGGAGCTGGAGAGATGCTGTGGTACAACATCCCTGCACAGAGGAATGTTAACCACAGTGCCTCTTCATGCCAGCTCTTGCTCTCACACAGCAGTAGCTTTTCTGGAAGAAATGCTATTGAATTTCAAGCAAAGTGATCCTGCTCCTTGTCCCTGGCTGCCAGAGCTGGTTGTGCAGGGGTTTGGGTTGCTTTTTGGTTTGTTTTTTTTTTTTTGTGAAGGGGGGAAGGAATAAATGTTATCAGTTGACTATATGGCTAAGGAATTTCTTAGACAAAATCGTATGAAAAAGAGGAATTGTTCTGTGAGAACACAGCAGGCTGCTTCTTGTTGGTTAATGAAGATGACTCAGGGAAAATGTGATAAGACTGAACTACAGCAATAAAATGTGATTTTAGGGATGTCAGTGTCTTGGAATCCCAGCTCTCTCTTACCAGGTGATAGTACCAATAGCAGTGAATTACAGAGCATGGATCAGTCCCTTAATGCATGATCTCATGCAAACCTTTTCATAACCAAGAAGCTTCTGCATGTTTTGTATTTATTTTTTTAGCTCTTGTTGCTGCTGCACGTGAAGCCAGTGCTGCAAGGATAATTCAGCTGCAGAATGCATTGAGAAACATTACTGATGAAACTGAGCTACTGGTTGGGAAGAAAACCCTGTGTGAAAGACAGAATGCTGCACTCTGGTAGGTATTCATTTGGACAAGGAAAAGCACACTGGTGAGATGATTAAGGAGAACTGAAATGTTCCCAAAATGTGGTGAGCTATCCAAAAAATTTTCCTCCAGCTATCCAAAACTTTTCCCAAGCAGCTCTCTGCTGCAGCAGCAACCCTGAATTTTACATCTTGTTTCTTTTAGATTTCATTTCTTTACCATCAGAGCTGCTTGCACTCTCTAGCACTGATGAGCTCTGCTAGGGAAAACTATCTGCAGCTTTGCTTCTCACAGAGGCAGGGAGAGTTTTCTTTTTCAGCAATTACTGTTAAGGAACCAGTCAAACAAAAATAAGTTTTCAGTTAAAAAGAGAACTGTGGAAGGAACCCTGAATCAGTTGTTGTACTAGAGATCCATCTTCCTTTCCAAGAGTTATCCAAGAGGATACAGGGACTTGGAAGGTATTTGTTTTCTTCCTGCCAGATTTCATGTTACTGTCACCTTCTGTCATGCTGCTAGAGCTGTTCAGAAATAAACCACAGTGCATTTTCTTAGGGGAAGCCTGCTTGCTTTGTTCTTGCAGTGATTGCAAGCAGCCCTTCAATTTTTAGTGAAAGATGTGGAAAATAATCACATCAGTAAAAGTAGAATTGTGAAAAAGCTATAATGCAAATAACTGAAGGCCATTTCATGGGAGTGTAAGGCCTTAGAGGGTGCTTTATGGTATGCAGAGTGCTGTAGTAAGCTGAGTTGCTAACATATGGACAGGCAAATAGTGATCTCAGTGGGCATTTGAAACAGGTCTGTGATCTGACTGAATGATAGGAAATATAATCTTTTTTTTTTTTTTTTTTTTTTTTTTTTTTTTTTTTTTGTCCCACCAGTGAGGAAAAAGAACACTTGTGGATACAGCAGAAAGAAAAAGAAGAGTTGCTGAATGAAAGGATGGCAAGGAAAGTTAATACAAATGTTCTCTTGACTGAGACTTGTGATAAAACAAGAGAGATAGAACTAGAAATAATCAAGGCGAGGGCAGCACTAGAAGAACTGAAAGAAAAAATAGCTCAAAAAATGAGTAAACTTGAGAAAGAGGAGGAAGAATGGGATGAAAAGGTAAAAGGTTTTGAAATGTACTTCACAACTTTACAGATAGTCATGTAGTGCCAAAAATGAAATGACCTTCTAAATTACTCCAGATGTTGTATATTGCTTTCAGATATGGAGCTAACATATGTCCCCAGAGCTGCCAAACAGCAGAGTGACTCTCTTGCCACTGACTGCACATACGTTGTTTTCACTTCTGCATACATGTGCTGCTGTGTGGGGGGTGTACACAGACACACAGACACAGACACACAGACACAGACACACAGACACAGACAGACAGACACACAGACAGACACACAGACAGACACACAGACACACACAGACACACAGACACACACACACAGACACAGACACACACAGACACAGACACACAGACACAGACACACAGACACAGACACACACACACACAGACACAGACACACACACAGACACACACACAGACACAGACACACAGACACAGACACACACACACACAGGCACACACACACACAGGCACACACACACAGACACACACACAGACACAGGCACACACACACAGACACACACAGACACAGACACACACAGACACAGACACACACAGACACACACACAGACACAGAGACACACACAGACAGACACACACACACAGACACACACACACAGACACACAGACAGACACACAGACAGACACACAGACAGACACACACAGACACACAGACACACACAGACAGACACACACACACAGACACACAGACACACAGGCACACACATACACACACACAGACAATCCCATGGAATGTGAACAGTGTTTTCTGGCTGCACATCTCACCATTTCCTGCCTATTTTGGTGCTTCTTACTGACTGTGGGACAAACAGCCACATACTGGGGTTTCGAGCCCTCCAAGCATCCTGCTTAAAATAGAGGTACCTGTATTTCCCAGCAAGCTCTAAGTTTTACTGAGTTTTTTATGTTCTGCCCTACTTTCAGTTGTGTGTATTTGATATCCTTTCTGAGCAATAACATAAAAGCAGATTATTAGATTAAAAGAAAACTTCATAGTAGAAAATATGGTATAGTCAGGTTCCCACACTGAATTAAAAATCATATGAATTTTTGACAGATCAGATCCTAGTTTGCATGTTATATTAATGAATTATTATTTCTTTTTCTCATAGAACTTGGTACATAGCTGTGGCTTTTGCAGAAAATAATTTTCTTCCAGGGTAAATTCCATGCTTGTTTGATTTTGGAAAGCTTCATACTTTTTAACATATTCTTTTTTAAAATGTACAGTACACTGCTCATCATTAATTTATTGTATTATTTTCAATGTAGACAAGAGAAATGAAAAAAATCCTCGATGCTCAGATGGCAAAAAATTCCGAGAAAAAACATGAATTTGAAAACCTGAATAAAAAAAATTTGGACATACAGCATTTGATAAATCTGAATTCAACAGTAAGTTATATGCAAACTTGATTTGTTTCACTAGAGTCAAGAAAAATTTCATAATTGGTTAAATGGAGGGGAATTTATAGCTAAGCACAGTTCCTACTTTCAACAAAATCCAACTTGCAGGCTGTCTAGGTGACTGGCATTATTAACTGTTAGTTACTTGCATATAAAGTCACTTTCAAAAGTAGAAGGTCCACATAGGTTTTAACTCGTTGGCTTCTCTGTGCTGCTCAATCTTTTTATCAGGAGATGCTTATGGAAACAGGACGAAATTTAGAAATTTATAACATCTATTCAGATATTACAAGAGTTTGTACTGGAAGTGTTGTAGACACTAAAATAAACAAGGAGATTATGCTATGCTCAGCTGTGTAAATCACTCACACTGAGGATGTGACCATTTCAAGAAGGCTCAGGATCTGGAAAGTTAAAGCTATCAGGGCTACAAGACAACTTGGATTTCTCTGTCAGCCACCTGGTTAATACTTCAAGTATTTAACCCTCCAAGTATTCAATACTTCAAGTTCAACCCTGCCTACTCTAGAACTACTTAGGTTGGAGATGAGAAAGAATTTCTTTCTGGAGAGGGTGATCAGGCATTGGAATGGGCTGCCCAGGGAAGTAGTGGATTCTCCGTGTCTGGAGATATTTCCAAAGAGCCTGGATGTGGCACTGAGTGCCATGGGCTGGGAACTGCAGTGGGAGTGGATCAAGGGTTGGACTTGATGATCTCTGAGGTCCCTTCCAACCCAGCCAATTCTAGGATTCTATGATACTTTTCCCTCTTTGCAGGGGTAACTTATTAAAGTAAGAGAAGATCAGTGTCCTCATCTTCCCTTCTAGAGTTTCTTGCAGAGTTAATGTGTTCACTCATCCAACATCTGCTGCTACTTCAGCTACTTCAGCCCTATGCAAAGCTAATGCTTGTGGAAGGAGCTGAGCCAAACTGCCATGTAAAAAGATTTTTTTCTTCTCCAATGTTACAAGCTTCTGGGAGAAGCCCTGCAGCCTTCCCAGTAACAATCCTTCCTGTCTGAATGAGTATCAAGTTTGTAAAAAATTCCCAAATTTTATCGTAGTGAACTCTGCAGTGAGGTTCCCTTACCTGATAGACCTCATAGATTAATTTTTAAAATTTCTTCTCATTTTCAGCCTGCATTAATTTTTAAAACTCCTTTAGTGATTACATACAAGAAGTACAGCCATAACCACTGTTTTGTCAGTATTCCTGCTTTGCAGAATGTGGTAATTTTGATTGTGAAACCCCAGAGTGGACAGAAAAGAGTAGGGTATCATGCAGATGTTAGGAAAGCATTAAAAAAAAAAAAAAAAAGAAATTAAAAAAGACCCATGGCAGTAAGGGGAGTCACTATCTACCTGCAGTTCTGGATATCTAATATATTTTTACATAGTCTGTTATACTTTTCAGGCTATATCTAAGGAGGAAATGCTCATAGCAGAACTGAAAGAAAAAAGCAAGGTACTGGAAGAAACCCTGGAATCTAAAAGCACAGGCACATTGGCAGTCACAGAAGAAAAGTAAGAATTATTAGAGCATTTGATTTGAACTTTTTGCTAAACACACATCAGTGTTTTCTGAGGGATTTCCCCCTGATATTGAAGAAGATCCTGCCAAATTCTATAAAATACATGAATTATTCAATGGGAATCCTTCTGTTGTCTTCAGTGGGCATGCAGTAAAGACTTGGAGGACAGCTGGGGTTAATCTGAATTAGCTATAAGAGAAAAAATATTCACAAACTGTGCCCTTTGGAGTGGAGTTACAGGTCATGTGAAGAAGCCAAATAATCCCAATGTCATTCTGTGAGCTTGTCTGTGTTACACCCCTGGAGCTCCCTGTGGAGATCCTCAATTTAGCATTATCCATCTCCTTAGCTCTTCTCTTCTGGCTCTTACCATAGACCTTCTGAAAGGTTCTTTAATTGAAGTGATGGGGGAAAGAATGGAGACTCTCCCTGGTGATCAAGACTTCTTGTTTGAACCCATTTCCCTCTACAAGCTGAGCTAAAAAACCCTGAAAAGAAGAAAACATGAGTTCTTGGAAACTTGAGTAAGGTGGTTGCCCTGAACTCCACTATTTTTCTTGATGGCAGAACTAATTCATTAATGTCTTCATGAAATGAATGTTGTCATTAATTAACAATGTAATTACTGTAAAAAATGAGCTGAAGGCAGCATTCAGCCATGGCCCTTGATCCTGTAGGCAGTTATAAATTGCTTATCTTTACTCTCCTGAATATTAACTTCTGTAGAAATATTCATGCTAGGGAAGTAGACCATAGTCCTGTACGGCCCCAATAACTATGATCTCTTGATGAGCACAGGTCTGTACTTTATGGTGAATGTCATAGAAACAGAAGCATTGTCTTTCTCTGCTTTTTGTGCTATATTTCTACAGCTGCTCAGTGTTCTGAAGAGCTTTATTTTGGAATATTTGATGTACCAGATGAGTTAGGCAGTTGAGTTAAAGGAAGAACATGACTATTATATTTTTCCTTCACAGTGTTTGGCACATTCTATCAAAGCTTGGTCAGTATGGATTTCTGCTTCTGTATTTGCTTTCTATGGAACCATAAGGATGCTGGGGCTTTCTCTTCCTGTTTTTTTTCCATTTTGATATTCTCCTCTCTACAGCAGATTTTTTTCTTCCAACACTTCTTTAGGTAGGCTCATGCTTCTTGCATGAATCCTGTTTTGTATAGAAGAAAGAAAAGGAAGTGAATATTCCTTGGTCTGACTACAGCCTGTAAAACATACAAAGACACAATGCTCATCAGAAGCAAGAAGGATAAATCTGTGCTTAAACTTTCCTACTTTAACCTGTGGGGATGTTGCTGGCAGGACTCATCTACCTAGAAGTCTGTCTGCTTTCTCCTTGTGTACTTTTTCTATCAGTCTATAGAAAATATTGCCTCTCCCCACAAACCTTCCTCGACTTAAAGATCTTGCAGTAGAAAAGATTCTGTATGTCCTTACCTTCTTGGCAGGTTTTATTCACATCAAATATATGAGAAGAAAGTAATGACTAAGGATATCTGAATGGACTGGATCTCAAATGATGCAGACATTCACATACATTATGTTCACATGGGAATGAGAATGTATAATTTTAATAATGTTTTAATTTTTTTTTTTTGTAATACCCTCCTGAATATGCCTACATTGACTTTGTTTAATAGGACTGAGCCTGTCTTCGAGTTATTGCTTTCACAAACAGAAGTTGTCCAAGAAAAGGAGGACTTCACTAAGGAACTTGGAAAGGTAAGAGAGGTATTTTTACTCTGGATCTGAGCTTTGGCCAGCCCTTGTCTTGTGGAAACACTCAATGAGAACAAGCCTGCATGAGCCTTGTCACCAGAGGTGCTGGGCCATTAAAATCTCTGCCAGACTGACATGGGGCAGCACTGGGTGGGAGCCACATTCTCCTCACCCCACCTGCTCTTCCACCCCTCTCCCACCATCACAAGCCAGAAACCCAATCACCATCTTCCTATTTCTTTTCCATCTTCCAGCCCTTACCTCTTTCAACCAAAGAACCATTACTCCTACTCCTCTACACCTTGACATTGTGTGCCCACCATCTCAGCCTTCCTTCCTCACCAAGCTTTCCCCATTCCCATTCCACCACTCTTTATAGTTCAGCTGGAGCAAGGTACCTAGTGTCTGGGAGCAGCACAGCTTGCTGGCTGTTAGAGAGTGTTTAGTTTGAATGAGGCCATGGAAATGAAGATACAAAACCATGATCCTGATGTGCTTCCCATCTAAGTTAATTACATGCATGCTGTAATTCTTGATTCATTATAAAACTCCCTAAGACTTTTTGATGAGAGGCTCTGTAGCAGTATAGAATGTTATTATAAGGTAAAACAGAGACAGAAATATTAACCTGACATCTGTGGTCCTTATTTTTAGGCTGAGGAAGATTTACATGCTGCTGAATGCCTGAATAAAACCCTTAAATTAGAAAATAAAGAGCTACAACAAAAGTACGTAGAAGTACTGGAAGAAGAGGAACAGTGGGCTAGGAACAGAAACAAGGTGCTGGCAAAGTAAGTTTTACCTGGTGGCTTTTGAACACAGATCTTTTTTTAAGTTTGTGATTTTAGGACTAAAACTTTTCTTGCTACACAGTGAGATCATGTTTTTGACAAAGTATCTAATTTGGTTTTTTTTTTCTGGTAGACGGAAGGACTTCTCTGTTTTGTTGGATGCAAAGATTCAAGCCAAAGAAAAAGCCTTGAAAGTAAAGGAAAACCTTGAGAAAGAAATTGAAAAACTTGAAGAGAGGCTGGAGTATGTAATCTTTCAATACTGACAATAGTAAATGGTCTCAGTACCTTTTACTCAGGAGTTCAGCTGGTTTGAGAGGTTCTGAAACATAACAGTCAGTATGGAAGTTAAATGGGTTTTTGAAGACTACTGTCAGGCTGGTGTGGATCTTCATAAAACAAAGGGGTTTAGGTGCCTGTTACCCTTATTTAATCTGCAGCTTCTTACCTTAGGTAATGAACATACAAACAGAGAAGGGTTTTGAAGCAATGCAGATTGTAAAAGTTTGCAAACAGTTGTGACTGTGAATTCCAGACTGTGGTACCAGGTCCTGAACCAAGACACTCCCCATTTATAGGGGTATCTAAGAAAATCTGCTTTTACTCAGATAAATCTAAAAAGCACAGATCTTCCCTGTGCACAGGAGTGCTCTGAAAAAGGAAAACTTTGGCTTGTGTAGCCTAAGCAGAACAGATGTCCTGTGGCCTATGGCTGGGAGGAGCATGGTCAAAGCACCAGAGCTCTCTTAGCCTGTAGTTAGTGGGAAAGATTTGGGGTTTTGCTGCCATAGGCCCATGTGTGCTGACCCCAGACATCCTGCTTTGGACCCATCTCACATGTCTGCTAGAGAATCAGGAGAGCAAGGTCCTGTGTTGTACAGGAATAATCAAATTCTATCACGTAACAGAAGGTGCCATGACAAAAAGGTGAGCTTCTGTTTTGCTGTGCAGAAGTGTCATCAAGTAAAAACATTGAGCCAATTAATCTTACATCCCCCAAACCTATGTGTGCAGACCCAAATGTTTCCACACAGTGTTTTGAGTGACACCAATTGTCCTGTTCCTGTGCAACATTTTCACAGCGTGGCACTGAAGGGGTTGGGCTCTCACGCTCTTCCTCTTGTCTAAATTATCCTGAGGAATGTTTTGTTAATGTGGAGTTGTCCTACTTATGGATATAACAACTAAAAAGTAGGAAAACAATTGCTTGCCTCCCTTTTCATACTGAATAAGAAAGCATACAATACATTTGTTCTCCTTCGTAGGAAAAGAAGTAGATTTCTATCTTGATAGGATCAGTGTCTGCCTTTTTTCTGACAAGGGAGATATTGTTGCCATGTAAATGTACAGGTACCAAATCTCCTCTCTCCAAGTAACTTGCATGATGATTAGTAGGAAGGACATTTTGAAAAACTGTACTAGAAATTTGAAATAAAGTCAGTGCTGTGCAAATCTTCAGCATTATTTCTGTAAGTTTATCTTCCTTCCCCCCCTAGAAATATGAGGAAGGCCTATGAGGAAGCACTGATAGCTCTAGAGCAAGATTTGATGGCACAAAAGAAGACAAGGTAGGATATATTAGGAAGTGTTCATTATATCTTTAAAACAAATAAGAAACTTAACGAATTACTGCACCTTGTTGCTGTTTTTTTATCAAAGACAGAAACCCAAAGCCTCACTAAATAAATATTCAGTGGTATAATGGCAAAAAGTCACAAAAAGACTAAGGGTTATTTAATGTATATTCAGAATATCTGCCATGAAGTAGTTTGCATCACTCTTCATATATCTGCCCACAGTGGTGTGAAATACCTAGAGAAAATGTCTTGCATTGGATAAATAGAAGTGAATGATTGTAGCTGGAGTTACAGTGAGAGAAATCTAAAGCTTTCCAGTTATTTTTAAATTTCTCAGCAAGTGCCAGATGTTAAATTGAGGCTTTTGAAGTTCTGATCATACTGTTTGTCTCATGTCAGTTTTGTGTACTGCTATTCCACACCAATATGGAGACACCTTATTTCAGAACACTGAGAGCTATAACCCTTGATAGTTTGTTGGGTTTTTTTCCTCCATGGATGCCTCCTTGTCTATGATCCTGATGGGATTCTTACCTCCTCTTTATTATCAGCAAGAAAAAAAAATTGATTCAGGAAAGTGCTCAGCCCTCTTAGTTGTTAGGATACTCTACAAAATTAAGCCATCATCTGCTCAGCTGCTTCACAGCAGCTCTGACTTCTCATTTAGTTATTCCACCACATAAGGTGTAAAGAAATCTGGAGATTTCTTGTTCATCTACTCCAGTCTGGTTCTCCCCTGAATATTGCATCATACTTTTGTCTTCAAAAAAAAAACCATGCTGTTGTTGCTCAGCTCCCTTACTCTCATTAACATGTTACACTCAAATTTTATTCTTTTGATGATTAAGGATAGTTTTTTCCTGACTTCCAGCCTGCATTTTCCCACAGTGTCTTTTTGGGTTTGTACCAGTCTTGTCTTTTATACTTTTCACAGTTTACAAAGCCTAGGGGTTTATGAACATGAAATCTTGTTCCTTCCAACCTTCCAATTTGTTAAACTACATGAACCAAGTTATTAAGTCCAGACTTTAACTAATTTCAGGCACATAGCAGAGGCACTTGAGTGAAAACTATTCACCTTAAGACTCCTCCTCCAGGTTCATTACAAACAAAAAGGCACATTAAAAGGTTTTTATGTCTTTTCATCCATCTCCTAAATTTTGTCAGGATCCCAGGCTTCAATCTGAATCACTTTGATTGCAGTCCTAAAGTTACAGAAGATATGCTTGAGTCTTCCACTCATTTAAATTAGACTTCCTCTGCCCCCTATAATGTTGTCTCCCTTTGTTTTTCTCAAAAAATTCAATTTATTTCTGCTTATGTGCCTGTCACCAGAGTAATGCTTCTGTGGAAGCTCCTGTATTCAGCACAACAGAGAAAAAGCTTTCTCTCAGAGGTGGAGAATATAAACAGAAAAGTAAATGAAAGAATAGAGGCTGACAAACAAAAGCATGCTGACCTACTTCTGAAGGTATGTTAAACACCTGGCAGTGTCACCCATCACATCCAGAGTTCCCATACCCTCATGATGTACATAATCAGAGTAAACTGATATGCAAGTAAGCAACCTCCAAGGGTCAGTGGTCTGTAAGCTATTAAACATGATATCAGATCTAAAGCTATTTTAATATCTAAAGATCTTAATTTCTCAATTCTCAGAAATATTCAAAAGCAATTTGGACATGCTCCTGGATAACTAGTGGTGTTGGACAAGGTGACCCCAAGAGGTCCCTTCCAAAATCAGTGTCTTTAAACTGGAAGAAGGGAGATTTAGATTAGATCTTAGGAAGAAATTCTTCACTGTGAGGGTGGCCAGGTTGTTCTGGGAAGCTGTGGCTGCCCCATCCCTGGAAGTGTTCAAGGCCAGGTTGGATGGGGCTTGGAGCAGCCTGGCCCCACTGGAGGTGTCTCTGCCCATGGCAGGGGGGTTGGAACTCTGGATGATCTTTAACATCCTCCTTAACCCAAATAATTCTGTGATACTCTGATCAACCATTCTGTGATCTGACTTTAACTCCTATTAATAAAAATTAAGCAATTATTTATCTTAGAAGGTGTCTTTTCAATGCAGATCGTTCTGATTTTGTTCTAATTGCTCATTTCCAAGTGGTCCAAGTAGACATTATGTAGTTCAGAAAACACTGATCTTCATTTTGTTTTCATTGTGAGATTGAAAACCTTGAGAAAGAGATTATGGAGTCTGAAAACCAAATCAGAGCCCTGACTGAAGAAGCAACTAAGAAGAAAAATGAATACAGGAAATATAATGAGGGTTTTACTAACCAACTAAAACATCTGGAGGTAAGTTTTGTTGTTCTTTTTATTAACTTTGGGAAGACCCCTGGTGGATGAAGCAGCAATATTTGTTGCAGCTGATTGCAGCAATGCTCATTTGGCCCTATGCTTAAACATGGCTCATCTGTCAGTGACTGTTTAGAGAAAATTCTCTACTTTCCAGGCCAGATTCAGTTCTAAGATTAATCCAGTTTAGCTTTATAGTGAGCCTCTCAGTGTGTAACCTCTTAATGCAGAATTTGTTTCATCATTTTTGAGTAAACAGACAACAGACCAACATTCATGCAAAGATGACAGGTAGGTTTTAGACACTGCTCACGTTCTCTGAATTATTGTTGCTGCAAATGTACTGGAGTGACTGGTGGTGTACAAGACATAACCCAAGGCTACTTAGTGTCAGTGTTCTTGAAAACACTGGAGAGCTTTCTTTCCCAAAGAAAGTAGGACACTGAACTATACCAAGGTTTCAATAACTCCAAGAGCTTCTCAAACCTTTTGTATGGAGCATATGCTCTATCCTCAGGGCAACTGTCATACTCCTGGTCAAAAGTCTGATTTGAGATAGGATAAATCAGGTGCCAGGAGTCTAGGAAATATCCTCTTTGTGTGCCTAACCTTAGGTGGATTTACAGAAGGCTGGGGGAGTGGTTATGTTCCTGTATCACACAGGACAGTTGTGGTCATGAAACTGTTCAAGTTTCCCTAAAACCAGGGCTGAGACTGTCACTGCTACATAAACAAGTGAACTGGATTCATTCTGGTGCTCTTCTGGCTATGGAGAATGCACAAAAGGGATGCTAAATACACCAGGACACTCTCTCTTCTGCCTTTTCTTGAATATGGTCCATTCTAAAGGTGTTTTCCCCTCATAGAGCTGATTAAAATGTTATCAGAGGGCTGCCCTTCCTTTGTGGCCTGGACAGAGCCAAGCTAAAAAAGTAATTCTGTTTATTTTCATTTAGTGAAACACTGACTTTTTCTCCTTTTTTAACTGTTTTCCTCTTTTGCTTTGATGAAACAATTGAAGATGCTTTTTTTCCTTCCCCATTTTGCTTTTGGAGCTTTCAGCATTTTCTTACACTATTTGCATCTGCAAAATTATTCTGTTTGAATGCTCCCATGGAGATGGTCTGTGAAAGGGGAATAGATTCCTTTGTGAGAGTCATGTCAGATTGGGTTCATTCTGCTCTATCTGGAGCATCATAATGATGCATGATATCAAAGTAATACACAGAAATAAGACTCAGATTCTTTTCTTTCTCTGCCTTCTTCAGATACCTCTTTCATCTGTACCATTTTGTCTCTTCTCCCTATTTTGCAGTTTTTTCATTCTATTTACCCCTCCATCTGCTGTAATCCTTAAAACAAAATGCAGCTATAAGCTTATCCAAGCAGCTATACTTTGAGGTTTTCTGGTATTTCTAGTCTTTGATCACAGGAGTGGATATAAATTATTTCTTTAGAGTCTCAGAGGGAACAGGTACACAGTGCAGCATTTGACTTTTGTGTTCTGTAAAGAAGAGAGTTCAGAGTCCTGGTGTCACTTCACATCCAGTTCCATTTCCTTCTATGGCTTTATTTCCTGGGAATCTTCTTGTGTCTCTCTTAATGCTGTTCTTCAGGTCTCCCACTCTATGTAGGTTGTTCCTGTTCTCCCTTTCTGTGTTTTTACCTATTCCAGCAGAAGAGGTGTAATTTACCTCCTGAGTTCTGGTTCTTTTGCCCTAACCCAAGATGAGATTCCACTGTATTGGGAGATGTACAAACACAGAATTAGACTTTTTTTTTTTTTCTCTAAAACCAAAGGTCAGATATTTTTAAAGCTAAGGAAAGAAACAGATTAAAATGTAGAGATTTGTAGTGGTATTTAGGTGATCTGCTTAGTCTTCAAAACCTAATGTTTTTTTTCTTTTTTTCCCCCATGTTGATAAACAGAGTGCAAAGATTCCCAGGCTGGGATTTCCTAGTCTGTGCAGCCCTGTTTGAGGGGGAAATACAGCTCAGATCCAGGAGTAGAATAGTTACTTTTCTATGAAACAAATCTTGGTACAATTGAAAAAATGTGCTTAGAACTGGGCATGAAGCAACAACGTGATTCATGATTAAGCTGCAGAATGGTAAACTAATGGCAAGCTGATAGGAATTACCATGACTATAATCCATGTTTGCTGTAGGAAGAAGAAATACTTAAGTTTGTTTTGCTTCAATAATGGGTAACTAGAATCAAATCTCTCCTCTACTAATGCCAGCATCAGAAAAATAACATTTCAGACAAGAGTAGAGATGGGAGCAGGCAGTGTAGCAGAGAACTCAGAAGCCTTCAGCTATTCTAAGTCTAATGAAATGAACCTTTAGCTAGTTAAATGGCAGAAGTAATTTCAGAGCTATTCATTATTATATTTAAGTGCACATGAAGAATAGGTGAAGTTCCAATCACCCTCAGTGCCCAAAATAGCCACAGCATTGGTCCTACCAGGAACCTGTCTTCTGTAGTGATCAATAGTGCTGCTGGGAGAAGTAGTGTGAGAACAGTCAAACGTGGAATGATTTTTCTTCTGTATAATCACCATGATGAATGAAGTGTCAGGAACTTCTTTGGATGGAGATGGTATCTGCATTTAATAGCTTTCAATGGAGTTTTATGCTCTGCTGGATCTTCAGTACAATTCTCCTATCACTGGTTCTTTTAGCTCACATACACACTTATCCTCCATAAGGATAACAGATAGCAAAAAAAATGTATTTAATAAGGAAAATATTTAAAAAAAAAATACTAAACTCAAAAGTTTATTGGGATCTTGCAGTTCTTGAGTTATGAGAACCAGTGAATACTTGTCCTACCTTCTCTGAAAAAGGTGTGTGGCTTTACACACCTCTACTGTGGTTCTCTCCAGATGTCTCTTTTCCAGGCTGAAGAATCCCAGATACAAAACCATTTGGCAAATCATCCAAAATGACACTTCCCTGTGGCTCACTGTCAAAGCAGAACAATGGTCCCTGTTAGTTTGTGGGAGGGAGATCTGCTCTCAGACTGGAATTATTCTGTAATTTCACTCAATTGCTACTCATAACTGTGGGTGACAAAAATGCTAAGAGTGGGAGCACCCTCTGCAGGGCAGAACTAAAATTCAGAATAATATAATAATAAAGTAATTTGGGTAAAAGGGGTCATAACAAAAACCCCACATATTTTTGTGTTGGGTAGAAACAGTTGTCTGTACAAATCCACCATGAGGGAGGTGTTTGGGCAGTGATAAACAGGACTGAAGCAAAAAAGTTGAATGGAAGTCAACAAAGATCTGTAGTAATCAGAAAGGCACCTGTCAAACCAGTCTGCATAAAGCAGCAGATACTGGTAAGGTTTATGATAGAAATTGAGTCCTGTGTCCAGTTCTGGGCCCCTCAGTTCAGGAAGAATATCGAGGTCCTGGAGCAGGTCCAAAGGAGGGCAACCAGGCTGGTGAAGGGATTCGAGCACAGATCCTATGAGGTGAGGCTGAGGGAGCTGGGGGTGTTCAGCCTGAAGAAGAGGAGGCTCAGGGGAGACCTCATCACTCTCTCCAACTCCCTGAAAGGAGGTTGGAGCCAGGGGGGGGGTTGGGCTCCTTTCCCAGGCAACTCTCAGCAAGACAAGAGGGCAGGGTCTCAAGTTGTGCCAGGGGAGGTTTAGGTTGGAGATGAGAAAGAATTTCTTTCTGGAGAGGGTGATCAGGCATTGGAATGGGCTGCCCAGGGAAGTAGTGGATTCTCCGTGTCTGGAGATATTTCCAAAGAGCCTGGATGTGGCACTGAGTGCCATGGGCTGGGAACTGCAGTGGGAGTGGATCAAGGGTTGGACTTGATGATCTCTGAGGTCCCTTCCAACCCAGCCAATTCTATGATTCTATGAAATTTTCTACTCTACCTTGTTTTGGTAGGACACTGTCTGAATACAGCATCTGGTGTTGATCACCTCATTTGAAGGAGGTATTTGTATTCTACAAAATATTTGTAGAATATTTTCAGATCAAAGAGGAGTTCTGTAAAGATGAGCAGGGCAAAAAAAAAAAAAAAAAAGAGGTTGAAGAAATGTGCAACTTTTCCATTTAAAATAGATAAATCTAAGAAAAGACATGGTAATAACTACCAAATAAATAAAACCTGATAGCTTTTCTCCTTGTCAGCTTGTTGGAGTAAATAACAGAGAACAGAACAGATTTAAATTAAGGAAAACTAGGCCCTGAGAAAGCACTGACAGCACAAGCAGTAAAACCCTGGAATCAGTTTTTCTGAGGCACTGGTCTCTCTACCATTGGGGATTTTAAGGACAAATCAAACATCTGGCATGAGTACTTAGGTCTAATTGCTTCTGCTGTACAGCAGAGATGGACTAAGATGACCTACTGGGATCACTTCCAGTCTTCTTGTCTCTGGTTTGTTTTGATTTGGGTTTGTTTTTTTTTTTTTCCCTTCTGGATACATTTAATTATTTATACATTAAACTCTGCTTTGGTAATTGATTAATACTTCGTTTCATTTAAGAGTGACATCAAAACTGCAATGGAAATTCTGCTTAAAAAAGAAGAAGAATTAAACACAAGCAGGCTAACCTTGGAAGAAATCCAGAGACAAACTGAAGAGAAGCATACAAAATATGAAGAGCTGAGAAAATCATATTTAGGTAAGTGTTAAATATGTCTTCTACATAGTGGGGCTTTCCCTTGCTTTTTCCAAAAATGATGTGCCATAGCCCTTTGTCTGCCTATGGCTCAGGAACCATGAAACAAATACAAGCAGAGATCTTTGTAACAATTGGAACCTATGGACAGAGCTCCAACACAGATTTAAAGTATTTTTTTTAAATGCTAGACTAATTAAACAGCTCACTTACTGAGCTTACTTAGAACTTGGCTTTATTTATAGCAGCTAAAATCTAATGTTTAGTCATTAAAAACCCTTTCTCTGCTTTCTAGAAAAGAAAAATGAAGAATTAAAAGTCAAAAGAGACATTCAGCAGTCTGTCAATACCACTGAGAAGCTCAAGGAGGGCACGGTAACAGCTTAAAACTTATCTGCACTACTTCTGTAAAGCTTCCACCACTGTAAAGCTTTATTTCCTCCCAGTGAAGTCAGGCACTGGAGTGGGCTGCCCAGGGAGGGGTAGATTCTCCATTCCTGGAGGTTTATAAGAAGAGACTGGATGTGGCACTCAGTGCCATGGGCTGGGAACCACAGTGGTAGTGGATCAAGGGTTGGACTGGATGATCTCAGAGGTCCTTTCCAACCCAGCTGATTCTGTGATTCTGTGAAGTCCAGGCACTCCTGGGGACAGATGGGGGGCTGAGGACAAGCTGAGGACACACTCTGATGTTGTGGTGTCACCTGGGGGATGCTTTAGACCTCAGCTCAGCCTGTACCCCAGTATTTATCTCAAGCTGCCCTTGTGCTTGGTTTTGCTTTCCTTAAGCACATGTGCAGTCCAGAAGGAAAGTGGTGAACAAGGGCCATTTGTGAACCTACTTCTACTCTGAGGCTTGCTATGCCTAGGACAGGTATTTCTGTCACTTCAGTAACTCATATGTGAAAAATCTCTCAGTTTCCTTGCCTCTTTACCTGTACTTCTCATTTCTGACTTCAGGCATTTAATAAGCATGAGTGTGAGGAGAAACTTGTTTAGCTGTGAGGGTTGTTGCTCAAGTGAAAACGTCTGGGGCATGGTGCATCCACTGCTCCCAGACAGTGTCCCCACAGAGCTGGCACTGTGACTCTGCCTGTCAGTCACCCTCAGCTCTGAGGAACCTGAGTGCAGCAGCCACGGGATATGTCAGACCTGCTGGGTCTGCACTGGCCATTTTTATGGTGCATCCACAACCTGTCCCAGTATGTACTGGGGACATTTGCTGAGGGCTACTGGGCATCAGGCAGCCTGTCCAGAGCTTGCTGCAGCTGGGCTGGACATCCCAGGTGAACAATCAGAGAGCTTTTATTTTCTGTTTCTCTGGCAGTACAAAACTATTAGGTGGAAAAGGAGCACAGTCACACCTTCTGCTGTAAAGAGGAAGAATTAGTGTCTTTAGTTAGTGAGAAGCATAAAACAAGCTCAATAAACAGTAAACTGCTCTGTTATGAGGCTGAGCATATTGCAGGATTCATACCCAAGTGACCTGGTAATGGTCACATCTCTGATGAGCTCCACAGAAGCCACATCAACACAGAAATAGTCTCTGTACAGAGAAGGGAGACCTTTCTTTACTTATGTGATAACAGAATAGCACAAGGAAACAGATGAGAACACCTGAGGGTACTTTTCCAGTCCTGTCACTGGGTGACAGTCACTTCATGCCACACCTGGTTCCATTCTTGTGGACCATGCACAATTACATCCCCTCTCTGTATCTCTTCTTCCTCCTTGGTATCAGGGCACAGATACCATGTCTCAGATGGTGCTTTGACTTTTAAAAATGGTGCCACAAACCAGAAACTCTTTTTTACTTTATTTAATGACACCAACCCTCTATAAAGGTCAGGTAATGGTGAGGAGTTTCTCCCTCACAGCTGGAGCTGAGGAAGGAACTGCAGCTCAAGCGTGACGCTGAGGTTGGACAGCTGAGAACTCACACAGAGAGTCTGAAGCTTTTGGAAAGAGACATCTATGAGATCAACAGGAAACTTGACATTGTGAACATTGAGAACTTCAGGCTGAAATTAGTGAGTATACTGATCCTACACAGTGGTCCTTCTCAGTTTTCTGTTTGGTTTTCATGTCTGGGACATGAAAGGTCATGGAGGATGATGAAAAGTAAACTCTGCTGCATTCAGGCAGGAGTGCAGGAAAAGTCCTTCCTACCACATGCAGAGGGCTGAGATGAATGTGAGATGTAGAAGAGGCCTGTGCAATATGGAATAAATGCTTTTGAAAATATTTTGTATGCCTTTCAGAGCCCAGGCTACCCATGTAGTAGAATATCCTTCCCTGCAAAACACATACATGAAGGATCCTAAAAATGGTCTTACTTCCCACTGCTACCAGGCTGCCATCCAGACCCAAACCCACATTTGTGGAGCCAGCTGGACTGAATTTGAGTTGGTCTGAACCCTGTGCACTGTTTGCAGCCCACAAGCACAGGGCTCTGCAAGGGCAGCTGCCTGTGCTGCTCTGGAGCTCTGTACCCTGATGGGTACAAAGGTGTCCCTCAGCAGGAAACCTCTTGGTGACACTAGAGACATCCCTTCCCTTCTGTTCAGTTCACAAACAGAAGCTGAGAAGCTCTGATTTTCCTCATGGCTGTGTTGCACCAGGGAATGCTGTTTGCTGAGCCTGCCCTGAGCCACCCAACCCAGCCCTGGGACAGAAGGAGCTGGTGCTGGTAGAGCTGATCCAACAGGGATGAGTCCATCCTGTTCTAGGGGAGTCAGTGAGGAAGAGTTCCTCTGGTTCACACAACCTGTGCTGCCCTGTTACCAGCATTCTTCCTCCTGCCTTTCCTTCCTTTTATTTGGAAGCACAGACCTAGCTTGCTTGTGTTGATTCTGGCAACTCCTGCAATGTGTTCACAAGATGAAAAGGATGTTGTTAAAAGCAAGCCTGTCCACAGCAATACACAGCCCTTTGAATGTCTCTGAGACAAAACTCAGTTTATTCTCCCTAATCTCCTTAGAAACATCAAAACTGTAAATTATTTAGAAGAACTTGGAAGACATAGTCAGTTGTAATTATTTTTTTCACAGTGCAACGTGCAGATAAAACAAGATATTTTTGCAATTAATTCTGAAGCAGAAAACCACAAGTCAGCAATAGTCAGACTCCGGAATGATGGGGCAGTACTTCATGGTAATGTGTTTAAAATGATTTCAAAACAAAAAGTGACATTTTAAGAAGATATCTTTATCAATTCTGCTGTCTTTTCCTGGCCCAGCAATCTGCCACATTTTAACTGTTGACTCTGTTGTAGATCTTCTGCTGAGGGGATGGTCAGAGGAGAGCTTGATGCAAAAGGTGAATTCCAATTTTCTTGTGCTGTTTTGCATAAATATATTTCACTTACTGGGTAAAAAATAAAATTTCATAGTGCAAATAAGGCACTACAATCTTTACAGTCATACAGGGGGAAAGTATAAAAGCTTTTTTCCAGCACTGTATAGAAGTCCTGGCTATAAAAATAATTTTTCACAATATTGCTCCTTTTGCTGCTTTAATATTCAGTCTTTAAACCTGTGCAGTCTCCCTGAACCAACATCATTGCTTTTCTACATTCAAGTCACCAGACTTTTAGTATTTTTCCAGCTGGTGACAACTTCCATTTTGAACAGGAGTTAAACAAAACTACGATGTAAGGAAGTTTTTCAGCAGTTATTCTACTAGAAAAGCAAAATGTTGTTGTTTTTTGTTATTGTTGGGTTTTTGTTGAGTTTTTTTTTCTTGTTGTTGTTGGGTTTTGGCTTGGTTTGGTCTGTGTATGTGTGCAAGGACTGAGTATTTAATGAAAAACTCTGCACTTTCCTGCAAAGCTACAGGTCTGGTGGCCTGGCAAGATGTGGGAAAACAAGATAAACAAAACAAGTTTCTTAATATTTTTTTTTTTTGAGAAAAATAAATGCTACCCCATGTCATTGCAGGAAATTCTGGAGAATAAGCAGGAAATGCTGACTGCAGTGATAGCTGTAAAAACAAATATTCAACAACAAGAGGAAAAGATTGGTGGTATTTGTAGCAGGCTACAAAATGAACTGCAAGGCCTGGATGCTCTGTTTGCCAAAAAATCTAGACTGGATGATCGCTGTAAGATGCATAAATCTTTTTTTTCTCTACCATTTTTTATTTTTTTAATCATCCCAGGATATGTTACTACTTAGCAGTGTGTGATGAAACACAAGGAGTGCAGCTGTGTTACAGCTGATTGCCCTGTTGCAGATTGAGACCTAGTGGTCCATTTATCAGAAGAGCCAGGCATGGTTTGAGACACAGCCTGGGTATTACATCTTGAATTTCCACTTTCTAAAGGGCTGTGACAACAGCCAGGGGGCTGTAAAAGAGTCTGAGCATCACGGATCTTCCCAGAACTATACATTTGCTTTGCCACAAAGGATAAATAAAACTAACAGACCCCCTTCACAACTCCCTTATCTTGTGGTTGCATGGTTATTACTGTAGCGATATATGGTTAATATTGTAGAGTTAGTTAATTATATTATTATCTAATTAGTTAGTTAATTCCATTATATATATTAGTTAATAAATTAATCTAGAGATTATATTCTCTAGAATTTTACATATAGGCAATTTGCACTGTAATTTCTCTTTAAATGTACATATTCTGTACTGCTGTCTAGTGAAGGATTGATATTACACAGGGCCCTAGGCACATAAAAGCCAAAATTGTTGCTCTAAGTCCTCTTTTTTAACTTTAATCCTATAGATTTCTGCTTTAGTTATTGCTCCTTAGCAGTCCCATCTGTAATGAGTCAATGGTGTGGTCACTGTGTCACCACTGCCTTGTTACAGATGTTTCCAGATGTACACAGAGCTGAAAGGCACACAGGCTGCTTCCTAATCTTTGGTCTGGGTAACGTGACAGGGAGCCTGGGAATGATGAATTTAGAGAGGAAGGGAATGTGTGTCCCTGGGAGGAAGTCAGGCAGAGAGGGGAGGGAGAGTGAACGTAGAGCAGAGGACAATCCTGCTTCATCTGAAGGGCAGAACCAGCACTCCCTGTGTGAAACCTGCAGGGCAGCTTGCTTCACAAAAAGCCTGCACAGAAACATTGCTTGGTTATTCCAGACTGCATGTGTGCATCCATCTCACTGCCTCTACTTAACTCTTTGGTTGTCATTACATTATTATTTTGTTTAATGCTAGTGGGAAAAGGCAATAAAAATAGCTTATTCATTTGTGTTTTCCATTCCAGGCTTTGCTGAAGGCTGAAGCACAGGGGCCTGGCATGAAGGTCAGTGTTTGGTGAGGCCATGGTGCTTTCCTACAAGTTCTGCTTGTACCAGAGCCCCTCCTTCTACAGCCTTCAAAATTAACACAGTTCTCTGGGTCTAGCAAAAGATGTACTCATTGCTACAGCTAATGTCACCTGGGAGTTGTTACTTTTCTTTTTAAAGGCTATAGATAGGGTTCCTTCCAGCCCAAACCTTTCTATGATGATAACACCTTTACTGATGGCTTTTTTTCTGTGAAATGCTGAGTGACAGGTTCGTTGCTCCAACAAACAGCATGCAAACAAACGAGGTCTTGCATGCAGAGGTAAGATTTTGTTTGGAAATTAAGGGAATTATTAATCTCCATAAGGAGATCAAGTTCTGTCTGTATTGCTAGGTAGAAAATGTTAATTTTCAGACTGATGAATTCAGAGGTCTAGAACTATGGTTTTAAAAGTCATTATTAAGGAGCCCCATGGACCAGACAAGGGGCAATGGGCACAAGGTGCTCCTGGGGATATTCTGTTTGAACACAAGAGGTAAATTGTTCACCATGAGGACAGTCAGACATTGGAATGGTCTCCCAGGGGAAGTGGTGGATTCCCCCCACTTTGGGAAGTTTCAAGTCTCAGCCTGTCTAACCTAAATCTTCTCTTTTCCAGTTTAAAGCCATTACCCACTGTCCCATCCCTCCCTGCCCTTGTCCCCAGTCCCTCCCCAGCTTTCCTGGAGCCCCTTCAGGCACTGGAAGGTGCTCTAAGGTCTCCCCATTGCAGCCTTCTCTTCTCCAGGCTGAAAACCCCAACTCTCTCAGCCTGGCTCCAGAGCTGCTCCAGCCCTCTGATCATCTTCATGGGCCTCCTCTGGACTTGCTCCAACAGCTCCATGTCCTTCCTGTCTTATCAGCTGTAATGAAACCAAACCTAGGGAGAAAAAGGAGAGTGGTCTCTCAAGGCAGCCTGACCCAAACACCACCCCTGGAAGCACCTGAGCCGCTGGCAGGCTCTTGTCCTCAGCAATGCTGATGGGTAACAGAATAGAAAAGGCAGGACTGACACTGCAGCATGGAAACAGACTCAGTTATGTGCACTGCTACAGCCAAGAATTTAAACAGTTAAAGGGATTAGACAGGCACAAAACACTCTCAGAGGAGGCAACTGTGCTGAAAGGTGCAGCAAAGGCTTCACCCATATGGAGTTAACAGATGCTTCACCCCCAACAAATGGTTTGCTGACAAAAGGTATAGAAAAAAAAATCTTTAATGTGATCTTAGATGGAAATGTATATTCAAGAAAATGGATTGAGTAGGAAAGCTACTGCTGTTTAATCATCTGCAGGAAGTACAGAGAGCATAAACTGTACATTATAGATAACAATGCATTTCCTTTCTTTCTCCCCAGCAGCCAGACTAAAGCATCAAGAGGAATAAATGAGATGCTCAACATCTTTTTGGCTTTTGATGGAAGATGAAAGCCTGTTTCCACTGGTGGGGAACAGAAGGTGGAGTAGGTAATGAGAAAACCCAGCTCTATGGCATATTCAAGCTCTATTTGTCTTTTGAAAGTCTACTGAAAACCAGGCTCTATTGTTCTATTCATACAACACCTAAAACACTGTGTTAGGGAATAAACTATACAAGCAAACTGCTGTACTAGCGTGTCACATGTTTTTTATGCAGGTTCACAGTAATAAATAGATACAAGACATTCCCTGTGTCTGTAACAGACACTTAGGAAGAATACAAAGTGCAGATTTTTACAGTCTGATGCAGAGGTGTTTCACCGAGCAGGCTTGGGCATCAACGGCTTCTTTTAAAACAGAAGTTTCCAATGTCTGACAAGCACTAAAAATTGCTTCATTCAGGCCATGAAGACAGCGTTGGTGGCACTGGCTTCTTTTAATGTCCAATTCCACCTTCTGAGAGTATCCGTGAGGGTTCTGTGTACTTTGCTGTCATTAAGTAGAAGAGGGCAGGTGCAGGCACCAGGGCAAGCAAGGGGAGGTCCTGCTCAAGCTTATCCAGTTTGGAAATGGAGATGATTCCATAGGCATGAAGTAACCAGTGGCTGAAGAGGACAACAAGCCTTTTCTTCCTGACAAGAAGATCCTTGAAAGACTTGCAAAACAAACACAGTAGAGTGTTAGCATTCTGCCTGTTACCTGAGGTTTAAGAGATGTTACAGGTTGTGCACAGACTGTACTCAAGCTTCCACCACACGACACAGTTTCTCAGCACACCACAAGGGGGAAGCCTCACAGGAGCTTCCTCCAGCAAAGAGCAGAAAGTCATCCAGGAAGAGGCTTAACTGCAGAATCCACATCTGAGAAAGGGTCAGAGAGAAGTGGTCTCTGCTCACACAAATATTCCATATGAGTTTCCACGCAGAAAACACGTTTACCTACCTCCACTTCAGAAGCAGACATGTACACAGCCAGTGTAACCAAGGAGAGCACCAGTATGATGTAAGGAAAGGCATAATCTAAAGGCAAACATTGAGCATGTTAGCAGGAATAAACAAAATTCTCTACATTTCAGCAGAAATTGTTTTTCCATCTGTCAAATTAACTTTAGTCAGATGCAAACAATGGGAGTATCCTAGGTGGGGTTACTGTACACTTAAATTACTGATGGAAAAAGGGAGGTAATGAGAAAAGTGGTGTGGGAATCTTGTAGCAGCTGTGACAAGTACGTTAGAAGCTAAACCAAATATAGCTCAACTTCCCAAAATTAACAGTTCAATCCATCTCTGAACATGGACCAACTCTACCTGAGCAGAAAGTGGAACTACCTCCCTCTGAAGCAGTTTCCTCTCATGCCTGCTCTGTTCCCTTCTAGGGACAAGCAGCACCAGTAGAGTTGTTCAGGACAGGGCTACCCTGTGAGCAGCCTCTTCAGGTGAAGCCTCCTCACAACAACCTTAAACCATGTCCTTATTCTCAAAGCAAAAAGTGTCACCTCCCTTCCCTCCCTCCTTCCCATTTGTCACCCTGTGTTCACAGGTGTGTTTGTTATTGTTACTAGGAGAGAACTCACAGAGCAAGCCACCCCCAACAGCCTGAAGCACAGTGAGGATAGGGAAGAAGTAGAGTGCTGCATAAATGCTTCTAAATCGATCAGACTTGCCCAAACCACAGGCAATTTTCTTAACCAGCAGAGGCCTCAGCAGCATCATCAACACCAGGCAGAAGGCATAATATATAAACACAATGGTGTATCTGAAACAGACAAAAAAGGAAAAAAAAGAGAGAAATTCCTTACAGTGTGCACTTCCTCTCCTGCAGATTGGACCCAGAACCAGGGAATTTGGGGTTAGTCAGCCAGATCTAAGTAATTTACAATCAGAGGATGTAAACACTCAGCAATGAGCTTACTTGTCCTGGGGGAAAAGGTAAAGATGCAGCAAAGGGGAAAAAAATTAAATCTTCCACTTTGATAACCCAGCAAGTCATCAGGTGCTGCTAACTGGTTCACATCTAAAAAACAACTCAGTGCACAGAACAAGCTCAGAGGACTGACACTCATCCCTCTGGGTTACACCTGAACACTTTTTGCAGCGTTGAGAGTGAGCAGCAAGCAGCACATTTGTGTAACAGGAGGGCACAAGAGGCAGGAGCACAACAGCCTCTCCAACTCACAGGGGGTAGACTGCTTCGTGTGTGCAGTGCACCGTGGTGATGTAGTCGGGGCTGGGGTTGTAAAGCATCGTGTACCAGTCCGACAGCTTCTTCACCCTGCAGGAGCGGATCCGGAGGGAGCCGACGGGGTCGCTGATGAGCAGCGTGACGATGGCTGCGATGCTGCACTCCAGCAGGGCGGTGGCGTGCTGCAACAAGGCGCTGGAGCTGCGGGAGGAGAGAGGGAGAGAGGAAACGGGATCACCGGCTGGGATAGCTGGGGCCCAGGGGACTGCAGAACCTTCTGCAGGGTTAATATTCATTGAGACCGCAGGCAGGACAACGCTGCTTGGAGCTGGAAGTCACTGACAGTCTCGGATGATTTAGGGTGTAAAAAGTGACTGAGCAAAGTTGCAGCTTCTGCACTGAATCACAGATGGTTTGGGGTTGGAAGGGACCTCAAAAGAGCATCGAGCAGGGTCACCCAGTGTGGGTGACACAGGGACACATCCAGGTGGGGTTGGGATGTCTCCAGAGACTCCACTCCAGAGTTGGAATGACTCCACAACCTCCTTGGGCTCCTGTGCCAGGGTTCTGTCACCCTCACGGTGAAAAAGCTTTTCCTTTATCTGCTTGCTGTGGCATCCTGCCAGGTGAGGGACAGCAAAGCTCAGGCTGTGGCAGTTCCCAGGAGAGCAGGAGCCAGGACAAGACCCCTCATGTCTCAGAAGGGATAACATTGTTACCTGTGATTGCAGGAAGATTTTTCAGAGCTGCAAGTCCTCACTTTTCAGTGTTTAGCACACTCCAGAGTTGTTACTTTTCTTAAAAGTTCCAGTCTAGGACCTAATGGCTACATGTGGCCTTAAACCCCTGTTTTACAGAACTTCCTTGATGCTGATGTAAAGGTGACATCAGCTCTGCCATCAGAACCCAAACCCAGTACACACAGTCCTGAAAACAAACCCCAAACCCATTCTCTGGTTGCAGGTGTGCAGCCCTGCTGCTTGGA
Organism: Calypte anna; assembly: GCF_003957555.1. NCBI lineage: Eukaryota > Metazoa > Chordata > Aves > Apodiformes > Trochilidae > Calypte > Calypte anna. The sequence goes on from NC_044251.1 coordinate 38,282,564, forward strand.
GCCTCCAGAGCTGGGTTGCTGGCTCAGGAGAGGGGATGACACGATGCCCAGGAAACCCAATCCAGCCCAAATTGCCAAGTGGAATGAGCACCACCACATGAGAAAGACACAGATCACGTCCTGAGGGCAGTGACAGGCAAGGAGGTCTAGATTTTTAAAGAACTTTTGTTTCAAAGGAGGGGTGTACAAACCTCTTTTTTCCTGAATACCATTCAATAAAGAACCAGTGCAAAACCAGGGGCAGCAAGGCCATGAAGCCAAGGTAGAGCCAGTCATAGTGGTCTGGGGATCCCATACATTCCCGGCAGATTTTGTTTTCATCAGTTCTTTGACCTCTGGGGCACACCTACAGAAACCAGAGGCTGTGCTTACAAAGTATCCCAGCACCAGAAACAACCCATTGCAGCTGGAAAAGCAGCTCCAAGTACTGAGGCAAGAAACACACCGGGGTTTTAAAGACACATTAATCTCAGAGATGTCTCTCACTGACCTTTTCCTCTCTGCCTCGTACTTCTCAACAGAAGCAAAGAGTGAAGAGTGTTGAAAAGGCTTCATTTAAGGTTCCCTTTTCCACTCCTGCTCTCACACCACCTGATTTTCCTTGCTCAGGTCACTCACCAGGCTGCTCCCAACCCCTGAGCATCTCGTTCCCTCTTCTTCCACCCTCCCTTCCTACCCCCAGCCCAGCACCACTGGGATTTCAGCACAGCTCTCCCTGCCTCCCACTTCTGTTCCAGCTTTTCCTGCCCCCCTCTTCTCGGCTCATGTTTAGCACCGAACCTCCGGCACCTCCTTCGGGGAACGTTTCACCGAGCAGCTCCCGCTCTCGGTCAGGGAGCTCTGCCCTCCCTGTGCAGCCCCGGGCCGGGCCCAGCTCCGCACTCACCCCGCAGTCCCCGTAGGTCTCCACGGAGCCGTTGACAGACAGGACGGTCCTGCCGCAGTACAGCCCGAGGCAGGCGGGATGCATGGCCACCGCTGCGGGGAGAGCGCACCCCGCGTTACCGCCTTACGGCCTCACCGCGGATCCCCCGAGGCTCCGCTCCGCGCCGCTCCCGCCCTGGCCCACGGTATCCCAGAGGTCCCGAGAGCCATACCCGACCCGCTCCACCCGCTATCGGCCGGGTACCGCCAGGCCCACTACCCCTGCCCGGTTCGCCCCGTCCTACCGGAGTGGAACATCCCGGTAACCCAGCAACAAGCCCACCACCTCCGCCGAGACACTTCCGCGTACGTCACTTCCATTCACGGCAGGAGACAAGCTCCGCCCCGAAAGGGGCGTGGCCAAACCCACGGAGGGCGTGGCTTGAGTGTGTCTGTCCCCTCCTGTCCCATCGGGTCCCCTCAGATCCTCACGGGCCATGGCTGCGGGTGTGGGTGCGGGGGTGCGGCTGCCTCCCCACTCTCCCTCGGTGCCGGTGCTGCAGACGGTGGAGATGCAGACGGGCGGAGAGCCGCTGCGCATCGTCCCGCGGCTGGAGGCGGCGGAGGAGGCGGCGGCCAGGGGACTGTCGCTGCTGTCGCTGCGGCGGGAGATGGCGGACAGGCTGGACCACGTCCGGCGGGCTCTGGTGCATGAGCCGCGGGGACACGCCGGCATGTACGGGGCGGTGGTGGTGCGCGGCGGGGCCGCCGCTGCCGGGGTGCACTTGGCCGCCCTCTTCCTGCACGGCGCCGGCTACAGCGCCATGTGCGGCCACGCCGTCCTGGCCCTCGGTCGCTTCGCCCTGGACTACGGGCTGGTGGCGGCACCCAGCAGCCCCGAGACCCCCGTCCGCCTGCGCTGCCCCTGCGGGCCCGTCACCGCCTTCGTCCCTTGGGACGGCAGCCGCAGCGGTAACCCCGTCCGATTCCACAGCGTGCCCGCCTTCGCCGCTGCCATCGGTGGGGACCCGTCCTGCCGCTCCGGCTGTCGGGGAGGGTTGGTGGTGGTTGTGGCAGGGACGGTGGGTTGGCTGAGGGGTGTTTGGCAAATCCCTTCCTCGTTCCGATGTCCACCGGAGGCAGGATGAGGCCATCGGGGATGGCATAGTGTGTCTTGAGAAGGTTGGGATTGTTCAGCAAGGAAAAGAGAAGGTTGGTGGGAGACCTTAGAGTGGCTTTCTGGGACCTACGGGAAAGCTGGGGAGGGGCTTTTCACCGGAGAGGATAGTGACAGAACAAGGGGTAGTGGTTTTGAACTGAAAGAGGGGAGATTTAGGTTAGATATGAGGAAAAAAATTCTTCACAAAAATAGTAAGACACTGGAATAGGTTGCCTGGGGAGGTTGTCTGGAAAAGAGGAGGCTCAGGGGAGACCTCATCACTCTCTACAACTCCCTGAAAGGAGGTTGGAGCCGGGGGGGGTTGGGCTCTTTTCCCAGGCAACTCTCAGCAAGACAAGAGGGCAGGGTCTCAAGTTGTGCCAGGGGAGGTTTAGGTTGGAGATTAGAATGAATTTCTTTCTGGTGATCAGACATTGGAATGGGCTGCCCAGGGAAGTAGTGGATTCTCCGTGTCTGGAGATATTTCAAAAGAGACTGGATGTGGCACTGAGTGCCATGGGCTGGGAACTGCAGTGGGAGTGGATCAAGGGTTGGACTCGATGATCTCAGAGGTCCCTTCCAACCCAACTGATTCTGTGATTCTGTTGTTGATGCCACCTCCTTGGAAGTGTTGAAGGCTGGGCTGGATGAAGCCTTGTGCAACCTGATCTAGCGGGAGGTGTGCCCTGCACATGCAGAGGGGCTGTATCTTGATGATCTTTAAGGTCCCTTCCACAGAACCAAAACCAACCCAGACCATTCTATGGTTCTGTGATTCATAACACTCTCTGGCATAGGATCACTCAAGTCATCATCTCCATCCCCTCCCTGCATGCTGCTGGGGTCCTTCACTCCACGTGTGAGCCCATGGCTCAGCAGGGTTTCTTCCCCTCCCCACCCTCCCTTTCTCTGCCCAGACTTGGCCATCGATGTCCCTGGTCACGGGAAGGTGGTAGTTGACATTGGCTATGGTGGCACTTTCTACGCTTTCCTCAGTGCTGAGCAGCTGGGCCTGGATGTCTGCTCTTCAAAGACCAAGGACCTGGTCAGTGCGGCAAGCACGGTGACGGAGGCGGTGAAGAAACAGGTATGGCAGAGCCCTGCAGTACCCCAGCGTGTTCCCTTCAGGGTGACTACACCACACTTAGACCCTTTCTTCCTCTGAGATACTCAGAATGAGTGGGAGTCCCCTCCTTCCAGCACCATCTTAAATTTCTCAGTCCTCCTCCAGCCTCACAAGGATGTGAGGAGGTGGAAACACAGCAGTGGGGCTTTGTCCCTTCCTCTGGTCTCCTGAAGCTATTCTGAATGTCCTGTGGCAGCCCAGCTGCTTGATGGGATGGTGAACCTCTCTGTGCTCTTCCCAGTTCAAGCTTCATCACCCTGAGAGTGAAGACCTGGCTTTCCTCTATGGCACCATACTGACAGATGGGAAAGATGCTTTTAGTGAGGAACCCACCACCAACATCTGTGTGTTTGCAGATGAACAGGTACAGAAAAGGGCTCTTGGACATGGGAGACCCCTCCTTTTTCCCTTCTTACATCTTCTGCAGAGATGAGGGATGGTTCTGCTGCTTCTAGTTGTGGGCAGCAATCTTTGCTTCTGCTACAGGGAGAGCTGAGTGTCCCTTCACATCTGCAGTTTTAGCCTCTTATGACAGAAATACTTCACATCTTAAATAGAGCCATTTCACACCCGTGCCCCATAGCAGGGAATTTCCAAGGTGTTCAGGAACTGAGGTAGGATCCCAACAAGCACAGTGCATGTCCTTAAAGTCCTAATCTAGAGAACGGCTGCTGGAGATCTGCGGGGGGTGTGTGTGTGTGAAGTTTTATCCTGGTCTGCCATGAGTGAAGTGTCACATAAATAGCAGGTGCAGTTTTGCTTGGACTTGCCAGTCGGGGAGGAGTGTGGACCATTGGGACAGATCACCTTAGAAGCTGTTCAGTGATGTATTTTTGGAGGTTTTAAAAGCCAGGCTGGCCATCAGCTCTCTCAGCATTAAGGAGAACTGATCCTACACTGGCTTGTGAGAATGGGGGTGGTGGCCTGTGCCCCTTTCAGTCCTTTTGCTATGATACTGGGAAGCACACCCTATATATTAGATCACTCATCCCTACTAGTTTGCCAAAGCTGATAACAGTCCAGAAGTACCCCAAACCTGCTTATTTGTGATAAGATTCTGTACAATCCCCTTGGCCAGGCAGATTTCCCCTAAGCACAATATGGAGGTGGCAAAGAGAAGCGAGGGGATCAATATTGTTTTCTAGGAACCCCCAAAATACCAGAGCTGGTTCCTCTTCTCTCCTAAATGTAGGTTGACCGCAGTCCAACGGGTTCAGGTGTGACAGCTCGCATTGCCTTGCAGTACCATAAGGGACTCATCCAGCTGGATCAGACCAGAACCTTCCGGAGCAGTACCACAGGGTCCATGTTCACTGGGAAGGCAGTGAAGGCAAGTGACTTGTGCTGCTTGTTCCCTCTAAAATGCTGTTGCCTTGACTCAGTAGAGAAGCAGAAGAGCCTTCCTCTGCCTGGGGAGGGGCGGATGGAAGGAATTTGTATTAGGAAGAATTTTTTATTAGGGAAGCAAGTAACAGTGAGGCTTCGTTCTGCTGCTTGGTGACAGGTGTCTCTGTGTTAGTGCCAGGTAGCAATGGCATTTTGTGTAGCTGGGGGAGCAGAGGACCTCCTGTTGCCCCTGTCCTGATCCTCATCCCTCTGGCAGAAAGCTAAGTTTGGGGACTACAATGCTGTCATCGTGGAAGTCTCTGGAGAAGCCTTTTATACTGGTACAGCCACCTTCACTGTTGAGGAGGAGGACCCTCTGAAGTATGGCTTCTTGTTCAAGTGACCTGAGTCTCACTGATGGTGCTGCCCTTCTCCTGCCCATGTGCTCCCCTTCAGTATGTCCACACAGATGGTTGTAAGGGGAACAGTCCTCAAGCAACAGGGGAACTGCTGGTGGTGTCTTTGGTGGTGTGATGGTATCTACTGGGATTCAAGATAACAGGCAGTGTTCCCCTGTTCTGATTAGCATATTGGGTGCAATGAAATTAGCATAGATGGGCTGCTCTGAGAAGCCATAATCTTTCTCTTCTTTCTTTTCAATAATTATTCACAGAAAACTGAGCTGATCTTGGAGAGCTGTCTTCAAGTTTTTGTGCCTTCTTTGTGCCAAATTTGTAATTTGAAAGCCAGCTTCCTATTAAACCCCAGCTGAAGACACTGCCTTCCCAGTCTATTTTTCACTCTTGGAACTCATTTCCTGGACTCTGCTGAGTGTCTCACAGCTGCTGGTTTGGATTGTCATCTCTCCTTCCATGCCTCATACTCAGCTGGTCTCACTCCTCTGTCTCTTGTCCCAGCTTCCCTGGCCTGCCCTGCTCAGACCTCTCCAGACAGCCCCTTCCTCACCCATTCCACCCCTGCCAGAGCCCTGGAGATGGATGCAGGTGTTTGCTCAGACCTTCCAACCATCCAGTCCATGCCATGCTGCTTCCCTAAACCTTCCTTGCTTGCTTATCTTGGACCATTGGCTGCAAGTACCCTGTGGTTAACTTTCAACAGGAGCAGCTGTATTCATAGGTCTGAGCCACCATGACCTTTGGTTACAAGATTATTTACTGATGATTTTGTCCCAACCTTGGGGCAGCTTGCATAGTAGAGTGCAGTCAATATGTTCTTTGCCAGAGTCCCTGGAGGGAAGATTGCTGGTGTAAAAAAAAAAACAAATGAAGCCCTGGGCTGTAGGCAAGACTTTGCACTGGCAGGAGCAGAGCTTCAGGCCACTGGTGGCCTGTAATTTCCACTGTGTCTCTGGGACAAAATGATGTTCATTTATTGAAGACACTCAGGGGAGTGTGCCTCATTAAAATGAGACACAGAAATTAGAGTGATTGTCTCCCAGTAGCTCATGCAACAGAAGGGAGTAAGTCACACTGGAGAGCTTGGAAAAGGTTGGTGTAGGAAAACCTGGGATGAGTGTATTCTGTCAGCTTCAAAATGATAACTCTGTAATGAGAAGAAAAAAAAATCCCCTCCTTCAGAAACTGGTTGTGCTCTAGTGGAGGTTTTTGTAGGCTGGCATCTGGAGTCCTTGCTCTCAGCTTTCCTGTAACCCCTGGATAAATCCTGTACAGCCTCTGCTCCAGGGGAGCAAGCAGTGACAAAGACCCTCACCACACACACAAACTCCTCCACGTGTTTCCAGCTCCTGAGCATCCCCCTTGTGATCAGCGCCCCCCAGCCTGACTCCTGCAGAAGAGCTGGGGCAGCAAGCCCCAAAAAACCCAGAAAGGTCCAGCACAGAAGAGTCAGGAGCTCTTCAGATTTGGTTGCAGCCTTCATTACCTATTGTACCCATATTGTACTTCACTGTACCCATCCCTAAAATATTTTTCCACACGGCTCCAGTGTGGCTGAGAGCAGGGCAGCAGCGTCCTGCTGCCTCACAGGAGAGATTGTCCCCAGCCTGTCCCCTCTCTTCGGGGTGCATGGAGGGTGGTCCTGGTCTCTGCTGGAGTGTTTGATGGCGATGGGCTGCAGGGCTGTTAGGGGAGAGGGGCCATGAGGAGAGCGGGTCTGGAGGGGTGAGAGAAAGCATGAGAAGGGCTGAGGAGAGAGGAAGTGTGAGGAGAGAGGGGCTGTGAGAGGAGAGGAACCAAGAGGGAAGGGGGGGCTGTGAGGGAACAGGAGCCCTGAGGGGAGACGAGTCCTGTGGGGAGGGGACTGTGGGAACCCTTCCCCGACCAAGGGCTGGGTTGATGTGGGTGAGTAGGAGAGGGAGATGTCTGGTCCGGGGTTCTGCAGCTCGGCCATGATGGTGGGAGACTCACAGAATCATCTGGGTTGGAAAGGACCTCTGAGATCATCAAGTCCAACCCTTGACCCGCTACCACTGCAGTTCCCAGCCCATGGCACTCAGTGCCACATTCAGTCTCTTCTTAAAAACCTCCAGGGATGCAGAATCCACCCCCTCCCTGGGCAGCCCACTCCAATGTCTGATCACCCTCTCTGTAAAGAATTTCTTCCTAATATCCAACCTAAACCTCCCCTGGCAGAGCTTAAGTCCATGCCGTCGTCTTGCTGAGAGCTGCCTGGAGAAGAGCCCGACTCCCCCCTGGCTCCAACCTCCTTTCAGGGAGTTGTAGAGAGTGATGAGGTCTCCCCTGAGCCTCCTCAACACCCCCAGCTCACTCAGCCCTTCCTCACAGGACTTGTGCTGGATCCCTTCACAGCCTCCTTGCTCTTCCGTGGACCCGCTACTCTCCTGACCCTGCTGTCGGGGCTCCGCTCTCCCGCCCCGGGCCGCGGTGCGGGCGGGCCCGTCCGGTTCCCCGGGCAACGGCGGCGGGGGGGACGTCAGCGTCGGGCGGGGCCGGTGCCGGGGCGGGCAGCGCCGCAGCAGCCGCCGCAGGGGCCGGGGCATGAGGCTGCGCATGGAGCCGGCGGCGGCCGGGACGGGAAACCTTTCCCGCGGCGGCAACGAGAGCAGCGGAGCGGCGGCGGAGGCGGTTCCGGCGGGGTGGTCGGTGGCAGCCCTGGCCTCGCAGGCGCTGGCGCTGCTGCTCATCTTCGCCCTCTCGGCGCTGGGCAACGGGGCGGTGGTGCTGGTGATCGCCCGGCACCGGCAGCTCCGCACGGTCACCAACGCCTTCGTGCTTTCCCTGTCGCTGTCGGAGCTGCTGGGGGCCTTGCTCTGCCTGCCCCTCGCCTTCCTCAGCTTGCTCAGCCGCCCGCCCGGCTCTTGGCTCTTCGGGCAGCGCCTCTGCTTGGCCAGCGCCGCCCTCCACGCCGGGCTGGGCATCGCCGCCACCCTCACCATGGCCCTGCTCTCTTTCGACCGCTACTGCGCTATCGTCCGCCAGCCCCGACACAAGATGGGTCGCCGCCGCGCTGCCCAGCTCCTGGCCGCCGTCTGGCTGGCAGCCTTGGCTCTGGCCGGACCTTGGTACGGGTTGGCGGGCGAAGGGCAGCGGGAGGCTCGTCCGGGAGCTTACCGCTGCGTCTACGTGCTGCCCTGGGGATCCTCCCGTCTGGGGCCGCCCTACGGCGCGGCCATCATCGTGCTCTGCTACCTCCTGCCCTTCGCCCTCATGTGCTTCTGCCACTACAACATCTGCCGGGCGGTGCGGATGGCCGAGAGCCGGGTGCGGCCCCTCACCACCTACGGGCACCTGCTGCGGGCCTACGGGGAGATGCGCACGGCCACCACCGTCCTCATCATGATCGTCTCCATCATCTGCTGCTGGGGGCCCTACTGCATCCTAGGGCTGGCGGCCGCCGCCGGCCACCTGCCCTTCTCGCCCACCATGGACGCCGTGGCCAGCGGGATGGCCTGGGCCAACGGCGCCATCAACCCCCTCATCTACGCCGCCCGCAACCCCAACATCTCCGTGCTGCTGCGGAGGAGCCGTGAGGGTGGCTACAGGACTAGGAACAACGTAGCAGCCTATCTCTCAGCCCCGGCACGCCGGCTGGAGCCCCAGCGTCGGGCTGACCGCGTCCGGGAGCGCTACCTCAACAGGCACAATGGCCCCCCGGGCAGTGCCCCGTCCTCCTCCAGCCCAGCCAGTGGGGGAGAGGTGGCCATGTGGGCCTGCAAGAACCCCGCTGTGCTCTTCTGTCGGGATGGGCAGCCAGACACCATCTCTGAGGCCGCCTTGCAGGCTAAAGTGGACACTGTCAACACCAGCCTCTGAAGGGATGGAGGCTCTGGGCCTCGGGGTCCTGAAGAAATAATGTAGGGAGCCCCAGTGCTCAGAACCCAGACTGCCAGGGAATTGGAGACAGGACTGCTTGAGCCATGGGGTGGTTTCTTCTCCGTTGTGTGAGCTCTGGTTTGGTGAACAGCAAGAGCTACACCGGGAAAGGAATTCTCCCTTCTCTTTCAGCAGGCCTGAGACCCTGGTGACAGCTGCTGAGCCCAGCCAGAGCAGGAGCTTTACTGCAAGAAGGAAAGTGTTTGCTCCAGTCCCACACAGAAAGTGCCACAGTGAAGCTAAGAGACAGCCACACAAATAGAGGCCAAACCAACTGGCTGTGTGAGCTGCTTGTTAAGTGCCAAAAAAGCAACTGGAAGCTGAGCGCTGGCAGCTGGAAGACACTCTGAAAACACCACACTGTGAAAACCTCATCATGGCAGGAGAATGTCGCTTTAACCCGTTGTATGTGGAAGTGCTGATTGTCAGAAAGTCATGGACTATAGGACAGGCTGAAAAAGAAAATCTATTAAAATTGGTTCCCCCCCCCCGAACTCCCAAGCATAGCAAAACAGTAATTGTTGTGACAGGGAAAATGTGTGAGACCTTTTCTTCCCAACCTGTGGAGGAGACCCTCATGAAATCTCAGTTGTCATAATTGCAGCAGCCTTTTCTTTGTTCTTGGTTTTGGTTGGTTTTTTTTTTTTTTTTTTTTTTTTTCTTGCAGGTACAGTCAGATTAAAGTGCTATGAATATGAGACATGAAAGTTCTAGAGGCAGGCAGAGGAAAAGTGTGGGTGTAGACTCTGGATTTTCTGCACAAGGTGTGCATTTTCTTTTTGAGCTCATCCAAAGTGTCTCACATCTCTGAGTATTTAACAGTGTTTAAGAGGAACCATGCAAGAGAGGTGAGTATCTGGAAGGAGGGGTAAAGCAATATCATGCACTCTTCAGGTGTTCTTAAGCAGCAGAGAACAGATACTACAGTATTAAAGGCAGCAGTCTGCTGCTGGAGGGTAATATTTAAAAAACAGCCATTGAAACAAATAAAAATAACACAATGGAAGTGTAATTGTGTGGCCTAACTTCATGTGAATTTATGAGTCTTAATTTTTTGGCCCAGAGGCCTAAAGCCTTACATTAGAGTTTTGAATCAGAAGCTAGGACTGAGCCTTCCTGTGTCTTTGTCAGATTTCAATGTGAAAGACAGCGTGGTTTTCTTGTATAAGCTTAAAAAATACACTGTTAACTGTTTTACCAGATTTTTTTCAACTGTTTGTGACTGAAGTGAACATACTCTCATTATTTTGTGAAACAAGAAATAAATAGTCTTTTATGCAGGAGAATGTGTCAGCCTCACATCATTCTCAGCCCAGCCCTGAGAAGGGAACTCCTGTAAAAAAATGCCAAATGAATGGTGGTGTAGAGAGAGACCTGATTGTTTGTGGAATTTTAACTCAGCCATTTTGTATTACTGTAATTTCCTCCTCTGATGCTCCTGATGTCCATGAGAAAAAAAGATTTGACCTTTAACTACTCAGCACTGATGCTCAGCCCTGTAGGTCCTGGGTGTTGCAAGCTGAGTGGTGTTTCAGGAAGAAACTGTACAGAAAAATCCCAGCTTTTTGCCAGCAAGTGAACACTACTGACTTGTTGGAAGGGCAGGAGAGGAATTTCTTGCATAGCTGCCCTTCCACAGCAAGGTCTGGCTTGTGTGAGGTGAAGGAGGTGGTTTTAAGTGATGAGATGGGATTCAGGGCTGTTTGTGGTTCACGGATCTCCTGCAGAGCAGCTTCCAAGCTCCAATCCTTTGGCTGCAGGGCAGAGAACATGCTGGGCATGTGTCCTTAAGAAGCTTGTGTTGCAGGAGAAAGGATGTCACTGCCTGTAGCCTGTCCCCTCTGAAGCAGAACCATCTGCACTTTGACCATCAGTGGTCCTTTAGAGCCTTCTTGTCTTTAGACCACACAGATTTATAGGGTTTGGGGTTGGTTTTTTTTTTGTACTTTCTGTGTGCACTTGGTCAGTGCAGAAAAAATAAGGGATAGTCCTTGGGTAATGAAAAGGAGCAAGATGGAGGTCCAGCAAAGGGTAAAGTGTCTTAAATAAACCACAAACAGCAGAAAGAGACAGACATACGACACACCAAAGGTTGCCAGAACCTACTTGAAATGTTGCTGTGCCCCAGCCCTGCAGGTTTCTCACCAAGAGCACAGAGTGGGCATGAAGTCTCAGCCATGCTGGCATGTCAGTCTGTCCTTGTACTTGGCAGTAGCTTCACGAGTTCATCTGGGAGAAGGAGACCTGAGGTTTCCCTCACTATTTCACTCTCCTTCTAGAAGCTCTGCCTGTTCCCATGCTTGTTCCCATGTAAGAAAACATCGCAGGTGGCTCCTATGGAGACATAAGCTCCACACCTCTTACATGCCGCCACACCTGGAGATCCTCTTTCTTTGGGCTGAAGGAGAACTCAGAAGTCACCCAGACACTGAGGTTTTAGACACTGCAAAACCAGCTTGGAGGCTCTCACCCTCCAGCCATGGCTCTGCAATACTTCTGTTCTTCTTCCTCCTTTGAGTTGAGGCAGGATGCAGGGTGAGCCACAATCTCCTGTGCACAAAGGCTCTGCAAAGGATGTCAGGACAATTTTTAGCACCCCAGTTCAAAAATGAGGTGAGTGGTTCAGTGCAGGGTATTCACCATGAGAGAGGGAGCAGTTCACATGATCTGAAGACCAGTTCAGCCCTGACTTGCAGGGCTTCAGCCAAAGCTAAATCTAAAAGTTATACCTTGGGCTTTTTATTCACTTGTCAACTTCCCAACTTACCCTCAGTTTAAGAGTGCCACACTGCTTGACAGTGATCTGTATGCCACTGGTATGACTAACATGTTATATCTTACAAGGAAAATATTGTCTTGATGATTGACAAGCACTTTAGGAGGCATTGTTCCAGCTGAAGGCAGTGATAGTTTTGCCATTGATTTAATCATTGGATTCATTCAAGTCATTATTTTCTACTCTCTTCCTAATCTCTGGATGAAGCTGTGCTTCAAAACAAATGCTTTGTGCATAACTTACAAAGTAGGAACAACAATTCATCTGTAAGTGACAGCCTGATGGGCTGTAATAGCCAGTAATAATCACCAGAACCAAAACAGCTGATGTGGATGAGAGCCTCCATCCTTGCTTCTCCTTAAGCACTGGTGTTGATTTGCCTTTCCAGTAGATGCCAGCAGAGACCTGAGCAGCCAGCACAGCCTTCCCGCCAGTGATCCTAAAAAAAGCCTCCTGTCCATGAGGTCAGCCACTGCTTTCTGGACTGCTGTGTTCCAAATGCAAACATTCAGAGCAAGGGTTGTGGCTGATGCAGTGCAAGCCCATAGGGCACCTCTGGAACCCAGTTTGAAAGATGGATTCAGTATTCATCATTAAACTCAACACACTGCTGCTCTTTGGAAGGTTTGTTAATAGAGGCTGGAATGAGTAATTTGGTAAGCACATCAGAGAAGTGGCATTTTGTGCCAGGCTGGCTTGTAGTGGAACAGAGCGACCAGGTGCCTCTGATCATCAAGAAGTGGGTGTGAGCCGCTATCAACTCCACCTGTGCCCTTGCGGTGATAGCAGATAGGGAGTAGGAAGGTCCCTGTTCGGAGGGGGTGCTGGAAGAGAGTCCCATCTTTAGTGATAATTGAAAGATAATGGATCTTCTTACCCGAATGCCGGTTGTCGTTTGCCCTGGGTCAGGTCCTGTTTTTTCTTGATCCGACGGAAATTTGGGCTAGACCAAGGTCTATGCCCGCATTCTCCACCAGATGTAGCCAGAAAGGAGTCTCTTGTCCGGGATCGACGCATAAATACGGTGATATAGACTCACAGGATGTGATCTGAGTCTACTGCCCACAGTGTGGAACTAGCAAAGATGGTCTGCTGCTATGGAAGCAACCAACCACTCTCTCAGCTAGCTCTAGAATGAGCTGCCTCGGTGGGTGTGAGCCTCACTATTTATTGGCCCCATGGTCTTGCACATGCTCCGTAGGGGCCCTGCCCTGACTGGGCACAGGTGGAGTTGATAGCGGCTCACACCCACTTCTTGATGATCAGAGGCACCTGGTCGCTCTGTTCCACTACACTGGCTGATGTCTGTGCTGCCTGCTTTCCACTGCTGTAACAGCTACAGCCCCAGTGCCTGTTGAGATCAGCCAAGGAGCTCAGCTCAGCACCAGAGCTGCCTCTTCCCTCTTGCTGCATTTGGGTTTTTTTGTATGGTGACTCTGGTGATTAATAATAAATGGGTGAGCCTCCAGATCTGCTTGTGAAGCATTACACAGCCACAGTTTAAGCACTAGGAGAATGAAATGGTCCCAAATCCTGCAGGAGTAACCCATGATGGGATTCCAGGTTTTGGGTGCCCCCTCGCACAGCTGCTTTGCTGCTGCAAGCCATGAGCTTGCTAGGTCTGTGGGATAAGTCCCAGTGACTTCAGTGGGGCTGGGTGGGGGGAAGGACAAGTTGCTACCCAGTACCATGTCCAGCTCCCTCCCTGTCCCCAGTTTGCAAAGGATCAATGGGTTTCTAATGCTGGCAGCACACTGCCTGGGTCTTGTAGCATCTACAGTCACACCAACTGAAGTGCTTGGGGAACAGCTCTGCATTTCTAGATATTTTGTGTCCTGGGAAATCAACGTGATGAGACAGACTATAGATCCCTCTCAGTAGCATAAAAAAGGATGAGTTGCAGGGGAAATCAATGAGAAAGTAGCACAGACCTCAGGGCACAACACCAGGGACTACACTGGTCTGGCTGGGGAGTGATGGATGAGCTGCTCAGGCAAGAAGACCCCAGGAGGCTGTGACTGAAGCCAGAGGAGATTTAAGAAGGAGAAGGTCAAAGGTGAAGGGAACGTTGGATCTGTGCTGGATTCACTCCCTAAGAGACCCATCCAGCTCTGCCAGAAAGAAGTCAGGTGGTGACACCAACATTTCCTGGGAAGCTGTCCTGCTCCTGTCCCCATCACTGTTGGCATCACCTGTGCTCAGCTCCACACACCTGAGTTTTGGGCTGAGCCTTAAAGCCAGGCTCTTCTAGTGTAAGCTGGAATAGCTACAACTGAAGGACAATCTGTGGTTTTTTTTCTCCAGGGATCATTGTGCTCATATTGCCACCCCAGCTGCTGAGGCCATGCTGGTGTTTGGTGCCCAGGCAGCAGTCAAGCCCTGAAGCCATTTGGAACAGCACAACACTGCCCACAGGCTTCTGGGGTGATGGTGGAGGGTGAGCTGGATGCAGCAATGATTCAGCACAGAAAGCAAATTCTCTCTGAGAGGAGCTTTTTGTTATTTGTGCTATTTCTTGACTTGCTGGCACTGAATTTCTCCAGGTGCATCTGGTTTCAAAAAGGCATCCACTGGCAGAAACCCACAAACTGACTGGGGACCAGTATCCAAAAGACTTGGGATCCTAAATTTTATGCATCTATTATTCTTGCCTTTATAAACTATTTCCAATCTTATCTTTTCCATAAATAGTCAGAGTCAGCCCAGAACCTAACAAGGAAGCATCTAAAAGGACTGAAAAAAGCCTTTTTCTAAAGCTTTGCTCTGACAAGAAGATTGTGCCTTCTCTCAGAGGGTTTTATTTTGTGCACCAAAGAGTTAAAGGTGTCTGCAAACCTCAGTGCTTCATATGTTGCCTGCTTCCCCTCCAGACATGGTAAGGAGAAGCTGAAAGTTGGAGCAGGGGTGGCTTTGGGGAGGTCACTTAGGAAACCACACTCATCAGCTCTCAGGGTTGAAATCAGGAGTGGAATTACTTAGCACTGTCCTTCCACATCTGGAGGAACATCCCTGTTTTTCCCAGGAGCCAGAGCAAGCCTAGCTGAAGGCAGGAGGAATCTCTCCACCTGCTTCTGCCAGCAGTACTGATGGCTTAAACACTTAGATTTATACTGTGGGGCTTGACCAGAGGGCTTTGCTGAAGTGTGCACACTCAGAACAGAAGGAAATTGTACCAAGGATGGGGCTGCTCAGTGCTGGGCTGGCTCCTGGGTGAGGCTGTCAGGTAGCAGAAGGCTAATTCTGCCCAGCCCACCAAAGGGCAGCTGGGGAGATGCTGCTGCTGCAGCTGGTGAGGAACAGCTCCTGGAGGAGTCCTGTGAATTAAAAAGCCTTGGGGCCATAGATGTGGACAAAAGGGAGACCTTAGTGTTCTCTACAGCTACCTGAAACAAGGTTGTAGCGAGGTGGGTGTCAGACTCTTCTCCCAAGTGACAAGTGATAGGACAAGAGGCATGGCCTCGAGTTGTGGTTTAGATTGGATGTTAAGAACAATTTCTTCCCTAAAAGGTTTGTCAGGCCCTGGCCCAGGCTGCCCAGGGCAGTGGTGGAGTCCCCATGCCTGGAGGGGTTTAAAAGATGTGTATATGTGGTGCTGGGGGACATAATTTAGGGGTTGACTTGGCAGTGCTGGACTTGAACTTAAAGTTATTTTTTCCAACCCAAACAATTCTACGATTCTAAAGGCAGCAAGGTAAATTTTTTCTTAACTCTCTCACCCAGCAGTTCCCTCACAACCACATAAAAGCAATTTGCTCACCTGACCCAGTAACCTACTCTACACTAAGCTCAGCATCAGGGGACAGAAATGCTCTGAGTAACCAGGTCACTTATTTCTCCAGTGAAAACCAATGTGGCACTCGTGCCCCTCCCTGACCCCTGCCCGTGGCTGCTGTGCTCAGTCTGGTGCATTTTACAGAACATTTGGTAATGTACTGTCCCTGAGGTCATGGCAAGATTTGAATAAAGCATCTGAATTGTGGATTCCTTCCAGAAAACGTAATGAAGCTCAGGCAGAGAAGAAACCAGCAGCGAAGCCACGTGTTGTCACCTCAGGCTATTTGACTCCATGAGTTCTGATGGAGAGCATTATAATTACCCCTCCTTAACTACACTGGAAAAAAAATTAAATATAAAATTCAGCATTCTGGCTGTTTCAGGACCAGAGAGCACTGTGCTTTTCACACCACAGCAGAGGTGGGACAGAGGAAAGAAGGGGAAAGATTGGTTTTATACATACAGTCCAGAAAGTACCAGCAGATGGGGGTGCTGCCTCTCCTGAGGCTTTGCTGGGGCTCCCTGGCTCACCTGTCCATAAGCATCAAGCCGAGTTTGAGGCTAAAAAGTATAAATTGCTCAGAGGTTGGAGGTCAGACCACCCCTGATTAAAACAGAGACCTCTCCTTTTCACATGCCTAAGCCAGGCAGGACCCTGAGCAACACCAGGGAGAGCTCAGGGAGAGGTGTCAGAAAGATTTGCTCACAGCCTCCCTCCTGAACTTCATGTTGTGGCTTGGACTCTCTCATCCTCCCCAAAAGCAAAGCTTAAAGGTCGTGTTCACCCCCCAGCACAGGCTGGTACAAAAATACCCAAGTGCATTTGTCACCTTTTACTGCTCCTCTGGTCTCTGCATGGAAGGACAAACCTGGTCCTGGGTGGCTCCAGCAGTGCCAGCCCTGCTCAAGGGCCACAGGAGCAGTGATGGGGCTGCATGAGAACAGGATGTCAGAAAGGTGTAGTTTTATCCTAAAAACAGCTTCTTGAGCTGTAGTGGGATGAGCCTTTCTTGCTCCTGAGGCTCGACAAGCTGCTGACCTCTGCACTACCTCGCACCAGAGTGAGCTGAGCTCTGTGGGTGTGTGTCCCACCTTTATTGGCTCCCTGGTAATAGGGGGCCTGCCCTAACCAGGCACAGGTGGACTCACACCCACTCTTTGGCAACTTGAGGCACCTGGTTTATCTTGTTTCTCTACATTGAGCTGTGACACTGCCACCAGCATAAGGGATGTACAGGACCAGGTCCCAGCCACAGGGTGTGTGGGAGAAGGATTGGCATCATCCTCACTTTGCTTCCCCCTTGCTGAGGTTCTTCAGGAGGGATATCAAAGCCTGGCAGTTCCATCAGTCCTGTTGTACCCTCCCTGGGTGGGAAATTAATATTTACTGTTTAAAAATGAGGCCATGAGGTCAAAACCTGAGGGCTGTTCCCACCTGCTGGGGAGGAAAGACCTTGCCCCAAACACACCAGGTACCCAGCAAGCTCCCACCCACCTTGCACCCACCTCTGGTGGGGCTGGGGACCCCCTGCACCCCCATCAAGCCACATCTGTCCTACCTGCCAGGCTGGGGCTTGCCTGCAAGGTTGTGTCTCACCTCTTCTGGACTCTTCTCAGCAGGTTTGGCCCATTGAGGACACCCTCCTCTTCATGGCTTCACCTGGAGGGAGCAACCAGGATTTGGGGCACAGAGGCCTTTTTCTAGGTGAAAACTCAGCTGGCCAGTCCTCTGGTGGGCATGAGCTCCTGGTGACATGGCCTCACCCAGCAAAACCATGCTGGTACAGAACAGCAACCATCCCAAACTCCTTTCCTGTGGGATGACAAATGCTGTAGCTCAATTTTCTCTTTTTAACCCACTCTATGCCAGCCCTGCGGAAGGGTTTGCAGGATGGGAAGCTTGCACATTACTAGGTTCCCACCCCAACCCTTCAAATATCTTGAATAAAAAGCTCTTTATTGATTTCTTAACAAGCTCTCGCTTTATTTATTTCTTGCCCTCTCCTTGCTCACATACTGCCACCCCATCCCTGTCCTGGGGACTGCCCTGTGTCAGGACACACTAGGATGGCCCAGGTAACCTGCAAGCTGCCATCAACTGGAATTTCAGGTCCTCTTCAGGTCTGGCCAGTTTGCCCACACCTGATTATGGCTGCACTGGGGACATGAGGATTTGTGAAGGGAAGAGCAGCTGAAGCCATCTCCCTTTTGCTCAGATTCTTTTGCTACACAGCCTGGGGCTGCTTTCAGATGTGGCATCACCAGCCCACCCCACCACTGGACACTGAGATGGTACCTGTGTCCTTCATCACCTCGTCACCCTCCCTGCCAGCCCAAATCTGAGCAATGCTGGGTCATAAATATCTCCCTTGTAGGAAATATGATCCATGGGATGGAAACAGGAGAAAGCTGCCATGTCTGCCAGCTGTGATGCTGGATGAGCTGGCACCAGAAGAAGGGAGACCTGTAAAGCCCCATCAGGGATGTGTTAGATGCCCCTTCTGTTCTGGCTTGGTGCTGGCTTTACTGGTTATACTGGAGAAAACTCTGATCCAAGGGAAAGACGATGGAGACACTCCCACTCCTACAGAAAGTGGGTCCTGAGGGTGTTGGGTGCTGCAAAAGTCACCCAGCACAAGGAGAATTGGAAAAAGAAGAAAAACAGATGGGAAAGTGGGGGGGAAGGCAGTGGTGAGGGTGAAACCCAGAGGGGAGAAACACAGCCCAGGGGGTTCCCAATTGCCCCAGCAACACCTGCAAATACACCAGGAAAAGGGCAGCACACAGAGGGGCTCTTCTTCAGCCCCATTTTTTTTTCACCCACAAATAAGTCGTGGCTCTCCCACGTACACTCACCAAAATCATTTTTTCTTTATTGCATATTGCCATCTTAGAAAATGTACAGTCTGGTAACATTACACAGCATCTCCTGCTAGCTACAACTACTAACATCCTTGCACCTAACAAACTACCTTGGTCACTACTAAGCTAATAAAGTCCAAGACACATAATTCAGTTTACAAATTATTATGGATTTTTTTTTTTTTAAATTTTGGCATTATTAAAAAAAAAAAAAAAAAAGAATCATCTTGAAAATACACACCCAAGAGAAAAGAGTGGCTACTTACACCAGCACCAATCTAAAAGTAGTTTTCAACAATGGCACATGGAATTACCTGCACACAGCCTTTGTATTTATTTATAGAGATAGAATATTTTTCTTTTTCTCTTTTTTTCTTTTTTTTTTTTTTTTTTTGAAAGAAAACAAAGAAATGGCAAACTCAGCCTGACAGCGAGGCTGTTGTAAAACAGTTAAAATAAAATTAAAACAAAACAAAACAAAACAAACAGGTTTGGAAGGGCAAGAGGAAATCTGTCAGGAAAGGTCCTGATGTGGCACTGGGGTCGTGGAGGCAGGAGCTGGGGGTGGGTTCTGGCAGCCAAGCCCCCCACCCAGGGACCCCGGGAGGCAATCACTGTCCCCAACTCCCAACACCTTTTGAATTAAACACAAGTGACCAACCATTCCTTAAACCATCAGAGGCCAGAGGTTTCTTCTTTTTAACCTTTTTCTTTTTTCCTTCTCTTTTTTTTTTTTTTCAATATATTTTAAATTCCCCCCCAAAGTCCATTCCCTCAATTGTATCAGCCCCATTTTTTTTCAGCCATAAATAAAAAATATAAATAGAGGCACTTTAGTTAAGGAATAGTATTATCATTACCTTTTATCTTTATTTCCCCCTCCTTCTTAAAGCAAAGTGCTTAACTCCACCTTTGAACATAAGCTGCAGGTTTTGCAGCTGCTTAGGTATGAGGTGCTGGGCTTCTTTTTGCACTTACCTGCTTTATTTATTACTGTTTTAAATGCTACTCAGAAAGTCTTTTTTTTTTTTCTTTTTCCTTTTTTTTTTTTTTTTATCTACAGTGCGTCAAAAGTTGCAATGAAGAAAAGAACAAAATGGTAAAACCACAGCTCTTGACAACTCTGGTTAGAGAGATTTCACAGCTTTCACTCAGCACACAGACCCCGTGGCCTTCAGGTGCTTAGAACCATTTTTTGTTTTTTTTATACAAATTAGTTTAAACAGCACTTTTGCTATACAGTACATATAGTTAACTGACATCCCATACCCCACCAGTAATACCGATTATCTGACAAAAAAAAAAACAAAAAAACCCAACCCAAAACAACAAACCAACCTTATTTCAAATAGTGTTAATATCTAGTGCAACAGGGACAAACTCATCTCTCCACAGGAAAAAGAACAAACAAACAAAAAGAACCCAAAGGGATCACAAAAGTATTGGTGGTATAAAAAGGTTTTGTTTTGTTTTGCTTAAAAAAAACACACCACAAATAAATAAAAAGTAAAAAGTAACAGTCCTCTATATACTCAGCATAATTTAAGAATAGAAATGTTAATATGTTAACGGTGGTTACTTTTTATTCTCCAATTCTTAATTTTCTAAACCTTTAAATTATAACTCCCTGAGAGCTTTGAATTATTTTTATTTATTTAAAATTTTTTCTGTATTTTTTTCTTTTTTTTCTTTTTTTTTTTTTTTTTTTGGACTGACATTTGACAGGTAGTTCTGCTAACAAATTTGCAATGACAACGAACAGCAAACCAGTTGACCTGGCATGAGAGACAAGCACTTCTTGGCATCGCTGCTTCCGTCTGTCTGGTAAAGGAAAAAGAAAAGAAGGTGGGTGAAAGCCGGGGGGGTTTGCACCAGCCCCTTCGTACATCAGAGACCCTCGGGCCTGACCCACCTGTACAGAGGATACAGTTTGTCCCATTGAACAGAAAGCAAGAATAAAAATGACAACACAAAACTTTTTATGCTCTTCGTCCCCTCCGCGAACCGACCTCTCCCACCTTCTTGGGTCAGAAAACGTTTGAGAAGTATAAATACATCTGTGCGGCGTTAGAGCGAGAAGCACTTTGGGGTAAACTTATTTTTTTCCTTTAGCAAGGTGGTGGTAAGAGGAGCAAAGAGCGTTTCCCAAGGACGACAGGAGGAGCATCACCAGGAGCGCCCACAGCGCCCAGCTCAGGATCCAGCGCGAGAGCACGGGCGTGAGGTTTTTGGAATAACCATGACAAGAAAAAAAAAACAAACAACAAACCCAACACATTAAAGTTCAGTCAACTTTGTTTTTTCTTTTTTTTTTTTTTTGTCTTATCCTCTTTAAACTGCTCGGCTTGTGCGCAAGGCATCCCCTGCAGGCAGCCCTGGGAAGGTGTCCCAGCAGGAGAGCGGTGGGGAGCGGTGTCCCATCGCCTTTTGGGGACCACGGGGACCACCAGTGTCTCTGGGTTGGGTCTTCTCTTGCTCCGTGGCATTGTGCTTGTGCATGGGGAGGGAGAACAGCTTTTTGGAGGGGGTCAGAGGTGGTGCTGGTGCCCATCCAGGTGAGCCACCCACCCACCTTCACCCGTGCCTCCTGACCCGGCTATATACACAGTATATACACACACACTCGTGGGGAGAAGGAGCGTGCCACCTCGAGGGAGTACAAGGGGAACAACCCTCCCTCCTCGGCCACTTCAGAAAGATTAAACCCACGTTTTGTGTGGAGTTTTTTGTCTATTTTTTTTTGGTGGGTTTTTTTTGTTTGTTTTGTTTTGTTGGTGGTGGTTTCTGTTGCTGTTTGTTGCTTGTTTTTTTTCTCAGAAGTTGAGCTTGGTGACGGGCCTCTCGCGGCTGCCGTCGGCCAGCTGGTTGGTGATGCGCTTGCGGTTGCGCTTCAGCTTGGAGAGGTCCTTGTCAAAGACTTCGCCCGAGCGCAGGGCCGAGACCAGGTCGTCGAACTCCCCGCCTTCCTCCCCGCTCTCCTTCGCCTTCCTCGCCTTCCGTTCCCGCTCCCGCTGCTCCTTCAGCTACGACGGAGGGAAAGGAGACATCTTACTCTCCTGACACCCATTGTGGGGTTGCCCAACCCACACACAAGCACAAGTCCTATGAGGAGAGGCTGAGGGAGCTGGGGGTGTTCAGCCTGGAGAAGAGGAGGCTCAGGGGAGACCTCATCACTTTCTACAACTCCCTGAAAGGAGGTTGGAGCCAGGGGGGGGTTGGGCTCTTTTCCCAGGCAACTCTCAGCAAGACAAGAGGGCAGGGTCTCAAGTTGTGCCAGGGGAGGTTTAGGTTGGAGATTAGAATGAATTTCTTTCTGGAGAGGGTGATCAGGCATTGGAATGGGCTGCCCAGGGAAGTAGTGGATTCTCCGTGTCTGGAGATATTTCAAAAGAGACTGGATGTGGCACTCAGTGCCATGGGCTGGGAACTGCACCGATAGTGGATCAAAGGTTGGACTTGATGATCTCTGAGGTTCCTTCCAACCCAGCCAATTCTATGATTCTATGACCCCCAAACCCGTGAAACAAGAGCGGTTTCCCTCCCCAGCCGGGTGCCTGGCATGTGAGAGCTCAGCAGGGTTGTTGGTACAACCCATGGGATAAAGTCCATGGCAGCTCCATGGCTGCTGCTGGTGGGGTCACAGCAGCTCACGGGCAGCACCTCCTGTGCTCTGTGGTTTAGCTCCAAGACCTCACTAGCTCAAGGTCATTAGTTAATTAAGCAATCAACAGGGAAAAGCAGGTGGGTCTAAGAGCATGGAAGCTCCTTGCCCAGCCTCCAGTGCTCCCCATAGGGACAGTGTGGCACACTTGCCATCCCTGGTGGCCCGGGGTTGCTGCTAGACTTGCCCTCTCACCTGTGCCTCCATGCGTGCCCGGCGCTCTTCCTCCTCCTTCCTCCTCCTCATGTTCTCGTTCTCTTGCTTGGCCTCCGTCACAGCTTGAAGGAACTGGTCAAAGATGCCAAAGAACTCATCGGGCTGCATTTTGTCCGTATCTTCTCCAAAGTGCTTCACAGCCTTGGAAAACTGTGAGAGAGAAGACAGAGGACCCTCAGTCTGGGAGATATCCACCACTCCAACAAACACCCCCCCCACCATGAGAAGCCTTCAACCTGATGGATCCAAGAGGAGTATTTCCAGCAGCCATGGTGGAAAGCAGAGCTTTGCTTCATCAAGCCTTGACTTAAAAGTAAAATAAATCATCTGATGTTTTACCTGCTGACCTCTAAGAGCCAACCTGGATCACGCCTGAGCCCCCTCTCCTGAAATGCCCTCCACAAAACCCTTCTTTGCCTCTGGCTCTGCCCAACCTCCCCCTGCCCCAGCTCGACTTTATTAACTGAGCAGCAGTAAAAACAAGGAAGCAAAATATTGTGGGACCAAAGACTGAAGACATAAAACTAACAGTAAACACGGCAGGGGAAGGGATACTCACACTTTAAAGTTTTTCTTTGAAGTATTTTTGGGGTATTATTTATCATTGCCACATGCTCTGCTATTGAAACCAAATGTGTTGGTGAAACTTCTAAAGGACATTTCTGCCCAGGCTCAGGCACAGCCCTGGGTAGGGAAATAGGGAGTTTTCCAGCCTTTTTTTTTTTGCTGTTTGCACACCATTCATGTCAGGGAGTTGAATGAGGCCATAGCAAAGGTCAGGATAGGACACCAATGATCCACTGATGTATCCAGATCCCCAAGGAGCCCACGAGTTGTCCTTGGGACTGACATCCTTTGTTCTCACTCCCAATTTGAAGGAAACTCTTTGTGCACAGAAAGTTTGTTAAAATTGTGATGGGGTGTTCTGGAGATAAGCAAGGGCAGAAGAAAAGAAAACCAAAACCAAAGCACAAACAGATTTATTAGTTGCTTTGATTTTGCTGGGCAGACTGAGAGAAGCATTTTTAAAGCCTGCCTGTATGATTGAGTTTTATTTGCAGGGCTGCCCCAGGCTCTTCAAAAGACACCAAGGGCATTTTTATTTCTTTGTTTATTTAAGAAACTTGGCACTTCAAGATGCAGGGAGAAATCTGAGAGGTGCCACCCTATAAGTCAAAATAACTGCGGTTAGTCTTGTTGATTCTCATCAAGATACTGGATTCCCTGCCATGTTACAGGAGATTCTGGTGGGGGGAAAGGCTGAAAATGTTATCCTTGCAGGACAGAAAGCTTATAAAAGAGTGATGTTTCTGCTTCACTAAGAGAAAGCAGCACCATAGTTTGAATCTGGACATGTGTTTAAAAAGAAAAATGCTGGTGCACTTCACACAACCCATCCTGGTTGACAACCATGGGAACAGCCGTGTATTGCTTCAGAGTGCCCTTTGCTGGGCTCTGAGGACCATGACCAGACCTTCTCCTCCAGATCTAGCCAAGTCAGCAGAAGATGATACAGTTTGCAGAGCATCTGTCACCATTTCCACAGTCCTAACCCACTGCAGGTAAGATCTGCCTGGTTGCTATCAGCAGGGTGGCTTGGGTTAGCTGTGACCTCAAGTAGGCAATGGTCAATCATAAAGCCCAAGGATGAGTGGATGGTCTGAAGGACAGTACCACTTGGACACTGGTATAACCAGGGATAAAGAAGTGGTGACACTTGGTAATTTCTGTCTTTGGAGAGGTAGCTCATGCAGTGGCACGAGGAAGGGACCTCTGGAGCAGCCTGTGCTGGACTATCTCCCTGTCACCTTGATCAAGACGAAGGCCAAGCTATGGAGGCAATACTGGAGGACTGCTCTTGGAGGAAACAGAAACCAGCAGAGGGACCTCTGCTGAAAAAGGGGAAGCAAAAAGTGCTGGGGAACCACAGATGTCAGCCAGTGGCCACCCTGTTGCTGTGATTTAAACCAGCCTGGTAGGGAGAAGAGGACAACGTGGTGAGAGGCTGCAAAGCCCTCACCAAGGCATTACCATTTAAGTGAACCATTTAAGCGGCTTCTCTAACCCAGTAAGAAGGTGACTTCAATTCATGCCAGTGAGCTCCACTCTGGAGAGAAGTGCTGGGCAGGTCTCAGATTGAATTATGCTTGGCTGTTATTTTGCCCTACAGCAGTGGGGTCACTCCAGCAGCTTGGGTTCTCTCTGATATCAACCTCTGTGTGACTTCATGTCCCACCTGAACACCTGGCTGCATTTTTTCTTCCTCTCCTATCACCAGATAGAGCAGCCTGCTTTCTTGCCACCTTCAGCCTTAATGGGCCAAGATGCCCCAGCTGCCACACTCCTGACTCTAAAGCCACCAAAACTGGGATGTTTCCATTTAAGACATGGAAAGCAAAGCAAGCCCTCTAGGCTTGAGTGAAAACTTCACCAAAACTCAGATCCTCACAAATGACTCATCATGACACAACTCTCCCATGGCTGTCCCCTGCCCTTCCCTTCCACAGGACAGGCAGGGATCTCCTGGCTTTCTAAAGCACATCTTGCTTTCCATTAGGAGTTTGTTGGTCTGACCTGCCATCCCGACATGTTGAGTTGTGGAGCAGGAATAAGGCCCAAGGGACAGACAGGGATGTACCCACCCAAACATGAAGAGCAGCTCAGCACCTCTCTCATGTCAGGGTCTCAGCAAGACACTCATGATCTATTGGGGAGGTATCTGAGATGTTAACACATAGCACATGCTCTGGGAAAGCCAGGATCATCCCTTCCCTGTTGGCTGGAGGAAGGACTGAAACACTGCCCAGATCTCCAGGGTGTTGGTAATCTTACCAGCTCTTTTGCTTCCAACAGAAGATCTTCAACATCTGAGAAGCTGAAGCTGGCCAGTGTGATGAATTGGCTGACGACAGACACAAACTTGTCACCTGTTTGCTGAACCTGAGACTTCTGGAAGTCCAGCTCCTTTGGGGGAAAAAAGAAAAAAAGGTAAATCTGGTCAGGTGCTGTCTGATGAGGGACACAAACACCATAGGCTGCTGCTGATGCCATTGGGTGTGTGCCTGCATTGGTGCCACCAGTACGGGCTGCTCCCTCCTGCTCAGCATCAGACCATAGATAACCCTGATTTCCAGCACCATGCCTGCACTACACTTTTAAGGCAAAATCCTGTAGGAGAGATGGTGGAAGCAGCATAATTTAGCAAGACAGGGAGTCCTTTGGGATGGCTCCACCATTTCAACACCACTCCAGCTGGGCTGCAGAAGCGTTCCTCAGCCCAGCCCTCTGTGGTTTCACAGCCAAAGGAAGATCCCTCAGCACATCACAAGTCCCCCGTGGACATCATCACCAGACTTGCTCAACCTCTCTTGGCATATTAGACATAAACCACGCACGTGCTTAACCACACATGGGTAACATTGGGGCCAGAACAGCCCTGAGAGGACAGGCACACGTGCAGGGTGGGAAGGAAAGACAAACAGATCTCCAGGATGTGAGATAAAAGCAGCTTTGCTGGGAGCTCCCTTGCCTGCCTCCCTGAGGAGGGATGCCGTGGTGCTCAGAGCCAGGCTGGGCTATATTTAATTTAAATAATACTTACAGTCTCCACTGCTCGCAGGCCACTCCTCAGAGTGTTGATTTCTTTCTCCAGCTCGGTCATGCTGTGGGAAATGGCAGCACGTTAATTTTCAGCCTTCTCCAACAAATTCTACAACTCTCTGACAAACTCAACCCTGTTTTTTCCACTGAAAAGACCCTGGTGCTGCAGACATTGCCTCCTGTTCGCAGAGCAGCCCATCCCATGCAGTAAGTCGGGCTGACAGCTTCAAAGCTGGGCCAGATGCCCATCGCAAAGGAGCTGCAGTTGCTTGTTTTCAAGCAAAGCATTTTTCTGTATTTTTAATCAAGGGGATTAAAAATCCCCTCAAGCTGCTGCAAACTCTGTCCATATCTACTATTCCTTCTCTCAAAGGTGCCATTCCAAGCCCTTCTGGAGTTCCAGGAGAGCCACTAAAATTCTCAGAGGGCTGGAGCATCTCCCCTGTGAAGGCAAGCTGAAGGCTCAGCAGCCTTCAGACCTCTCCAAGAAAAAGGGAAGCTCAGAAGAAGGCTTTGCTGGGCATGGACTTCTCTTCCCCTCTTGAGGGCCATAGAAGATGGCCTTGTTGTCCCACTGCCCAGCAGCCAATTTTTCAGGGGACAGTTAGGTTCAGAGCATGGTTAGGTAAATGCCACACCAAGCACCCTCGGAGCAGCAAAAAAGGCTTCCATGAAGGGAGACAACCCAAATATAGAGAAACAAAAATAAATCGTCATGTCTGGCTCTGACTGTGTTTACACAAGGCTCAAGCCCGCAGTGAGAGTCAAGTTCAAGTGCTTGTGAGTTTCTACCACTACATCTGAGCGGAAGCTTTCTCACAAAAACTCGATGACCACAGGCTTGATGCCTTTCCAGGGGTGTCTATCCTAGGGCTGGGGTCCCTGGAAAAGCTGACGTCGGGTCACAGGGCAAGCATTCCTGGCAGGTTTAGTCTGGGAAAACGCAGTTTTGGGAGCCCTGTGTTCCAGCAGTTCATTACCCATGGTGGGATTGACAGAGGCGGCAATTTCGCTTCACAGCTGCAGGGCTGAGGGGAATTCAGGGTTTTCCACAGCTTTAGAAACTTCTTGGTTTTGCTCTAGGTTGGACCAAGCCCAAATATTACATATGGTGTCCAGTTTAGAGTAAAATTATAAGGTTTAGAGGGAAAAAAAAAAAGAAACCCTCTGTGCAGACGGTTTCTTTCCCATACGTGTATCTGTACAACAGCTGGAGATACATGAGCATCAGAAACCCAGAGCCTCCACCAGTGAGGAGTGAGCCCCATTCACAGAATAATAGAATAATGTGGCCAAGAAGGCCAATGGCATCCTGGCCTGTATCCAGAACAGCGTGGCCAGAAGGTGCAAGGAAGTGATTCTGCCCCTGTACTCAGCCCTGGTGAGGCCACACCTCGAGTACTGTGTCCAGTTCTGGGCCCCTCAGCTCAGGAAGGAGATTGAGGTCCTGGAGCAGGTCCAAAGGAGGGCAACCAGGCTGGTGAAGGGACTCGAGCACAGACTCTATGAGGAGAGGCTGAGGGAGCTGGGGCTGTTCAGGCTGGAGAAGAGGAGGCTCAGGGGAGACCTCATCACTCTCTACAACTCCCTGAAAGGAGGTTGGAGCCGGGGGGGGTTGGGCTCTTTTCCCAGGCAACTCTCAGCAAGACAAGAGGGCAGGGTCTCAAGTTGTGTCAGGGGAACTTTAGGTTAGATATTAGAAAGAATTTCTTTATGGAGAGAGTGATTAAGCATTGGAATGGACTGCCCAGGGAAGTAGTGGATTCTCCTTCCCTGGAGATATTTAAAAAGAGACTGGATGTGACACTCAGTGCCATGGTCTAGCAACCGCAACGGTGGTTCAAGGGTTGGACTCGATGATCTCTGAGGTCCCTTCCAACCCAGCCAATTCTATGATTCTATGATTCTAATTCACAGAATCATTTTGTGACACATTTCAGACCAGCAAGTCCAACCCTTTAGCACACTGCTCCACCATGTTCTCAGATGATGACCATGAGTGCAGCCACCACACACACTCCCCCTCACATTCCAAGGTCTGTTGCTTTGTTTAATCCCTACAACTGACAATTATTTTACATTTTAAAGGCCAGGGTGCCTGCTTTGCACTTTACAGATCTCCCGTGGGGAAGTGACTATGGCTGCAAGAGCACTTTGAAACTTCAAAGACCCTCAAGCTGCTGCAAACTCTGTTCATATCTACTATTCCTTCTCTCAAAGGTGCCATTCCAGGCCTTTCTGGAGTTTCAGGAGAGCCACGAAAATTCTCAGAGGGCTGGAGCATCTCCCCTATGAAGTCAGGCTAAGAAAGTTGGGATTGTTCAGCCTGGAGAAAAGGAGGCTCCGAGATGATCTTAGAGCAACCTTCCAATGTCTGAAGGGGGCCTACAAGAAAGCTGGGGTAGGGCTTTTTACACAGGTGTGTAGTGAGAGGACAAGGGGAAATAGTTTAAAATGTGAAAAGAGGAGATTTAGGTTGGACATGAGGAAGAAATTCTTTTGCTGAGATGCTGGAACAGTTTGCCCAGGCAAGTTGTGGCTGCCCCGTCCCTGGAATTATTCAAGGCCAGGTTGGATGGGGCTTGGAGCAACCTGATCTAGTGGAAAGTGTCCCTGCTTATGCACGGGGGTTGGAAAGAGGTGATCTTGGAAGTCCCTTCCAACCCTAAACCATTCAATGATTCTCATGCAGACAGGAATGGGTGCTGGCTGCAGAAACCTGTGATCCTTACTGCCCAGGTCCCCAGTGCAGCAAAGCCCCTAAGCTCACACTGAAATCTAAAACCAAAACAGAGCCTCATTGATTTCAGAGGGACTTGAGCACATACTTGAGAGCTTTGCAGTGCAACAACAGATTCCTCCCCCACTTCAAAGTCCAGTGTGTGTTTTAGGGCTTTGCTGAACACCAGGGGCCTCCACCAGCAGAGACATCAGCAGATTGCTCAGAAAAGGTCACTGGGCAGGGGTTAAAAGCTCTTTGCAAACACCAGAAGCTCCATGTCGGTGGTGAAACAAGGGCCAGGAAGGTCCTGGAGGCAGGTGAGCCCCTCACCCCCCCTGCCTGAGCTGCAGGCAAAGCCTCCCTACCACAGGCAGATAAACAGCTGCCCTTTATCTGCAGCCACACCACAACCGCTTCCTCCTGGATTACTTAACCTAACCATTAGAAATTAATTAAATGCTTCTGCGGTGAGATAACAACAGGAAACGGCAGCTCCCAGCAGTACTTCTCCCTGGAGGATGGTGGCTCACAGCCCTTTGCTGTAAGGGCTGAGATTTAAAGCCACCAGGTGATGTTTGCTTCTGCCTCGGGACAGCATGGCCACAGCACCAGCTCCAGCCTGGCAGCCAGGATCCATCCATGAGCAGGGGAAGAGTGGCCTGGAAAGGCAGGCTGGAGAGAGGGGGGAGGTGCTCCTGGCACTCCCTAAGCACCCCCTAAATTCCTGCTTACTTGACTTTTGCTGCCTGTGGGATGTCTCGCAGCTCCTCGTGCAGGCGGAGGACTTTGGGATATTTCTTTTCAACGATGGTGATGAGATAGTGCAGAAGAGTGATGTTCCTAGGAGAGAGGAGCAGTGAGGTCAGTGTGGTGCCATCATGGGGAGTCGAGAGCTCCGTCAAATACCCTGGTTAAATCCCAACCCTGATAATGAACTCTTTGGGGATTTCTGCAAGGATGCTGCTCACTGCCTGCCTAGGAACATAGGATGGGTCTGTCCCATGCACAGCTGCAGTGCAGAGCAGCTTGAGCCCTGCAGGTCCAGAGGAAGGAATCAGGGGAGGTGACCTGAGCATCACTGCTCCAGTTCTCTGTTGTTTTTACTGATGGATAAGACCAGGCAGCTTTGAGACCTGACCCAGCTCCTCTAGCTCTGTGCACGGAGCTCACAGCAGGGATGAATGAATCAGGCGATGCTGCAGCAGCTTGGAGGGGGCTGTAGAGGGGCTTCCAGTGGAGAGGAATCCCTAGGACCCCTCCTCTGGCCACTGTGCTACTGCTCAGTGGCTCCTGGCTTCTCAAAGCTGGGGGAAAAAGAACTTGGAAGATGATCTTCCCAATCAGCTTGGCTGCCAGCCAGGAAGGAAAGTCCCCATCGTTCCCTGGGCTGATCTGCAGCTCTGCTTCCTTCTAAACCTCTCCTGCTCCAAAAACGGATGTTTGCATCATCAGATGTGCCTGAAGGGGGGGAAGGGGGTGGTGGCAAGGAGTGAACCGCCCTCCCCTTCCCTCCCCTCCTCCCCGGGGCGATGCTAATGTCCCCTCTATTCCCACGGCTGCGGATGCTACTGAGGAGGAGGAGAGCTGGGGCTGCTCACTTGTCAATGCTGGACTTGGTGTCGGCGATCTTGTTGAGGCTGGAGATCTTAAACCCGAAGGCGTTGCCCCTCTGGCCTTTGTTCATGTAGTTCCCGAAGGCCAAGACCACCTCCAGGAGCTGCTGGAGGCTGCTGCTCTGCAGCACTGCCCTGGAGCCAGCACGGATGGCTGAAAGCAGAGAGGTGGGGAACATTACCCCCTGGGCTGGCAGCACACCCAGTAAGCAACCCCTTAAATGCCCCCATGGCCCAGGAGTGGCCTCCATCCCCCTCCCTTCCCATGGAACACTGCAACCTCCATGGGGAGGATGCTCTTCCTATGACCACTCCCCAGGCAGGTCCAGTCACTTGCCTTCCACCTTGGGTTTGACTTCTGCAACTCTCTCTGCAAACTTCTTCTTGAAGTAGAGGGACTGCAGCCTTTGCTGATAATGGTTTATCCTGAAGGGGGGGAGAAAAAAAAAAAAAAAAAAAAAAAAGTTCAGGTTGAGCTTTGGTTGCCCCAGGCAGAGCTCAGTTGCTCTGCTGCTCACAGCTGTGCTTGCAAAGCTTGCTTGAGCCACGGCGATTAAAAAATAATGACAGCATTTATCCCTGAAACTATGTCGGGATGGGAAAAAACGACAACTGAAGCTACAGCTGTTCTGGGGTGGATCCAGGTGGGCTCTTAAGCACATGCTTAAACCTATGCTTATCTCAGCAGGTTCAACAAGTGCATTTTTACACCCTTTTGCTATGGACAAACAGTTCATTTGCAACCACTCCTTTAGCAAAGATGCAGATGAGGTCAGGGCTCCCAGTGGCTTTGTAAAGAACAGTGGTGGGGGGCAGGCACACCAGCTACCAACACTAACAAACCAGACCTTCAGATCCTCAGCATGATGGCTGGGGCTGGAAATCCACCAACATAGCCCAATCCATCCTTTTCCTGGGCAAGTTAGGAACAGCTCTGCTCATGTCAGTTGTATTTAAGCTAAACAAGATCTCACTTGTAGGCAAATGGGGAGTCTGAGTTGAGTCATTTGGACCAAGGACCCATGGGAGATGTGCTCCCAGACAAGGCCATGAGCTACACTGTCACTGTGCTAATCAGAGCTGACAAAGACATCACACTCAGTTACAAACCATAGGGCAAATTAAAAAGCCCTGCTGGAAATCAAGGAAAATATCTGCACATTAGCAAGTTGTGCTTTCCAAAAGATGAAGGCACAGGAGCAACACTTGGACAAGAGACTGTGAAGAAGGAAGGTGACCTGCAGTAGGAAAGCTAATTTTGAGCATCTTCCAGCCCTCAGGGCTCAAGTCTGAACCTCACAGCTCTGTCCTCCCTGTCTTTGCCACTCAGCAACTACACGGCACGTCGCCTCGGTGTTCGTCGGCGCCTTCCTCTGGGAGGACAGAAGTGTTTCTATTTTTGATCTCTCGGCACCACCTCAGACTGTAAAACCCCCTGACTCTGCAAACAAGTGATTTGCTTGACGTTCAGCTAAGAAATTCAAGGAGCTCAACTGGATTGAAAATAAGGAGCTGCAAGATTTTAAACCAGCACCTCTGGAGGATGTGCATGCAAAAGATAAGGTTGTTCGTCCCTGAGGACTTCTAAGCCTTAAATGATTGCTACCAGGAGAGGGAAGAAATGACATTTCCTTTCTGTCTCATATATTCTCAGGAGCCCCAGGGACGAGTCATTCTTGGAGGTGAGGAGTGGGACTCATCTACACAGCAGGGCACAATTTCCATGCATCAGTCTTGAGTGTTGATTAGCATCAGTTTGTGTGAAGGGGAAAGGAGCATCGCCACAGCATTCAAACAACACATCCCACCCGGGCCATGATACAGATGATGCCATCTTTCCCAGAGCTGTGCCAGACTGAGATTTTCTCCCCCAGCCGTGAGGGGAAATGTGTCAGGACATGAAAAGGGAAACCAACTTCCCATCCCTCCCTCGTGCTCCATCTTGCTGCTGCGTGTCAGGGATGCATGACCTTGGTTTTAGGAGCACAGCCTCACAAGCAGTTCTTATGGGTGGGAGCACCTCCTGCTTATTTGGCCCACTCATTTCTTGATACAAAATCAGTTAAGCAGGGCTTATTTCCCAACCAGACTCCATGAAACAGCCACTTTGTGATCAGCCTGTGAAGGCACTGGACAAAAATAGTGTCCCCTGGGCCACCAACCTGCTCATTTCGAAGAGGAACCGGTCTGCCTTGGCCATGCGGTCCAGCTCGTGCTTATGCTCTTCCAGCAGGTCAATGTCACCCTTTTCAGGAACAAACTTCAGGAGCTAAACAAGGGAAAGCACATTGGTGGACAGGAGGTCCACGCATAGTTTTTCAGGAGCAAAATGGTGACTTATTTGCTTGAATCCACTACCTTGTCAGTACGACAGTGACTCCAAGGCACCTATGAAACAAGTGTTACTGCTGTCCCTGTGACCTCCTTGCTATTATCCCATCACATCAGTGTCCCTTAGATCTACCCTGCCACCACTCAGGTTTTACAGCAGATTTATTATGTCTCCTTCAAGGGGGTTTTAGCATCAGCTCTGCCAGAGCTGATCTGAGGATCTCTAATTTGCTGCAACTCTGCCTATTTGCAGATGCAAATTCTGTGCAATTAAGCCTCCCAGGTCTCTTGCTGAAAGGGCAATGACCAGGGCTGCTTTAAGGACAGGTGGCTAAAATGCTTCCAAAGGGATTCAGAATTGGGTGAAAAATGGGATTCCCTTTTTGAGGACTGCACAAATACTGAACAAGCTTTCAAAAATAAAACCCCACTGACCATGAACTTCAAGTCACAGCCACAAAACAGGCAACTTGCTCAGCCTTGGGGTCCCAGAATAGACCTGGGTCCAGTCATGGGACATGGAACCCATGCTGCTCCTAGCTCTGATGCTCCAACCAAGCTGCTTCCTTGCTGCTCCAGCCCACCTGGGTGGTTTTTTCAACGTGTGCTTGGTAAATAATTTGGAGCCTCGCTTCTCAAATTCACAGTTTGGCCCTAAGCACTTTACACAGTGCAAGGTCTCAGCATGAGGCACCCAGAGAGGAGCACAAGACATGTTGCCCACCTGCTCCAACATATCTTTCGGGAGGTCCTCCTGCTCATCCATCGTCAAAATCGCTCGTTTGATCTCCTCGTTTGAGAGTTTCAGCCTAGGAGGTAAAGGGGAAGGAGAATTATTCCCAGACCAGCAATCAAGCAAGGTTCAGGAGCATTTCCTTATACACCCATGCAACATGAACAGCAGCAGCACGACAAGTAACACTTTACAGCCCGTTGTGAAGAAGGATGTGTGAGAAACATGGTGGGAATGTGCTCTGTCAAGGCACAGAACAGAGCTGCAAACAGGGTCAAACCCTCCCTCTCCCTGCATCAAAGCTGTTTTCCTATTTTACAGTATTTTACAAGTTGCTTAAGTGGTGTATTATGTATATATTAAAAATAGGTATAGACTCAAAGAATGGTTGGGATTGGAAGGGACCTTCAAGATCATCTAATGCCAAACCCACTGCATGGGAAGGGACATCTCCCACTAGACCAGGCTACTCACAGCCACAAATACAGTGGTATATATGAATATCAACCCCCCCATCATATGTAACCCTGAGCCAGAGCAACACTGCTCCTGCAGTGCCAGCATCCCTAAAGACCATGGGGACAGTGGGGGTCACACTCCCTGTCAGCAGCACAATCCAGCCTGAGCTCTGGGGTGCAGCTCAGCACCATTCCTGAACCCACTGCAACAATTTGGCAAATTTCTTCTGCTTTTCTTGGATTTCAACATTGCCTCTGCCATTCCTCCCTTCTCTTGCAAAAAAGAGAAAGAAATAAAAAATCTGGGGAAGCGGATGCTCAGCATCCCAGGAAACTCTTTTTTTTTTTTTTTTTTTTTTTTTTTGAGGGGTGGGGATTCACTGTTCTTTGAAGTGTAAATGGCTAGAAAACAGCCCCTCCCTGCCTCTCCACCTTTTTCTTCCTCTACTTCACATAACAGGAATTGAAGACGTTGCCTCAAATCGGAGATGTCTATAACCACAGACCATCATGTCACAGCAAGCAAAAAGAGGTTGGTCTTCCCTGGCAGTGGTTTATTTGACAGCAGCCTGTACTGAGTCAAGAGAGATAGAAAGCAAGGCTTCTACAGTTTAACACATCCACAGCATTCCCTGTGACCACTCCCTGCGAGGGCTTTGATTGCAAAACCACACATTTTTTCTTCATGTTTTTGCATTGCGGTCGATATAATCTCAATGCAAAAGAGGGAAAGCCCAGAAACTCCAGCAGCTCCATTTGCCAACATCCTATCCCTTGCCCAACATGAAGTGGTAGTTAAAGCCATTGCAGTAGATACAGTTTGAAAAATCAATTTAAAACAAAATCACTTGTTATTGCAAGCAGGGAAAAGTCACACAGTTGGCAAGACCCATCTGTGGGCTCTGAGAACACCCAGAGCCCCAGCCTTGGTGCCTGGTGCTGCCAAGGGATGTTCACACACTGGATGTGGCTCAAAGGAGTGAGCTGAAAACCAGAAACACACCTGACGGTGGGATGTGAGATCTTGCAAGTCAAGCTGATTAGCAGATGAAAAAGAAGATTACGAGCTGATTTGATCACTCTAGGTAATTAAACGAGGAAGGTATTTTTCATCCTGGCATCTCTTCAGGAAAGGAAAATGTGGAGCTGGTTTTTGGAAGCTAAAGCAGGAAGGGTGCTGGTCTCTAAGCCAGGGCTTGGTTTGGAGTGGAAACTTTTGCTCCAGATCTGAAGTGAAGGATTAGCTTTATTAAAGTTGGTGGGCTTTGCAAGCCTGAGAAGTAAGTTAGCTCCTTATGAGCCCACGTTTCTCACCCCATACCCACTCCTGTCTCCTCTCCTGATGGAGGTTTCTTAAATGAGGATTTAGTTAAAATCTCACCTCAGCCAGGGGAGGAAACTCAAAGATTGTGCTGAGCAGCACCCAGGACCATTGGTAGAGTCATCATACAAGAAGCAAAGCCAGAATCTGTGGAAAATGTCACAACTGATACTTGCACTGAGAGCAGTGCCCAGGATGGACATGACCTGAGGTGGGATCCAAAGCTTCAGGACTCCTTTTATACCCAAGCAATGACATAAGAGATGAGACCACCAACACAGGTCACACTGGTGCCTACCCTGGTGAAATGCAGAGACTAGATGGGTTTGGACATTTGAGAGATCCCTGGGAAGCAAAAAAGCCCCTGGGAGAGCAGGGGCAGGTAGGAAGCTACTCCTTATCCAAAGCCAAAGCAAATACCTAACGCACACACTTTCCACCGTGACCATCTCCAGAAGGGTGGGTGAAAGATGAGGGTGACTTTTGTAAGCCCTGCTCATTAAAAGCAAAGTCTAGAATACTAAAAGAAAAAGAGAAAAAAAAAGGAGGCTGTAAAAAAACTTTTCTCAGGAACCATCAAAACCCAGGGCCAAGAACAAGAGCCTGCCCCGGCATCGGCAGAGAGCAAGCCCGGGGCGCCAGAAGAAAAAAGCTTCTCAGACGACTCGATGGGAAAGGGGCCAGTGAAAGCTAGAAGCTTATCTATAACCACAATAATTATCATTGTTGGCAGCAGCTGCTGAACGAGAGCTGTCTGAGAGGAACGGGGTCACAGGACTTGCTGTCACAGGGATTTAAAGCCAGCAGCCCAGCGATGCGAGGTGACAGCTCGCCAGCCTGACAAGCGCGGGGCTGCCTAGCTTTGTAGAGTCCCATGGAGGAGGTAATAAGTGTGAAGGGGTGGGAAAAAAAAACAAAACAACAAAAAAAGTGAATTCCACCAGGAAAGGGATGTGGCCTTCTTGAAAAGCCACATTCATCTGAGAAAAAAAATGCTGAAACGAGACATTCACCACCAGCACAGGCAGAAGGCGATGGAGCACGGGCGGGATTTGCCTCGTGCAGAAAGCAGCGCTAAAAATATACACACAAGTACCCAGGGAGCAAAAGCAAGGGCATGGTGGTTCAGTGAGGAGGACCTGATAATGTAGTGACATTGGCAAAGCATTCTCCAGCAAACCAGAAGGGGAGGGGAATAAAGAAAAAAAGAGAAAAAGTGTTAAAAATATTCTTGTGCTGCATTACAAGCTGGAGGAAAATCCAGTGATCTCACTGCGCAGTAATTTCTCCCAGAGCAAGGGAAGCAGGCAAAAAAATAAATCTACAGGGAGAGATAAAGTATCTTGCTGGCTGTAATCTTTCCACGCTGCAAACCAGACAATGCCTGGTGAGCTTACAAATGTCTGGGCTAAATAAGGGGCCAAGCTTGCAGGTCCTTTCACGTGTGAAAGTCTGCTTGTTCCTGGGGTGGCCACGGGAGTGAGGCTGGGGAGCAGCAGCTTGGCTGCAGCAAGACCAGGTTAAGCTGAGCCCTTGGCAACCCCAGGACCAAGGACCCAGGGCTAATGCTGGGCTTATTATGGGCAACTAGGATGGGCAGAGATGACAAGGTTTTGCCAAGGTCACACTGAGTCTGGCCAGACTTGAGCCTACAGGGGTTGTTGGGAGCTGGCGGGATGCTTGGGCTTTGTCCTGACACTGCCCTTTCTTTTAGGGATCAGGAGTAAAATGCCCAAAGGGATTTTGGGGAGAGAAACCCAACCGCGGTCCTTTGCAGAAATGGGGGAAGGGGCAGATTTGGCTGCTGCTGTGGTGCTGAAAAGAGGTTTCTCAGCCCACCTATTCCCAAGACCACCATGGGACAAACCCCAAAGCACCTCCCTAGGAGCCAATGGTCCCTGGGAAATGCCTGAGAAAAAGCTCTATGAGAGGCCTGGGGACCACCCTGCGAGGCAGGTCTGATCCTGCTTCTCCCCTAGGAATGACCCAAAGGGGAGGGCAGAAAGGCAGTGGCTCTGCATTGCCCTTTTTGGGGGATTAATTACTGGCAGCTCGTTCCCAGACATCA
The DNA here is from genome assembly GCF_003957555.1 of Calypte anna. Classification (NCBI taxonomy): domain Eukaryota; kingdom Metazoa; phylum Chordata; class Aves; order Apodiformes; family Trochilidae; genus Calypte; species Calypte anna. The sequence goes on from NC_044251.1 coordinate 38,319,487, forward strand.
CTTCCTTGGAAGAGAAGGGTTTGCTGGTGAGATGAAATCAAGACCTTTACTCAGTGAGAGGTGCAAGACACCTTTGATGTTAAGTGCTTGGGTAGCTCCTCTTCCCAGTGAAGGGGCTATCTGTGTACTTAATTTCCAACTCTACACTTCTGGCTGAATTACCCCAACCCCCCCCTGACTCTGCTCAGCCCAAGCCAGGGCTCCAAAAGCCATTGCTTTACTTGCTAATTGCTGGCTGCCACAAACACACTCATTCGCCTGCTGCTTTAAACTCTGCTTTCATCATCATCATCATCCTTTTTATTTGGATTGCTAGGAAGTACAAAAATCCCCAGAAGCAACCCAGAGCAGAAACAGCTATAAACACAGCAGTTTTACCATGCAGCACACGGCTCACTGCACTCAGTGCTCCTGCTACCCACGGGGCTGCAGACCAGCTCTGTCAGAGCTTGAAGAAGCACCAGGGATGTGAATTATTCACCCAGAGGATTTTTTTTTTTTACAGGCACCAGACTCTGAATGCTTTCTAGGGAAGAAAAGTAACTGGGCTTCCCAGGTGAGGCTCCACCAAGCAATGGTCCAAGAAAACAGAATTTGTGTGCCACTGTTGCAAGCCCAACCTGCCAGTGCTGCTGCTCCATCCCAGCTAGTCCTGGGTGGCACACAAGCTTCTGTACTTCCAGAGAGTAGAGTGATTATTTTTGAGTGGAGATGTATTTTACTGCTGTTGGGATTTTTTTTTTAATCTTTTTTTTTTCTGGGTGAGTCAGAAACAAGGGGCATTTTCTGCTGCAGTTTGGGGTTTGTTGTGTTTTGGTATTTTTTTCCAAGTAGCTACACTGATGGTTGAACCTTTCAGACCACTGCAGTCTGGCTTCTCCCTTCTCAGAGTCACTCTCCTTGCTATAGTTTATCTTGCAAAAAAAAACAAACCCCTTTTTATCCTCTTGGCAGCAAGCCGGGGATGGGATTTAATTGCTGGTAGCAGTACTAAGCCCAGCTGGCAAGGGGCACACAGAAGGCTGTCAAGCCGGTGGGGCTGGGCAGCTGAAGATGGGGATGTTCCCTTCCCAAAATCCAGAAGTGGCTCAAGACACCCCCTCGGGCAGCCAGACCCTGCTGAATGGTGCTGCAGCTCCCTGCACCCTGCAGACACCCCGTGCTTTCCCCAGACTAACAGAGACCCTCTTCACCCCCCACCAAAGAGCAAACGGAGAAAGACCACGAGGTGAAATCTACCCCTCTCCCACACCCTATAAAGGGTCGTGGGGTTCTCCAGCCTCTCTGGGGCTTTCCAGGGACACTGAATTGCTACATACCCAGTTAATGGCATCTCCCCCCCCTGTGCTGTAAGCCCAGTGTAAAGCTATAGCCGGGTTCAGGTGTCACTGGCTCTGCTCCTGTGCTGGCTCCTGTCATTAAACCCCTCCCTGGGGATGAAGATCACCCCAGCCCAGAGCAGGGTATCAAGCATCCCCCTCACACACTCCCTGGAGGGCCAGAAGGCATTAACCATACCTGGAGAGGAGGATATTGCAATTCTGAGCTCTCCGTCCATCTATGACTGAAAGTTCCTTGACTTTATGCCGGGAACTCAAGGTGTCATCGATTGCATCTTCCTTCTGCAAAGGGGAAAAAAAAAAAAAAAAAAGCCTGGAGAAAAGCCATGGAGAAGCAAAGACATTTATTACTCTCAGCACATAGCAGCATGATACACAGTGGACCCTCATTAATCAGGAGTGTCACCACGGGTTAGGAGTAAAACCCATCGCCTGCAACTGAAACACAGTGAGTCGTTTCATAAACCAGAGCTGGCTTTGAAGCCACTGGTCTGAAACGTAAATATTTTCTCAGACAGGGAAGATTTAAGAATCTGCAAACACACAGGCGCTGCTGAATAAATAAAGCTGGGCTTTCTTAGCATACATATTTGTGATACTTCATTAAATCCTCGCATGAAATATTTCATTACGGGCTGCTGCACACACTCAGCATCACTCTTCTTCTTCACCCTCACTCCAAACATCTGCAGTCACCCTTCACGCATCAATCCTCCCCAGCAAGCCAACCAGTCCAAGCCACCAGACTTGCAAACACAACCTGCAGCATTTGCTGCTCTTTAAGGGAAATTCTTCCCAAAAGAAGGGCTTGGAAAGCAGGAAGCAGGGTGGCATAAGCAGTTACATCTCTCAAGCAGCAGAAATACCTTCCCTCCAAAGGAGTAACAATACACCCAAGTGTGGCTGCAGGCAAATGGGCAGAACAGCAATTTTGCAGGGTTACCCAAGGGGTTCATGTTGGCCCTGGTATTATTTTACCATATCACATGTAAGGTTAATCAATTAAAAGCCAGCTACTCAATCCTCCTGGAAGGAACACAACCTTGGAGCTGCAAGGTCCTGTGCCCTACAGATCTGCACTAAATATCTGCCAGCCTTAGGAGACCTGGCACACAGCCACAGAGGAGACATAATAATTCCAATTTTTTCACACTTTTTCTTGTTGAAAAAAAACCCAAAACAAACAGCTATGAGAAGTGGGAAGCTGCCAGGACAAAGTGGCATAGAGCAAAGGCGGTGGCAGGTGGAAGCAGGTGAGCCTCAAGTCACCTACCACCAGCTGCCCCTCTTGTGGGCCTTGAGAGCTTCAACCATATGTATGAGGTTTTTTTATTTCCATGTTCTGAAAAACAAAAATGCTCGAGAGTAGGAGCATCTTTGTGCTGAGATGCATCTGCAAATTCAACCCCTGGATTCAGGGGTTGGCTTCAACATCTGACCAGACAGCAGAGAGGGCAGCTTACCCTGGCATCAACTTGCAAGTTGCTCCTTCTGCTGATTTTTGTACCTCTCTGAGGTACTCCCCACTTTCCTGTTAAGCCCCCCACAGCACTGTACATGTCCCTCCCATACCTCCAGCCCCACATTTTCCCTTCCCTTGCCTCTGGCTGGGCTCCAGCAGATGCTGGCTTACCTGTCTGGAGTTACCGTTCACAAAGAAGTCCTACAGCCATAGCAGAAGCATGGAAAAAGGCAGTAAAAACACATGCAGTTCAGTGATCTCAGCAAAACCAAAAGGAACTGAAGCACAGTCAAGGGGGAGGGGGCAACACTCGGCAGCACTCGAGGGTCTGCCAGCCCTGAAAGAGGTGGGATGAACACGAAAATGTGGTAGGGATTTAAAGGATGTGCAGAAGGCTGATGGGAATGGATGAGGCCAAGGTGATGGTGTGCAAGGAAGCCAGGAGAGGACATGGGAGGAGGTGGGAGGATGGTGGCCAAGCCCTGCCACCATGCCCAAAGGCACAGCACTGCTCAGCCCATCATGCAAGGGAAGAAAACTGATGGATTTTGTGAATCTGAGGGATTGAAATGCCAGGAAAAACAAGGCTTTCAAGTGGAAACAGCAAGAGGCTCCTCCTGGAGCAAATCTGGCCGCAGCAAAACTTTACCATGTGCCATGGCAACGTTTTTCCCTTGATTCCTCCTCTGACAGGGACAACCCCCTCATCTCCAGGGCTCAGCAGCCTGGCCAAATGCCACCCTGAAACCGTGCTGGCACTGTGCTCCCCAGAAGACCTGGTTGTCCTGCCAGATTCCCCACATCAGACTGGAAGCATGCATGGCAAAGCCATCACCACACACATGCACACACACACACACAGAGTTTTCCTTCCTTGTTCTTTTCTTATTTATTTAAATTTTTTGTGATTGGTTCAAGAGATCATCCAGCAGCTCCATGATGGGGAAGGAGGTGTAAAAGGTGCACAAATGGTTGGGTTTAATTTTTTTTTTAGTAAAAAGAGAAACAAGCAGGAGAGGTGGGTGGGTCCACACACAGATGGTTAACAAGGGTGCTTCCCTCCAGCCTCTCTGTGCCAAGGTGGCCAATGGGACAAGTGCCTCGTTTCTTGGTCATCTCCAAACACAGCCCATCACTGCTGACCTTCTAAAGGAAACCTTTCAACACAAGTTTCTGCCTGTCAGTCAGCCCAGGATCCACACATAGCTCTGGCAAAAGGATGGGGGAGAGCTCCATTAGATGCCACCAAACACCCAGTGCTGGGGGACCACCATTCACTAGGGTGAACTGTGCTGGCTGCAAGACCTAAAAAACACCACATGGGTCTTTCCTTGAGCCTGCAGAAACATTACAGCCAAGAAGCAGAACAAGATGTGCCAGGAGGCAAAGAAACACCAGCCAAGAAAAGCAGGGACTGACTCTACAGCAGAGGGATGGGCACCCATGGGGTGTGGTACCAGCACCCTGGCATGATGCTGAGCAGCTCCATGATGCTGCATTGCACCCATCTGTGTAGAAATGTGTCAAAAAGCTGCCACGGCCATCCCCAGGAGCAGAGTTTTGGCTATGCCACCATGCCAGGGACTTGGCAAGGAAAGAAGGACCTGCAGACCCTGAATAAAGACACCCGGTCTGCCACTGCTGCACTTCAGGGAGGTAAGATGAAAAACTGTGTGATTTAGATGGGCATGAGGCTGTTGTAAAGGCAGAATTAACTTTGTGGATCAGTGAAGGTTGTAAAGAATCAGTGGTTCATAAAGCAACCTCTTCCCAGCAGGCTCCTGCATGGGACAGGCACAAAGAACAACCACAAGCAGCGGTGGGTACCTTCTGGTTCATTTAACTGGTCCTTAATAAGGAAGCCCTCTCTCTAACTGGATTTAACTGGTCCTTAATAAGGAAGCCCTCCCTCTAACTGGATGCTCAGACCTGCCCCATGATGCTCAGACTTGCTGCAGGAGAGGGAAGGACACAGGGGTCCTCTTGCAGTCTCCTGCCTCAGGAGAGGGAGGGTTAACCTTGCATTGAGGTCAAGGCTTGCTGCAAACCCCCTCCTTCTCTGCCTCCAACCAGCCTCCTCCCTGCCCCTTTCCCTCACATGCACAGTGCCTGGTCCCTGCTGCTGTAAACAGGAGGAGCTTTAAATCTGCTGTCATCATCCCCACAAACGTTCCCCACCCCTGTTGTCCCTGTCCCCTGTGCAGGTCACTGAGGTCTGCACAGAGGAGCTGGAAGCTTTTCTTCTTTAGTCCTTTTTTGGGAAATGAATTCTCTCCCAGCTCACTGCTAAGCCCCTGGTTTAACAGAATGTGTTTTTCCCACTTGGCCCTGGCCCTTCTACATCACTTACAGCTGTGGGACCTGCCAGGACTGCCCTGGCTGTGTCACTGCCACTTATCAGCATCAGGCCCAGCCTCTTCCCCTTGCAAGCTCTCAAAACATCTCTGCCAGAGTCCTGATGGCCCTAAATTTGCTTTTCTCCATCACCATGTGCAAGTTCTTAAGCAGCCACCTACAGACCTGACAGGTCCTCATGCCACAGGCTGAAAAACAGAGCTCCTGTTGGTTTTTCTGCTATAACTTGCAAGATTGGTGAATGCTAGTACTACCTAGAGCTGTGAGGCTGAGCCCTTCTCTGGGGACAGGGACATCTGCAGAGCCTTGGCAGGAAGGATGGGAAGGATATGGATTCCCTGACAGCTCAAGGGAAGCACCTGTGTCTCACTCAGCACAGGGTAAGGATGCTCCCAGGCTGAGCCCCAGGAAGCCCAGAGCACTCCTGTCCTCCCTGTGTAGAAAGGACCTTCCCCGAGAGGTGATGAGCTCCCTGTATAGCCAGCCTGTAATGTGGGAAAAGCATTTAAAGAGATGCTTAAAATTAAGTACATCATTAAGTCCTGGGTCTGCACACTGCTTAGGTATTCCCAGGCACTGTGGCAATAAAATTAAGCAATTCCAATCAACAGCAGCCCTGCACCAGCTGCTTGGGGGTGGGCTGAGAGGTCTCTGCACCATGTACAGCCCTGCATCCTGCTCCCAAACCCTGCTGGGCTGCTGGCCACAGTGAGGTACCACCCAGCCATGCCATTTCAGAGCCTTGGTTTGTTTGGAGCATCCCCTGATGTCCTCCTTTGTGTCTGAGGGTAAGACATGGCATCACCAAAGAAGTGAGTTTTGGCTGAAGGCTCAAGACAGGGAACAGGGAGGAAAAATCTCTGCTTCTCCTTCCTGTGCTTGCTCAGAACAGAGCTGAAAACCACCCACTGCAGGTTCTGAAGGCATTATTGGTTCATTGTGCTGCCCAAAAGGGACTGGCCATTTTCATGGAGCTCCCCCAGCCCTGCACCACGTGGGAAGTGCCCTGTCTTGTGCCTGTGGTACCTCAAGGAGCATCTCTAACCTCACATGTTAGTGGGGCCATGGCAGCTGTCTGCAGCACTGGGACAGAGCCCTCTCCCCAGGCTGGGACTGCAAGCAGAGACAACCTGGGCACTTGCAGGTGGGAAATCCCCTACCCTCAGGTCAGGGGCATGTGTCTCACCACTTGATTCACCCCATCTGGTGCTACCATGAAGCCTGGATGAACCACAGAGAACTCATGGGTCCTGCTTCCAAGGGTGGCTCCAGCCCCAGCAGCATCTCACAGGTGAGCTTGTACCTCCCCTTTCCCAATCTCCTTTCTAGAAGCTCTCTCATCATTTTCTGTCAGTGTCACCCCTCTCTCTGGCTCCCTGTTGGTCCTCATCCCATTTGGAGTGAAAGCCTCTGTCATAATGCTCCTTTTTGCAGCATCTCCCCCTTCTTCCTCGCCCTGAACCTAACCAGCCACTTTACCCAGCAGGACCTCAGCCTAACCAAATTGTTTTTAAATTCCTGCCTGGCAATAATCTACAGCACATCAGGTGATTCACAGACTTGGGCAGGGAAGCCAGAGGACAAACCCTGCTGCTGACACACTAGCCTTCTATTCTTGCTTCTCTTCCATTTTCATCTTGTCTGCAGACATGCCCTTCAGCAGGCATGAGTCAAGCTCCAAAAATACTGGAGGAAAGAGCCAGCACTGTCATCACCTATGCCCAAAACACACTGGGGCAGCACTTATGTCTGGTGGGTTATTCTTGATATTTGCCCTGCTCTAATCCACCCTGATCTGTCCCTCAATTAGCCTCTGGAAGAGATTAAATCCTCATGTTGCCTAAGGAGTTTTGGGTCCATTCCTCCTTGCCATCCTCTTTCTGCCTGAGCCTGGTGAGAGCAGGACAACCCATCCTTTCCCTCCAGCCAGGCAACCAGATGTTCAGCAGGTGAACATGACTTTTTCAGCCTCTACCTTTGCTTTTTCTCCTGCCTTTTTAAAAAACTTAACTGCTTTTGCCCATCGTGATCCTGCCCAGGGTTAAACAAGTATCTAATTTTCTTGGTGTGCTTTGATGCCTTCCAAACTGGGGCCATGTTGCTTGAGCAGGAGATGAAAAAGCAGAGACTTTTGCCTGCAGTGTCATTATTTTGGTTTGGGACTTGCTTTTTTGTTCAAAGCTCACATTTTTGCTCTGGTCTCACTACAAAAATAAAAGAGATCCACCCATGGTAGATGTGGGCAAAACTTAGTCCTTCTTGGCCAGAGAGGGATAGAAATTTTCCACCCAACATGGAGACACAAAGCAGGCGCTGTTAGGAGCGATCCAAAAATATTACCCAACCGTGGCCACATCTGGGGGCTATTTTCATACGTTCCCTCTCTCTTTCTTTGGGGTTTTTTTGGGTGATCCATCTTCATGACACGTGTGGTCAGGTGCGTGGGTGAAATCAGGGCTGAGATGAGGCAGAGGCTGAGTTGTGAACGGCCACTTCAGTGCAAAGGCATCAGGGTTGAGGATAAAGCAGATGGAGCTGCTCTGCCAGACATGGTGTTGGTATATGAAATAATGATGGGAGATGTCTTGTGAGGCCACCAGTGAAACCCTGAGATCTCATAACCTTGGTGCCTTGCCCAGATCACCGTGTGTGACCCCCAGGCCAGCTCTTACCTGCTGTCTTTGGTAGGCAGAGAACGTCCTTTCCAGGTCTTCAAGGTCCAGGATTTTGAATACTTTTGAGTCATCTATATCGGTCCACACGGTGCCTGCCAACTTGTTCTGCAAGACAGCAGGAACATTGCAGCTTGGAGGTTCCCTGCCCACCTGCTTCTACATCACCAGGTGACTGTTCAGCACCTCAGGTTTCATAGAATCACAGAATGGTTTGGGTTGGAAGGGACTTTAAAGATCCAACACCCCTGATTGTGTAGGGGCACCTCCCACTAGATCAGGTTGCACAAGGCTTCATCCAACCTGACCCCCAACACTTCCTGGGAGAGGGAAGGCACAACCTCCCCAGGCAACCTATTCCAGTGTCTTACTACCCTCATGGTGAAGAATTTCTCCCTCATATCTAACCTAAATCTCCCCTCTTTCAGTTTAAAACCATTACCCCTTGTCCTGCCACTATCCTCCCTGGTGAAAAGCCCCTCCCCAAAGTTTCTCCTTCCAAATTATTACCCAGCTTACCTCTGGCAGCTTGGACCAGTTGAAGGACTTGAGGGCATTCGTTGGCTGTGGGATGCTCTTCTTCTTCAGGGTCAAGCCCAGAGGTGCTCCAGGGGGAGGCAAAATCCCATCCAGAGGAGGGGGGCCAGGAGGTGGTGGGGGACCACCTGGAGGGGGTGGTGGTGGGGGAGGCGGTGGGGGACATCCCCCTGGGGGTGGTGGTGGGGGTGGTGGAGGAGGAAGAAGGGATCCTGGAGCTGGAGAAGGTAAAGGGCCACCAGGAGCTCCTGGTGGCAAGGGAGGTCCTCCAGGGCCAGCAGCACAGATTGCTCTCTGGGAGAGAAAGAGAAGGAGGGACTGGTCATACGGAGCTGGAGACATCAGCCAAGAAACACCCCCATGCTGAATTTTAATTTTTTTTTTTTTTTTTTTTTGCTAAATTTTAACCAGCCCAGGAAGCACCCAAAAACTTCAGCACTCCTTTCAGCACTCCTGAGGTCCATCGCAGTTGGAAAGGCAAATTCATGCTGTCACCAGGGAGCAGACATCTTGGTGGCCCACTCAACAGGCACCTCTCAGCCCCTTGAGAACTCCAGAGAGAGCCTCCAGAAATCCTCCCAAAGTGTTTGCAGGGGGTTGGGACTGGGCCACAGGGAAGAGGAGGTTGAGGGCCTCACCCTGCTCATCTCATGGAGCTGTGCTGTGAGATCTGCCACCTGCTGCTTGACCTGCTTGTGCTCACTGGACTCCTTCTCCAGCTTCTCCTTCATTTTGTTCAGTGTCTGCATCATTTCTTCCTTCTCCTGGGCCTTGGCATCGCACTCTCGCTCCTTCTTCTCCAGCTTCTGCTGAAGCTCAGTGTGCTCTGAAACAGCCCCAGAAGACCACTTTTGGGTCACAAACACTCCCTTTTGGCAAACAGCAGCACCTAGGAGAATAACCCCCAGGCTGCCCAGTTCAGAGAAGAGAGTGTGTGCTGTGCCTTAATGCCAGGGCCATGAAAAAATAAACATTTTCTTTGCCCACCTCCCTTGTGAGCCCCACAGTATGACACGGTCTCAGCCACTCAGTAAAGCCTGAAGGGCCCCTCCAGCTCAATACAGGCGTATGGGATCTGTTCAGCTCACCAGCAGCACTAAGATTAAACACTGTACAACCATCACTCACCTTTTCGCATTTTTTCTGCTTGCTCTTTCCACTGTTTCACTTCATTTTCATTGACTAACCTGACAGGAGGAGACACAGAGCACGTGAGACAACCTTACTGCAGTAAACTAGCAAGGTACAGGATTGAGGAAGCCGGGGCAGCAAGATTTAAGGCTCCCAAACTGGTATTTCTAACATCCCCTCCTCTGCCTCCCCCCCATCTGGGTCCTGCAGTCTGGGATGCAGCTCTGTCTTGACAGCTCCAGGGACAATGGCTTGAACAACCCAGGAGCAAAAACATCACCAGGGGACAGTGATGAATAAGGAAGAGTGACTGCAGCTGTCAGGGGGAATATCTGGCTAAGGACACAGAGGCTGAGCTGAATTCACCTGCACTTCATGCTTAAGAGATCCAAGAGATGCCAGCCTGGCAGGGACAGCATCCATTCCCCTCCCTCTCACCCACTGGAGCAGGAGGCAGACAAGCCACGGTGGCCCATGCTGGTGCTGCTCAGAAAGGAGGTCCCAGCACTTACATTCGGACAACATTCTTAATATTGAAGTTTTCCAGGGGAGTGGCATCAGGGTCCTGCCCTTTGTCACTCTGGATGACGATCTGCTGCACGATCCTGTCGAGCAGCAGCCAGTACTGGACAGTGTTGCCACTTCTTTTATCTGGAGGGGAAGGAAGGGAGAGAGTGAGGAGAGCAGCAGGGAGGAGAGGTCAGGATTCCAAGATTCCATCAGCTGTGGGTTTCCTTGCCTCCCCCAGGACTCACAAGGCATTTGGAGACAGTGGTGCAGGATAGACATAAAGTGCGGGTACGCCTCGGTGTGTGTCAGCCTCTTCCTCGTCAGCTCGAACATCTGAGTTGCACTTTTGGTGTCAATGTGGACCTGTGGACATGAACAAAGCCAGGTCAGGCCATCAGACTGGCCATGGCACTGTCTGTGTCCCCAGTCTCACCCCCACCCCATGCCTGAGGGACCGATGAGCCCCACAGCCCTGCAAACAGCTTTGGTCAGAGGAGGAAAAGATGAATCAAGCTGTAAGGATGGAGCCCTACAGCAAAGCAGGGCAGCAGGAGACAGATTTCCAACCTCTAAATTTTATAAAAAAACCCCTGCACTTTGTCCCAGGCCACATAGGAGCTGTTAAGAGGAACTGTGACACTGAGTGCCAGCATCTCCATCAGCATCTCCATACTCACCAGCTCAAATCTTTTGGCAAATTCCAGTTCATCTTCATTTCTAAGCATTTCAAAAAAATCTAAGTGCCTGAGGAAAGACAGGGGGAAAAAAAGACTGTTAAAAGGAGAAACAAATGTGACAATCAATAAATTGCAAACAGCCAGTCTAGCAGCAGCCCAGAGACAAGCAGGACTCGAAACATCATCAACTGGGTCTTCAGACTTGAGCTCCCAGTTATTACAGCCTGCCCAAAGAGCCTTTTGGGACAAGAAGAGGAGAAGGCTGGCAGCATCCCCCAGACCCCTCAGTGGCACATACTTCCCAGTTCAACCCTATCTTAGAGCCCAGCAAAACCACGCTGGGGTTTTCCCCTTCTTTGGCAACAGTAAAGAATTTCCTTGAGAAGGGTGAGTCTAGACCTACATATTTTCCCCAAAGGTGAAGTCCAGGAACCAGAAAGCAAGAGCACGAGGCAAGAGCTAAAATAACCAGTGGACTGGTGGCCACTACTCACCGGTCAAGAGTTGAATTTTCATGCTCTCTTAGTTTATCAATGACTGGCTGGATGCCAAGCATGAGAAATTCATATCTCAGATGGAGTCTGAAATCCAGGCTTTCCTGCAAGGGACAGTTGTGGGGTCAAGACAGCAAGGTGAACATCCCCACAGAGCTTCAACCATCCCAAAGCCACCAAGATACCTCCCTCCCCAAGAACCCTGTCACTCACCACGCCAGCCCCCTGGCTCAGGACTGCGTTGATGAAGGACATGATGGCTGTCTTGAGGCTCACTTCATCTCGATACCTTCCCGTGCTCTTATCCAGGTCATTGATTAGTGTCTGCCAAACACAAAATATCAAGTAAATGCCCCAGTGCTGCACAAACAGCCAGGGGACACAGGCAAAAACAGCTCGTGATGCTCCTACAGCCCCTGTAGCAACCTGTAGCTGGTGACAGAGCATCAGTCACTGCCTGACGTAGTGCAGCCCACCCCAGAACCACACAGAAGCACAGAATGTTTGGGGTTGGAAAGGACCTTGAAAGATATCAAGTCCAACCCCATTGCCAGAGCAGATTCACCCAGTGTAGGTCACACAGGAACATATCCAGGTGGGTTTTGAATGTCTCCAGAGGAAACTCCACAACCTCACTGGGCAGCCTGTGCCAATGCTGTCACCCTCATGGTGAAAAAGCTTTTTCTTATGTTTATATGGACCATCCTACACTCCAGCTTGCACCCATTGCCCTTTGTCCTGTCCTTGGTCACCACTGAGCCTGGCTCCATCCTCCTCAGACCCCGCTGTGGCTAACATCAGTCCATCCAGATGTGCTACAGCCATACAGAGATGCCACCCCAGCCACCCTGCACAAGAAATCCCCTTTTCCTGGGGCTAAGATGCTGCCTTAAATAACTATTTCTTCGCTCATTGCTCAGCTGCAGACCTCATCACATACAGTTCTGTGGCAATTCCCAGAGTATCAAAGTTGCAAGTGGCCATCAGGAATAACCTGCAAGTGGCATTTAGACATCCAGGAGGAGGAAGGGACAAGGCTGATGAATTTTGGGAGCCAAGGAGGGTCGAGTCCCACCTACCTGAAAACGAGTCCTTTCGCTGGCGTATTTCTGGTAGTGCAGCATGGCCTCCAGTACCTTCTTGTGGCCACCAGGAACCAGGCACACAGCGCCCATGATTTCCAGCACTGCCACCTTTGTCTTAATATTCTCCGTGCTCAGACTCTGAGCGATTACATTAATACTCTCTGAATGGGCCAGAACGTGAGCCCGGCCCAGGGAGTTGTTCATGAGTGCTTTTATACAGCCAATGAGGGAGGTGTGTATCCGAGACTCTGCTGTCTCATAGTCCATGCTTTTGAGAAAGTTCAGAATACAAGACAAGCCATCCAGGTCGATGAACCGGGTTACAAACCTGTCAGAAAGAAGGTTTTTAGCTTTTAAACACAATGCTGAAAGACCCTTTTACCCTTATTGTCTGTTGTTGCAAGCCCCCTGCCTTCTTACAGATTTTCTCCTGGACTTTTGGATAGCAGAAAGCATCCCAAAGACAGGGATGGGGGTAGCAAAAAGCAGTTTAATTGGTGCTCAGAAGTGTAGGCAACCAAGCATCATTTGCACAAAGCTGTTCCAGGCTAGGGCATTTGGAAGAGGACCAGCTAACCCAGCCATCAGCACAAGCCCCAGGGTGGAAGTTAGGAGTTTGCAGTCACACTGTTGCAAAACCTTCCCAGGACTGGAAAAAGATCCCAAGCCCTGGAGTCACCTCCTCATCAGCTGAGCCCATGAGACCCATCAGACATTCTGCCTCCTGCTTCTTCTCCTGCCCCACCATCCATTCACATCCTTCTCCTCCCTTAGGCACATCTGACCAACTTTAGGGATTTCTGATTTTCATGATGACTTATAAGGCTGCTAAACAGAAAGCAGACAGCAGACACCCAGCAGTGCCCCAGGCAGATTCACGAGAGCAGGCAGACAGAACTCTGCACACTGCTCAGGCATTTTAGGACCTCCCTGCCCAATGCTATCCAGGCTGGGTGTATTCTGGTTTGGCAAAAGGCATAGGCTAGGAAGGGAAATGAGCCAAGAACATCCCAGCATTGGGATGATTTTAATTTGAAACAAGCCATGCTGATGGGCAGCAACAAAAGGGCTAATTGCAGGCTTGGGGAAAACTGATTGCTCTCCTTCAAAGCCTGTTCTTCTTCCAGACAAAGTCAATAGGAAATTTGATGTTCACTTCCCTAGTAGCAAAAGCAGGTCCAGCAGGTAAGATTTTCTATAGAGCCTGCTGCATTCCTCTGACTTCCAGTGAGACAGGCTCACAAATCATGTTTAAAGACTTTGTTAAAAGTTTCATGATTTGGTACTGCTCCCAAGACACTGTGGGGAGCCAGCACCCAAGAGGTCCAGCTTTCAAAAAAATGTTGTGCTCACCCTCAATCCTGGGATTTTCTTACCAACTACCATCACCAGAACCATTGCAAAAGAGAAATGGGAGAGGGAAATGTATTTGCAAGCAACAGCAATGTGCTTCTTCCACGGGCAGAACAGGTCATCCATTTCTTAATGAAACATTTTCCCATCAGAAATTGTTGACCCCAGATACCTTAAAGGTTTTGCAGATATGTGTATGCAGAATCCAGAGAAACCAAAGTTAGGAAAAATTGCAGACATTCAGCAGAAGCCCCACCCTTTCTTTATCCTCCCCATCAAAACCTCCTAGCAACAGTTTTTGATTATAAAAGCCTGAAGATTCATGTGATTTTATTCCTTTAAAAAGAGAAAGAGAAATTGAAGTTGGAACAAAGGGCCTGGTTGACCAACAAGAATTATTATTTTTTTGAAATTCAATTTTTATGTTCTATTCCAATGAGAACAAAAACAAATTGGAAAAAAGAAAAGTCTCCTGGTTTGCCTGAACACATTTGAAGGTCCTGGTGGGCTAAAAGGAAAAGGAATAAAATGACAAGAGGTGAACTGAAAAAAGCAAGTGGTGTTTCAGGGCTCCTTGACTCCCTTGTCCTATGCAGCCCCAATTTATATTTCTATTTAGTATCTGGCTCCCCCAAAGAACTCAAACCCCAAACCATGACCACAGGAATAAATAATATATTAAAATATATTAGTATGATATTATATATAATAAATAAAGCCAGGAAAGAGAAGGGAATTGCCTCATTGGTTTTGTCCGCAGTGCAGTCTTCAAACTTTCAATAGTTTTATTCCTCTCCTCCTCATCTTCTTTTTCCAAGGCGATCAGTGATTTCCTCTGTGGAAGGAGAAAGGCAGATGGGAGATGGGAGGTTTCCCTGTGAAACACCTGCCTGAGGAGTGGGAGTCCTTGCTGCCTGCCATGCCAAGCTGTGGGGATAGAGCTGAGACCCTAAACCAGCTTGGGGAGTTAAAGAAGTTCAGATCCTCAGGGCAATCACAAGGCTTGGGAAAAGGAGCAGTGAGGAAAAACCCTCCAGCATCTGTAAGGAGATGGCCTTGACTGAGAAAACCAGTGTTCTCTTCCCTAAACCAGTCCTCAGCCCCCAGCAAGCCCTGGCAAGACATTGATCTTCACTGCCCTGAGACACCTGGGACAGTTGGATCACCATCTGGAGAGGACACAATCAGCATTTGTCCTGCATGATCATAAAGTTCCAGAGCTGACACCTTGCAGGTAGGAGTGGTGCCACCTGGAATGGCTGTCCAGCCAAGCCCATAGTGGAGGATGCTCTGGATGTACACAGCCCCCAACCCCCCAGGAAATACACCCTGTAAAAGGAAGAGGTAAATAAGAGTTTCACAGCATCCCATAGAGGATGTGTCTGACTGAAGCCTGCTTAGGTGACATCTGGGGGATGAGAACCCCAAAGTGCTTCCAAGGCTTGAGGTGGCTGCAAAGATGCTGTGGGCTAAGCCAGTGGTCACTGGGGGCCCACAGAGGAAAGGTGCCAGTTTGGGAAAGGGGAGAAGGAGGAATCCTTCAGCTTTGCCTGTGTCCTTACATGTGCCCCTGCAGAGGAGGTGGGGGACTCAGGGGACACCCCTGGAGGGGACAGGATGCTGCAGCCAGGCTCAGGGTCAGCCAGGGTGGGTCCTCCAAATGTCTTTGCTTTCCAGCTGTACCTACTGGATGGTCTAATGGGTGATATCCTTAAATCCTGACATCAGGGGTTACTCAGCTGCTGGGACAAATGGCAAACCACCTGCCAACTCCAAACTGTTAAGAAGCCCACAGACCCAAAAGGCTGAAAACAGCCAGGTCATCTCTTGGTGGCTACACTTGTCACCCATCAGACATAACCCTGGCCATGTGGCAGACTGTCCCCACAGCACTGCTGCCCCATATCAGCTTCACAAGCACCCAAGTGCTGGGGAAATACTTACAGCAGCCATTGAATTCAGCTGATCAATATAAAACTCCGGCCAGCTGGTGGCTCCTTTATTTTCTTCCTGGTCCTGAGGGGGGAGAAAAAAGTGAAATAAAGACAATGGGTGAGTAGGAATAGTGTTAACATCCCCTGAGATTCATGACCAATCACTTCTGAAGTACCCTTGAGGTCTCACATTACTCTATATCAATTTAGGCCTGATTCCCTACATTCTGAGCTCACCACTGAGTACTGCAGCTATGGGAACATTACCTGATTTATGGAACTAGCACATTTTATAGATGAACTACATTATATCACCCACCTCTGACCAAACTCTGCCCCAGTGATACTGCATCAGCCTTGGGGTTATCAGGGTCAGAGAAACCACACTGAGATTTTACATCCAGATTTCTCTTGTACTATAACACGTACAAGATGTACGAGAGCATCTATAGTGCTCTTGATGAATGTGATTTGGAGGGAAAAAAATGTGTGCTGTAGGCAATGAAGAGTGAATAAATGTGACATGAGACTCTTGGAGTCATGACTCCAGGCACAACAGACAATTCCTCTGGGGTTTCATTAGTTGTTAGGAGAGAACACACACCTGGGAACATCCCCCATTAAAGGATGTCATCCCTTGGGCCATCAGCTATGACACAGCCTCATGTGGTCATCCCAGACTAAGTGCTTGAAACCATTCCCCTCCCCATCCTATTACTCCATGCCCTTATAAAAAGTCCCTCTCCAGCTCTCCTGTAGCCCCTTCAGGAACTGGAAAGCTGCTCTAAGGTTTCTGTCAGTCACAGTCTTCAGATCACAGCTCAGCTCACTGCACAGCTTTGCTCCTCCCTAACTTCAGGAGATGTTTGCAAAACTGATCCTACACTGAAATTGCCTGCAATGGTGGGAGCTGGACAAGTTCCTCCTCTGCTCCCATGTCTGTGCATGCAGACAGCTCCCAGTCCCCTGGCTGATTTCTGCAAGCCCAAGAAGCAGGGTGTCAAATATTTACTGCAGTTCAGGAGGGATACATGGGGAATATTCGTGCATCCAAACTTCCCAAGCTGCAGCTTGCCAAGATGAGAACACATGGAGTCAGTGACCAGTGATTTGGATGGGATCCAGTTCCCCCATGGGCAACACAATCCAGCCCTGCAGACTTGACCCTTCATTGTGTCTGGCTCCAGGATGGGGACAAAAGAAGTTTGGGAACAACAAGGGACCTGACAAACCCTTGGGCATCTTCTGTGACAAGCTGAGTGCCAAGAGAAGTTGCTTGTCCATCCCTGTGGCCAACTCCAACCCTCTCTAAGGAATAATCCAGCCTGGCAATAACCAGGTCACCCCAAGCAGGTCTCCATGCCACCTGCCTGTGCCCTCAGGCAGGCTGCCCACTGACACATACACATCCACAAGCCTCACTTTTAAAAAAATCTTTTATGGCTCTGGTCAAATTTAAAGCAAATAAACTAACTTGCTTGAGCAACATGGCTGCATTCAGCCCTCCCTTCCCTCTGCTTTAATAATTTGGGTTGTTCTCCCCTCCTTCTCCTGCTAAGAACCAAGGTTATGAATGAAACACTTGCCCTCTCATTTCGTTTTGTTTCTCCCCAAGCAGGAATCACCAGAGAGAAGAATTTTTCTGAGATGTTAGAAAACAACAACAAAAAAGCTGTCCTATCCATGCCAGTGCCAAACATAATAAACCTGAGGAAGGTCCCACCACCTGCCTCTGCATGGATGAAGCACCATTCATATTCATTCTCTGACAATTAGTTTTTGTCAGCAACAAATAAAACCATCCCCTTCCTGAGCAAGCAGTGCTTAAAAAGTGGGAAATGCTCATTTGCTGACTGTGTGCAACACCCAGCCCGAGGGAGAGAGAAAGGGATGCCTTTGTTCTTCTGACAGCCAGGAAAAATGGGATGCACTGGTTTCTCTCCACTTTCCTCTCTCCAGAAAACCTGCCACCAGGAAAGGCAAGAAGGTGGAGGAGCACCATCCTCTCTCCATCCCCTGGCAAGCAGATTCGATGAAGCAATCCTCCCCAAATAACCCATCCTGCTGCATTTCTGGCCACATCTGGGACCATGTAGAGGGACTATCACCTGGCAGCATTGAGACTGGCCACAGGAAGCTATGGCCAGGGAGGTGATGGAAGAAACCCAATGCCTTCCCAAAAGGCTGGGAAGAGAACATCCATTTGCAGCTGTCTGGTCAGTCAGAGCTTTCCACTGCTGGACTGTACAGAGAAACAGAGAAACACCTGCTGTGCCTGAGGAATCCCAGCAGCTGGCATATCCACTCACACACAGTCAGCTGAAAGACATTCAGGTTGTGGGGAAGATGCTCAGGAGCACAGAGAAAGCGTCATGGGGCTTGAGAAACTGGGGTGTAATTTATACATCTGATGAGTCAAATGGGAAGGCACGAATCTATACCACCAGTTCTGGCAGAGCTGAAGGAAGGTCTTCTGCTTCTCCTGAGCAGGGTGGGGAAAGTAAACAGCCATATTTTGTGAAGTATTTGTCACTCCAAGGAAACACACATTGTTTCTGCAACCAGTGGGTTAGAGCTGTTGGGTTTTACCCAGGTGGAACCACCAGCCCCCAGGAGCAAGGTGGGAGCAGGACATAGGGGAACTGCCCATAGGGGATATGGGGATATGAGGTCAAGCTGCTCCCTCTGGCAGGTTCAAGCTGCAGAGCTTGGCTTGCATTATTTTCCTACAACCAAGTGGCAGTTTCTTGGTGCTTAGCCCTACTCAGTGTCACCCAGCCATCCTGCTGGATGCCCCCGCAGTTCTTCAGTGGTCCCAAGCAGTGGGGTGAAGCTAAGGCACCCTCCCACTTGGTGACAAACCTGTCTGGCACAGGCAGTCAGGTCTTCCTGCTTTCTCAGATCTCATCACACCCTTTCCTAAAGGACACTGCCATCTGCTTCTGTGTCTGAAGGCACTCTCAGGAGAACACATACATGTGGTGATGGCTCTGAAGAAGAAGGAAGGGATGCTGGGGATGCCTGCCAACCCACCCTTCCAAGCCATCCTACACTCAACCTACACAGGAAGGTTCTGCACAAGCCCTGCAGACAAAGACTGATTTTTTCCCAGTTTTTTTGCCTCCCTTTAGAGGCTGGAACAAAAGTGGTGCCCCACTGGAGCCAGGGCACCTACATGTGACTTGAACATGGCCCAGAAAGGGACTGGCTCCTGTCACTCACCTCCTGGAGACATCACTGGAGGTTATCCCCAACACCCCGGAGTGCCATCATCACCTCCTACAAGCAGCATTCCTCTCAGCAGTGACACCCGATGGGAAGGGGGCTGAGGTCCCCACCACTGCACCTCATCAAGAAGCACCCAGCTGGGAGATTTGGGCAGAGAGTGAGACCCGTGCTGAGGAATGGGGCAGGAAGGCAGCGAGGTGGGCTCATCCCATATCCCAGGACCTTTCCTCATGGTGTGAACTCCTAGGAGACAGGCAGGGATCTGGACCTGCTGCTCGCTCCTTTAGGGCTGAAAGGAAGCAACGGAGCAAAAAAAAAAAACCCAAAGGTCTCCGGGGTGGGGGTGGAGGGGAGGCCGAACAACAAAATTGGCTAAACTGCTCATTTATAATTAACACGCGGCATTATAAATATTTCCCTTTGCTCGGCTCCCTCGGGCTCTCGCATTTCCTCCCTGAAACCCCCAATTTAAAGAGCGCTCTCAATTAAGTGCAGCGGAACCTCATTAATTCAGATGAGCAGCCGGGCAGGCTCCTCGCAAAGCTGCTTCCCAGGCAAAGGGGGGACGGGCACAATAAAGCAGGCAAAGAGCAAGGCATGGGCTTCCCCTCGGCTCCCTGCAGGACATTGCTCAGCGGTAATTACTGCTGCTAATGGTCTGCAGCACACTGCTAAGTGTCCTTTGGTGGTGGTAAAGAAATCTCCCGACAAAGCGAGGAGCCCGGAGGGAAGTGACTCACTCACAAGGTTTAACTCAGAGGCAGGAGGAGGGAGGAACCTCTCTGGGCGAAACATGTGGTGAAAGGGTGAATTTGTAAAATGGTCTTCCAGCACCCAAGGTGGGTTTTGGGGACAACAATTTTGCAGCCTGCCCCAGAGGAGGATTGCCCAGACACAGAGGTGAGCATCACCAGCATCAGCTCTTCGGGATGCTCCATCCCGTCCCACCTGGTTGGCACCAGGGACACAAACATGGCCTGATTTCTTCTCCAGGCTGTGCTTAGGTCTTTGTTGTGGTTGCTCCCTTCTCAAACAGCACAGAGGTAAGAGCTGATCCTAACCCTGCTGACAGCCTGGAGCTGTGGATGACTACGAGCTGCTCTGCCAGAGGCAGGATGATGGCTGGAACTGCACAGCACAGGGAATGTGCTCGTCCCTTCTCATCTGCAACATCTGCATCAACATCCATCACCACGCTCCAGAAAACAGCCTTGATGGACACACACCTGCTCTGCTGCAAAAATCAGGAAACGCCAAAGCAGTCCAGCCAAGGGCAATATTTGCCCCCAGTCCCTTGCTTCGTCCCCCACCTGCTCCCCCCTGACACCCACTTCTTCCTTCCTGACACCCACTTCTTCCTTCCAGGGACCTGACAGAAATACAAACCACACCAGCTGCAGCCCTGGAACCTCTGTGTACTCAGAATCATAGAATCAGCTGGGTTGGAAGGGACCTCAGAGATCATCAAGTCCAACCCTTGATCCACTACCACTGTGGTTCCCAGACCATGGCACTGAGTGCCACATCCAGGCTCTTTTGAAATATCTCCAGACACAGAGAATCCACTACTTCCCTGGGCAGCCCATTCCAATGGCTGATCACTCTCTCCGTAAAGAAATTCTTTCTAATCTCCAACCTAAACCTCCCCTGGCAGAGCTTAAGCCCATGCCCTCTTATCTTACTGATATCTGCCTGGGAGAAGAGCCTGACACCCCCTGCCTCCAACCTCCTTTCAGGGAGTTGTAGAGAGTGATGAGGTCTCCCCTGAGCCTCCTCTTCTCCAGGCTGAACACCCCCAGCTCCCTCAGCCCTTCCTCATAGGATTTGTGCTGGATCCCTTCTCAGCCTCCTTGCTCTTCTCTGGACCTGCTCCAGCATCTCCCTGCCCTGTCCCCCCCAGGCTCCATGTTCCCACTCCACTGTTTGGCACCACGGTGGCAGTGGTGGTGGTGAGGGATGTTGTCACAGTGTGAACCTGATGACCAAGCTCCATCCCCTCTGCCCGTGCTTGGTGCTGCAGGGAAAGCAGTGACCGGGCAAGACACCTCATTAGTGGGAGCTTTTCCAAGTGAAGGTGGCTATGGAATGGACTGCCCGGTGAGGTGGTAGATTCTCCGTCCCTGGAGACATTTAAAAAAAGACTGGATGTGGCACTCTGCCATGGTCTAGCAACTGCTCCGGTGGGTCAAGGGTTGGACTAGATGATCTCTGAGGTCCCTTCCAACCCGGCTAATTCTATGATTCTATGATTCTAAGGTCACTGATCTGCCAGCTCCAGCCATCCCTTTGCTCTTCCCAGGGAAATTTCACACTCCTCAGTCCTGCCACATCTTGGTGACAAGCCTGAGACTTCCACAGCCTGCCTGCTTCCCCCTCAGGCTGTCAGCAGCTCCCACAGTCAGGCTGTCCTTGCTCCATCTTTAGGACACTGGGTAGCAGCACAGAGGAGGTGGTGGCTCAGCCAGAGGTGCCATGAAAGCTCTTCACAGGCCAGTGCTGGCACTGCTCGGGCACTTCTATTCACACCTGGAAGGTGCATCTGCATGAGCTTCTGCCTCCCTGACCTGCAGGAACAATGCACCCTCCTGCTTGCAGCTTGTCCCCATGCTGGTGGAGAGCAAGACACCTGTGAAGTTCCTCAGTGCTTCCTTAAGGCTGCTTTGCTTCCAAACCAACTCCTGATATCCTTTAGATGCCCAGCCTGCAGGTGACATCTCCATCTGATCCAGCAGCCTCCTGTTTGCACCCAAAGCTCATGGTGATGGATCTGGAGCTGCCCTGGGATACCTGAGCCTAGGATGGCAGCTGGCTGAGCTCCCCATCCACCTGATGTCCCACACACCAGGTAACATCTTCAAGCTAAAACCAAGCCAGAAGGAAAGGGCTGGCTTCCAGCAGCAAGCTCCAAGGAAACCTTGAGAGCCCTTCAGAGACAACACTTGTGACTTTCATGGTTCACCCCTCTCTTGGCACCACCTGCCCCAGGAGAGACACAGCAAAGAGTTAAAAAGAAACCTTCTTCAGTTGGTACCTGCTGCAAAATCAGAAGCCATCCACCTCATTTTTAGGCATCCTTCTGATTGAATTTCTATTTTCAGTGTCCCTCCCCCCTCCTTGCTGCTCTGTAATGGCAGCAGCTGGCAGCCCACCATGCTTTGAATACTCCCCTCCCTTTCTGCTGTGGATGATCCACCTGGATGCTTCCAAAAGAAGCAAATATTGGCACAGATGGGTTTTAAAGGAGACAGGTCTGCAGCCTGCATGAGAAGTTTAAATCCAGCCCAGCTCTACCAGCATGGCCAAACTTTGTTAGGCATGTGCTGGCAGAAGTTTTGGCCCAGTACAGACTTCCAGGTCTTCCTCACCCCTCCAGCCACTTGTTATCCCATGACAAAACTTACATGATGCAGCTAAAGCCATTTCTCCATGAACAATGCTGCAAAGGGCTGTAATTTCATCAGGTTGTCCCAAAGCTGAGATCTCAGGGTCTGAACTGTTCCATTCCAGACCACTCTGGTCTTCCATATGCTTACACTTCCTATACCCTCTCCTCTACAAACACACAAATGCCCTCATACGCTTTTCCCAAGGTCTAAAATTATGCTCCCCATAAGCAAATATAACAAGACCAGATGCCTTTCATAGTCAGCTGGTTCATTGTTTGAAAAGCTTCATTTTAAAATCCAAAAAGATTGCTAACAGATGGATTTCTTGGCCAGAGAGGGAGAAAAACTTTGCTTCAACAAAAGTGTGTTGTGATTGGAACTTAAAAGGGAATTACCTTTAAAGATAAAAACTATAAACATTTCCTATTGAAAAATACCCCCAGCCATGCAAACAGCCTGTTTCCCTCGGTCAGCCCAAGAAAATGACACCTGAGATGATATTTCAATCTGCTTCTGCAATAACCACACATATACCTGGATGCTCAGGGGCCATGAAGCTCTCCTCACCCATCCCAGATGACCCAGGAGCATGGCAAAACCCTGAGCTACTTTTCCCCCCTCCTCCTCCCCACTTTGTCAGCTTTTGCTCTTACTTCAGCAAACAGAAATAAAATTGATGTTTTTTAAATGAGGGAAACAGCAACCCAAGCCCTGTGAATGAGCTGCAGGACTGAGCAGGGCAAGTGGAAGATCAAGCTGGAAAGTGAAGGTCTCTGGAGGGAGAGAGTGGAAGGAGCAGCTCGAAGGGAAAGGGGGCCGTCTGGCCAGGAAAAATAGTATTACTGGAGAGCCATCACTCATTTCCCTATTTATCACATTTTTCCCCATTCTCCCCTGCCAAAACACCACTGCTGCCTTCTCCTAATGCACAGGGATCCTGGTTCTGTATCTGATGTCACAGGAAATTTCAGATGGAAGTACTGCTTGCAGGGGACAGCTTAACACTGCTGAGAGCTCTGTTCCCAGCACTGGCGATGCCAATGGGTTTTCAGCACAGCTTTACAGAGTGCAGCATCCTTGGCATCCCTGCAGGACATTTTTCCCCTGCTCTGGCTTTTGCTGGTGCTCAGAGAGCTCAGCTGTATCAAAGGGGAGGGGGGAAAAGCCAGACCCTGTGTTTTTGTGAGCTCATTTTCACTACAGATCCCTTCCCCCTGGTGATTTACGCTCAGCTTCTGCCTGTCTCCACCTGTGTTTTGACGCTCCCAAAAGTGACCTGAACCTTCCGTACTGCAGCTGGCAGGAGCCAAACCTCCTGCAATTAAGAGGTGCTGCAGACTAAGGGTAAAAATGTTAATTATTAACTCCCTTCCCAGCGTGGCCTCCCTCCATCCTGAGTCACCCTCTTCCACGGAAGCAAACCCGCAGCCAAAGAAGCAGTGAAGCTGGAAACCCTCCTGCTTCCTCCCTGCACTTCCGAGCAATCTCCTCTCCTGGAGAGCAGGGCCAGCAGGGAGTGAAATATTTTGGGATGAGGTCTGAAACGAGTCATCCTCCAGAAATACCACTTCTAAAAGCAGCTTTCATCCCGCTGTTCATGAATCTCCACCTCCACATTTGCCTGCTTCATTGCAGCCATAGAGGGGGCTGATGCCTTCAAAGAAAGCCCATCCAATAATCTTTAAATCTCTCTCCTGACCCCAGTGCTGCAAGATTTAAAGCAGACTTCAGTTCTCACTTGGGTTGCTGCTGACAGACTCAGAAGATGCTTTTTATCTCCCTGCCCACACCCCTGCCTCAAGCATCCCAGGGTGATGCAGGTGGGATGGGGATCAGACCCAGCGTTTCCATGGATGGACAATCAAGGAGGATAAATCCTCTGCCCTGCCAAGCTAGTACTTGTGGGCTGGGATAGAAACAGCTGCCTGCAGGACAGAGGAACCAGGATACAGGGCTGCAGGCCAGGGGAAAATATTCCAGGGAAGGAAACATGCCTGGGGAATAGCTGGATTTCCCTTATTTCCTATCAACAGGCATTGCCAAGGCCAGGTGCTGCCAGGTGCCTTTCCAGGGCAACCCAGCACAACAAAATGTCTCATTTTGGTTACTTTCTACCAAATCTTGCCCTTTGTGGGAATATACAAAACGTGCAACAGCTGAGATACACTCTGGAGAGCCAAGTACAGTGGATGGATGACACAAATGGCAAAGCAGAAGCACTAGACATGGCACATGGCAGCAGCAAATGTGCACAAATTTCGAGGCCTGAAAAAGCTGATTTTTGAGGAAAACACCCAGGAAAAGGCTATGCAGTATTTTTGTCCTGCCTTGTACTGTTTTTCAAGGCACAGCTCATTGCAACTCATCTTTAGGGCTGTGGCAGGGAGCCTTACAACCAGCAAGAAACTGGGGAAAATGCTAAAAAATTAGGAATGCCAAAATCAAATTTGAACTTTCCAAACCACATCCACTTAGGCTGCAGCCATGAGAGGGAGGTAGGACCCCAGCCTTGTCTCCAGCTCCACTGTCCTTGCCAAAACCCAGCTATAGCACTCAGATGGAGAAGTCCAGCCCCTTTCCTCAGTGCCAGGCTACTGTGTTGGTGATTTGTCCTCATAAAAACACAGACACATAAGGAAGATTTACCATCAGCTGCTGGAATAGCCAATAATGTTTCTGCTGCCTACTGGTTCTCCTCACATAGAAGCAGGAGCCTGTAATGCATAGAAACTTTCTCCATGCCATGTGAATCCTGGTTTCCTCCACAGCTGGAGCCTCTATTGATACAGTCTTGCTCATTTTTAATTAAAAAGCAGGAGAAAAGCATTTGTCTCCAGCAGCACATCACCTTCAGAGCAGGCATGTGGTGCTCTGCATCTCACAAAGACAGTATCATAACCAGGGAAGGAGCAGCTGAGAGCAAGCAGAGAAATGAGGTCCAGAACAGAACTGTAGCCAGGATCCAGCCTCACATGGACATCCTCCCTCTCAGAATGCCACAGGACATTTGTGTGGCTCCTTACCCCGCCATCCCCCAGCAGCAGGGAATTTCTCAGTGTGGTTTGTAAAAAAAAAACAAAACAAAACCGTGAGCGCAAGGAGGTGGAGGAACAGGAAAGAAGCACCATCAGCCACATAGAAACCCTTCCACTGGAGATTAGATAGCATGTAATCTCCACTCACAGCAATAATTACATGGCTTTGCTTGATTTAAGCCTCTGCTGTCTCCCCTTATCCAGATGCTCCAGAGCACAGCTCCGTTGATCCGACGGGCAGCGACGCGCGGGCATCCCCTGCCCATTCCCTGTGGATTCAGCCCAGTGCCTGCAATTTGTTAACATCTTTCCTCCAATTTAAACCTCGGACATAGCAGACCTCTGTCTAGCAATAATACAGGGATTTCAGGGGTATTTATGAGAGGCTTAAAAGTTAATCCTACATGAGCAAGGTAAGCCTGCTCTTGGCCTAAAATGCGGCTGGAAAATCCGGTTGCCATTGCTGCAGCAGGAGAAAAGAGGCATTGGTGGCCAGGCCACCACCAGCACTGCTGAGCCAGCCTGGGGACAGTGTCCAGTGTGAGAACTGAATCACAGAATTATAGAATGGTTTGTGTTGGAAGGGACCTCTAAAGCCATCTAGTCCAACCCCCTTGCAATGAGCAGGGACATCTCCAATTAGATCAGGTTGCTCAGAGCCCTGCCCAACATGGCTTTGAATGTTTCCATGGACATCCACCACCTCTCTCAGCAACCTCAGTGCTTCACTTTCTTCTTAATATGCAGTCTAAATCTACCCCCTTTTAGTTTTAAAGCAACAACCCTTCTCCTATTGCAGAAGGCCCTACTAAAAAGTCTTTCTCCATCTTTCTTATGAGCCCACATGTGGTACTGGAAAGCCACAATAAGGTCTCCCTGGAGCCTTCTCTTCTCTAGGCTGAACAACCACCATTCTCTCAGACTGTTTTCAGAGGAAAGGTGTTCCAGCCCTTGGATCATTTTTCTGGCTTTCCTTCCATGCTCCCAACTGGGGGTATTTCCCTCACAGGCCTGAGTGTCCTTCCAAACTGGACTTCCCAGATTGAGGATTTTTGCCCCATTTCTCCTCATGCCGGGAGCTCAACAGACAGGTCAGCAGCTGACATTAATTCTTCTCTCTTATCAGTGGTACCTCAATTACCTTAAAGCACCTCATCACCCCAGGGGTGACACAGCTTCACCCTAAAAGCAATCTCAGCACCACCAGGCTAAAGCTCTCCTGGGCTTCTCCAGCAGCATTCTGCCTTTGTGCTGCCCTCCAGGAAGAGCTGCCGGGAGGACAAAGATTACTCCCCAGCCTGTCTCATGGCATGAAATTTTCATTTCATGTTTCATGGCCACAGAGCTCCATGTTGTGCTGGCACAGATGATGACAGTGTGGGGGACACCCATGTGGGTCATGGGGACACCTCCTCCAGCCAAAATAGGCTCAGGAGGCAGAGCTATAAATTTGGAAGACAGGACCACATCTTTACATGTTTTTTCCCATGTGACAACAGCATGAATGAGTCTCTTACTTTCTTCTTGCTGCAGTAGATCTGCCACTTCTTCTCCGCCGGCAGCGCAAACATGGCCTCTCTGTGCTTGTCCGTGAGGTCAAGTTCATCCTGGAAAGGGTAAAAAAAAACCAACAAAACCTCAACAACTCAACCATTAAACATGCAACATGAGTACCTGAACAAGTGATGGCACAGACAAAACCCCCAGATAAGCAGTGTAAATCAGTGTGGGGCCACCCCACAGCAGTGGTCCCACAGCATCGCCCCGTGACTATCAATTTGTCAGGGCAATGATGTGAACTCTCATCCTGCTCTTGCTGACCTCCCCCTGACTCCTGGGCTGTGGCTGGCTGCTGGGAGGATGGGGCTGCAAACCCCCCTGCCTTGGTCCTCTAGATATTCCCCCTTCATTGCTTTGAAAGGCAGCAAGTGCTTTAGAAAGGACATCCAGGCAGCTGGATGAGAGCTCCAGACAACAGAGCACATCTAAGATGTGGTGTACAGTGAAGAACAATTCAAAGAAAACCTTTCCTTTTACCACCACAGATAACTGCTTCACTGAGCACCCCGAACAGTCCAGCCCATTTCCATTGCTGACACCCTCATGTCATCAAAAACTCCAGGGGTTTTTTTTGGCTTTTGGTTTGTTTTCCTCTAACTAAAAATAGAAAGCTCTTTTCCTAATATCTCCAGTTCATAAAGAGAGACATCCTCTCCATCAAAACTGTATTGCCTGGCAGAGATAAAGCTGTTTACTGACTGAAACCTTTATTGGTTTATTTGATGTTATTTTAAAGGACACATCCATTTTCAACTTGGAGGCTTGGTTAGCAGCGTGCCCCCCGCCGGGATGCCCGAGTATTATCAAAGCCTCATTGCTTCCTGGTGCTAGATGTAGGTCAAAGCTCTTATCAGAGGACTAAATAAAACATTCAGGCAGGGCTAGGAGGCTTGTTGCTAAAGCCAGCATTGATCTTATAACCATGGATGTCTCTTAAAATCACCCCACCACTGACAACAGTGCTAAAAGGGTGTTGGTGGAGCAGTGGGAGCACTGGAAATGTTGCAGAAGGTCATGGGAGAGCATTGCCATGGCCTCCAGCCAACCCATCCCACCCAGACAGTGGATTTGATTAAGAGGATCCCCATTAAAATTACACACTTAATTCCATCAACTAGAAAAAAAAAAAAGCAAACAAAAAACTACACAGATATCACATGGACACCCAGTAAAGTTTGAATAATTACACCAAGTAGAGCCAGTAGCCCCTTGTATCCCAATCTAAAGTTAAAGCCCCAGCTGGTGAAGGCTGAGCAAGATGCCCATGGGGAAAGATGGAGGCTATTGGCCATAAAGAAAGTCAGCTGATGTAATTAAAGCTCAAATTGCATCCAGCAGCTAGGAAGTCTTCAGCTATCTTGTAACCCAAACCCAGGAGCCCTCCAGCAGATCACACAAGGGCTGTGGGTGGACCTGAACCTCTTGGAAAAGCTTATACATCCACTTCAGGAATTGATTTCACCTCTCGATGAGATCACTCCTCAAAAGGAAAGGTGTCATGGTGCTTTTACTGTTACATTTGCATGGAGGAGCTTTGCCTCTTCCTTGACTTTTTGCCCCCAGATCAAGTGACTCTTCAAACCCCCATGCTGCACAGAGCTGACCTTGCTGGAGCTCTGGAAGCTTGCAAGACACCCTTTACAACAGAAATAAACATCCTGCTGTAACAGAGGCCTGGAAGAAAATGGTGACTGAGAAACTGGTGAGACCAGTCTAAGACCTCCTCCTCCTCCTAGGAGGAAAATCTGACTTAGGGACTCCTCTAATGACCACCACTTTTAAACCTTTCCATGTCCTTACAGTATGGGAGATCAGAGATCCATAACCAGCAACTGATCTGCTCCCCAGCTGGGGACAAGTCTTGTCATCCTTCCATACCTCAAAACTGAAACTCACCCTATGTCCCCCTCCATTGTGTCTCCTCAGGCTACAAACTGGTCAGACACCCAAGCTCTGCTTCAGCCCCAGTTCTGCACTTCCAAAGGATGACACAGAGACCCAGCTGAAATATAACTCAATGCAAAAGTACATCTGGGAGTGTGGGAGAGGACAAGGATCTCCTGATGGATATTTACCTCCATGGTGAGGGTTTCAGTGAGCACAGGAAAGTGCTTCCCCTGTGAGCTTGCTTTCCTGCTGTGTGAATCTGGGATTCAGGCACAAAAGCACCAGCCACACACATCTGTACTTAGGTCCTTAGAAAAATATTTATTGGAACTTTCAAAATACCCAGGCCCTAAAAATATAACTTGTGCAAACACAAAGATTTATTAACGAAGGAAAAAATATCTAAACTGAGTTGAAGCTTAAGCAGGAGCAAGAAGGGATAAAGCAGAAGATCATATTAGGTGCTGGTACATGACAACGTGCAAACACATCCAAAAAAGGTGCAGAAATGCTTCTGAGCCCCACACAGCACATTTCATTGTGCTCCAGCTCAAATACACTCAGTCATTGCAGCCCTGCACCTCTCAGCAGCACCTACCAAATGACATCTTGCAGGATGCTTGGGAGAGATGTTTAAATAAACACTGCGTGGCACCTAGTGAGTAGGAAAATCCTCATGGTCAGTGACTAATGACCATTATTTGGAGCTGTAACAGTGTCTTAACCATGAAGAATTAGGTCCTTACTAGTTTTATGTGCATGGGGGCACCCATCTCCAGCCCTTTGCTTACCCTCACTGATCACAGACTGGTTTGGGTTGGAAGGGACCTTAAAGATCATCTAGTTTCAACCCCCCTATGTGGGCAGGGACATGGCCCAGTAGATGAGGTTGCTCCAAGCCCCATCCAACCTGGTCTTCAACACTGCCAGGGATGGGACAGCCGCAGCTTCTCTAGGTAACCAGTGTCCCACCACCCTCACAGTGAAGAATGTCTTTCTACCTTCTTTCAGGCTGAAATAGTTTCTCCTGTAAAACTCCCTCTCCAGCTTTCCTGTAGACCCTCTAAGAGGTGCTCTAAGGTCTCCAAGAAGCCTTCTCTTCTCCAGGCCGAACAACCCCAACTCACTCAGACTGCCTTCATGGAAGTGTTCCAGTCCTCTGATCATTTTTGTGTCCCTCCTCTGGCTATCTCAGTACCCCTTGGCCCCAGGCAGGCTGCTCAGAAACTCTCCTTCCAACTCCAGAAGACTAGGAGAGGACAGGAACATCTGGGAGCCCACAGACCACCACAGAAATGCAGCTCTGACAAAGCCTTTAGCAACTGCACGGTGGAGTTGTAGTGCAGCAGAGAAGCCCTGCACAACCTCAAGCCCAAATGCACCTTCAGTTAATAATCATGAGCTTGATAATTAGGTGATTCTAACTGGCAATTAATTTTATAGGCCATTTGCACTCCCACTGCAGTGTGTGATGTTGGCAGCTGTCAAAGAGTAGGAAGATAACTGGTGGTTTGGGGTCCATCACCCCCCCAGCTCTCACCCCTCACTTCAGCCTCACCTTCCTACCTGGCTGCTTCCCATGGCAGGGGCTGCCAGCTTCACTTTTTAAAATATTTCTTTGGAACTGGGTCAAAAGCACGTAAAGCAACAGCCTCATTTTGCTACCAAAAGGAAGTCTCTGCCCAGAGTGTTTTTACTGGAAAGAGATACTCTACTCTTAAATATTTATCCCGTGCAGTTAAACTATTCACCCTCAGACCAGGAAACATGTTTCCACATTAAATTTTCATTTGAATATGATTTTTTTTCTAAAAAGGAGCACCTCATAGGGAGATTTGATTCTCTGTGTGTATATATTTGCTCTTTCTAGGAGGTAAAATACTTCTTTGCACCTTCCTTCACCATCAGCTCTCTGCCCAAGACACAAAAACATTTCCCTGTCTCTAAGCATGGCACAAGCTTCCTCCCAAAACTACCTTAGAAACACATGGCTCAGCTCAGCAAGCTGTGAGCCACGATCCCATGGGCCAAACAAGTTTCTAACAAGTGATATCCAGCTTCCCTTGGAGGACAGAGAGAGGGTGTGTGTCCCCATGGTCCGTACCTCTCTGAGCTGGAAGTCATCTGGCATGAGGAGTGTCCAGAAGTTCTCTGTCAAGCCCCTTGATCAAGCAGGGCCACCACTGCCCAGATGGCAAGCCAGACCAAGGAGAAAACCAAGATAACTGCAACTGAAAGAAATGTTTGACCCTCTCACAGTAGATGTTTTAATGAGCATCTTCCGTGGGCCGAGAGCCACCAGCTCTAATGGGGCAAAAGCAGGTGGCCAGCAGGATGCTGCAAATCTCTGGCCTTCAGAAATGACCTCCAGGATGGACTCTCAAAGGCATCAATGGCCACAACACCCCAGGATGACCCACATGGGATCTTCCCCTACATCCCAAATGTCCTGTGACACCAAACATTCTGCAAGAAGTAGCTGGGGAATAAATAGTAAGGGAGAATTCCCTGTACAGACCCCTGACTCCCAAAATATCTTCAGAGGCCCTAGGAAGAGAGATGAGTAATTTTTAAGTCTAATGCATCTTTCTGGCTCATAAATCGTATAATTGTAACATGGGGATGGGGTAAAATAAGGAGATCATTCATTGCCATAACTGAAGAAGAAATTAAAATAAAATTTGCTGGCTTGTTCTGAGTTTAGATAGATAGATGCACACACACATACAGAAAGACATCACTGGGTTAAGTAGGTGACCAACATAATAAAGAGTAAGTGAATGTAATGCTGGTGGATGGATGCAGAGTTTAGGAACTTCCATGAGGACACCAGAGACACTACAGCATGTAAAGGCAAGATCTTCTGCAGACTTTAGTAAAACACCAGAGATCCAAATTGCTCAAAAGAGAAAAAAAACAAAACCAACCAACCAACCAACCAAAAAAAAAAAAAAAAAAAAAAACAAAAAAACCAAACCCAAAACCCTAAACCAAACAAAAAGAAAAAAAACAAAAGAAAGAAACAAGTGAAAACTTTCTGGCAACATTTGGCATTAACTGCAAGAGCATAGGAATTTAATAAAAAAAAATAAATTGAAATGGCCTGCTGAAGCCTGCATCAGTTTCCTTTTTTGAGGGTCATATCACTTTTTCACTCTCTTCCAGGCATTCTTCTCCAAGTTCATCAGTTTGATTTATCCCAGAACACTGCAGTGTCACAGGAAGCAGCAATCAGCATTTTTCCCCAATGCCTCATCTGATTTTCTTCCACTGGGAAGGGGCTGCCTGCAGAGCCAGCCCTTGCTGCCATCTGCACCCACCCTATTATTTAGTTCATTATTTTCTTTTTAAGCTGTTTTCTTAAAGCAACAGACTCATTAATCAGTGCTTGTTAGGGTGCAAACACCAAAGCACCCTGAATCACTGGAGAAGCTCCTCTATTTGCCACGTTCATTCAGGCCATTACAATTCTCAGTGTATACAGGTTTATCTTAGTGTCTGTTTGTTGGTTTTTTTAAATAGGGAAGTAGTGAATAATGTCTTTTATTTTTAGTATTAGTGATAAAAACCACCACCTCCCTGTCACACATCTTTTCAGTCATAGTATCCCAAGAACTTAGGAAAAACCACCCAGACAAACCAACCCCAGCCAATATTATCACTATGTATTTTTAATTTATGCATGGCAGCCTCATGAAAATTACAGAACATGAATAAAAATCAGCTGTTCATACTGCCTAATGAATAAGCATAACAGATAGAAGATTTTTACTAATTTTGCCTTTATCATGTAATGAATTTGTTTGAATAAAGGAAATTGCCTACAGCACGGGAATGAGTAGCAGCAACAAGGAGTAATGGTGTTTACTTCCATGTGCTTACACCAAGTCAGCTTCTTCCCACACTGAATATTTAGTCCTAGATTGGAAAGGGAAAGACCCCAACCCACCCTGCTCTGCAGCTTTCAGTTGCTGACCTTAACACATTGGACAGACATAAATAAAATATATATTCCTTTTTTCTTCTGCAGTAAAGATTATGGCCATCAGCAGCTGATTTAGTTCCTCAATAAACCCTGCCTGCAGCTGGTTCATGTTCCCATCAGTCCAAAGGCCTAACTGAAACAGACAGTATGTATTACTTTAATATTGTGTCATTTAATTAATTATTTTAATAGGCTAAAGGTTTTAAAGGTGTTCATATGCCAATACTAATACCTTTTAAAAGAGAAATGCCTGCTTAGGTTTCTCAGTCCTTTTTTTGTTGTTGTAATATATAACTGCATATATACTTTTTTTTTTTTAATTTATTGAGCTCAGCCTTCTGTGACCTTTTCACCGACATTGTGTGGAAAACCTTTCTCCCTTTTTCATTAACACAGGGTACTTTCACAGCCTGAGTTATTGATTTGTGTAGTTTTACCCTGAAGAGCACTCTCTGATCTAGAAGCTTTGCAGGTGGATCATTTCCCACATACTGCACATAAAGCCTGAAAACAACAAAAAAAGTCAGATGTATTGGCTCATTATTTACTACTGTGATCACTAAAATAGATTAAATTCAAATCAAGCACAGCTGGACATACTTGCTCTTTGGTGGGTGCACCCTGAACCATAGTATGGCACAGAGCTGGCAAATAAATAAGAAGGTGGCTTCAGATGTGGGTTTCCCACCTATTGATGGACTGAAAGAAGCAGCTCCCTTTTCAATCAGCTTTTAGATAGCATCTTTGCTGCTGGGATCCCTGGGAGTTACTGAAGTTGGAAACCAAACCAATTGGTCAAGTTGGCTTCAGATGTCCCCTGCCCAATGTAGGTGCTCAATTAGGAAAGCTGGGCATGGCTGGGCTGGGGTTGAACTGCTCCAAGATTTCCTCAGCTAAGGTGCTGGGAAGGGCATTGAAAAGGGGCTGGATGGGAATTAAGTGTCTGAAAAGCCCCATACCAACTCAATCAGCTTCCCAAAATTTAAATTGTAGAAGCTGGGAAGCTGTGGCTGCCCCATCCCTGCAAATGTTCAAGGCCAGGTTTGATGGGGCTTGGAATAACCTGGTCTGGTGGAAGGTGTCCCTGTCCATGCAGGGGGATTCGAACTAGATGATCTTTTAGGTTCCTTCCAACCCAAACTATTCGATGATTCTATGATTTATTTATTGCTCTGTGCACAGAACCCTAAAGATGTGTTTGAGGGAAGCAGAAGCCACCTAGAGCCCGATGCTAATGACAGAGTAAGATGAAAGTGGGATTCTTGCACACCTGTGGCTTGGGTGGGACAAGTGGTTCCCATTTACTCACAACCATGGTGACACGAGCAGATGCAGAACAGAGTCACCCTGTCAGGAGGCAATTTCTGACCAAGGTTTGACATCCTGCAAGATGCCCAGCATGAGCAGGCCTTAGAGATATCAGGTGCTGCTGAGGAAGCTGGTGCCCATAAATAACAATATTGATTTGAACACTGGGAGTTGGTGGGAATTAGGGCCACAGGGCACTCAGGCAGAATCCTGCCAGCAGGGCTGCAGAAAGCCTCTGCTGCTGACCTCAGTGGTGCTGACATGCCAAGGGATGCCCTGACTCTGTGTGTGACAGATACAGCAGCAGCATGAACAGCTTTGATTTGAGTTTGCCAACAGATCCAAGGCAGCCACGGCCTAATTTCCAGAAGCTGGAAGGTTGGTGATGGGACACAACCTACATGCTGCTCAATCCTGCCTGTAACTCCAGCAACACCACCCAACTGCTGGACAATCAGGAAGGAACCATCAAGGTTGGAAAGGAAACCTTCCAGATCAAGTCCAACCATCAAGTCTTACACCACCATAACCACTGAACCATCTCCTGAAGTGCCACATCTACTTGGTTTTTAAATACTCCGAGGGACAATGACTCCACCACCTTCCTGGGCAACCTGTTCCAATGCTTTACCACTCTACTGGTGGAGAAATTTTTCCTAATACCCAATCTGAACCTCCCCTGGTGCAACTTGAACCCATTTCCTCTTACCCTGTCGTTAGTCACTAGGGAGAAGAGGCCAACACCACTGCTGGAGGAGATGCCCCATCTAATGATGCTGCTACTCTCTGTGGTGACCTGTGCCAGAGACACTTGGAGCCTGCCAAAAACCTCAATGCCCCAAAATTAAGGTCACTGATGCATTACTGAAGGAGGTGCTTAGACATCTCCCAGGGACGTGGCCCCCTCCTCTTTTACGAAGTGTGAAGTGGAAAGTGTTTAGCAGGTAGACCATGTAATTTTTCCACTTCAGCTGTACTTCTGGATAAAAAAAGGGATTCTTACGTGCTTTCTACCTTCCGTGGGGACTCACACTGAGCTGCCACATGAGTTCTTTGGAAAATGAAGGGTGGGAAACAGCATAGGCTTTGGGCAAGCCCCCCATGCCTGTTTGGAGCTGTAACAGATAATGCAGCTGCACAAACGCAGTGTTCCTCAGTGGATTACTTCATCCAGGCCTGAGGAATGTGTGTAGGCAGAAAATCCTCATTTTCTCGCCAAGTAGGTGTGCGACTTCTGTATCAGATGCTCAGCTATCAAAACATACATTTAAGAGATTATCTGTGAGGGTGTAACACCATGAGGTGACAAAAACGAGCGCCGAGAGCTGCAGGCTGGGGTTAGAGGGTGCCAGTTCCAGGCTGTTCCCATCTAACAAGCAGAACCTGGGAAGCCTGGTGGAAGTGTTCACACAGCTCCTCAAAGAGGGAATTTAAAAGCAAACATTAGCAAATCACTTGGTTTTATCCCTTAAAAGCAATTCATAAGCTCAAGGGAGCTTAGTCGTGGGAGATGGTGGTGGGACGGGATCAGGAGTATGCACTAACCCTGGGCAGACTCTGCAGAAAAGGGTGCTTTGCCCAGGACAAAAGGGGTATCACAATTACATATTTTGTGGGTACCAAGTGCATGCTTTTCTTTGCAGATATATGGGAAAATGGCTTTGGCTGCCATTCAGTGGTTCCCAAAATCCTATGTACTTAACGCTGCGAAGATCAGGCAGCGAAAAACAACAGCTGACCTGCAAGCATGAAATGCAAAGCTTGGCTTTGCAGCTGATCCCTCAGCTGTTACTCAAAAGCCATGTTGTTTTGCAAGGCCCAAAACCTCATACTT
This sequence comes from Calypte anna, assembly GCF_003957555.1. Lineage (NCBI taxonomy): Eukaryota > Metazoa > Chordata > Aves > Apodiformes > Trochilidae > Calypte > Calypte anna. Next base: position 38,355,260 of record NC_044251.1, read on the forward strand.
TCTCCTTACGGGATTAGAAACCAGGGGAAAAGCACATTACTTAATTTCCTAAGTAAAACTGGATGTCGCTGGCAATGAGTCCCCAACCCGGTGCTGCTACTAACATGGAACCCTGCTCACACTGACCACACCACCACCTTCTCCTCGCACTGGGTTGTCCTCACTCCCTGTTCAGGCAGCATATGGAATGGCAATCATCCTGTCCCACTGAGAGGGCAGGAAGGCACAGCTCTGCAGGACAATTACACATGGAGCGTCTTACCCAGACACCCCACGTCGTGAGCCACAGAGCAATCGCCCACCGTGAAGCATTTCAAAGGAAATAATCTCTGTGATGGGGGCTGCTATCTCCTGACAAATAGCATCTAAAGAGCAGCTCTGATGAAATGCATCAGTGTCCCCAAGTACAGCAAAAAGCAAATGCTGTGATAAACCTTGTATACTTCCAGAGACTTTTTTTTTTTGTTTGTTTCCAAGTTTCTACTGCTTCATGAAGCAACAGGGAGGGATGCAGCATCCCTCCACATCGTGGAAAGGGAAGGCATAAAGCCCAATCCTTTGGGGACTGTGTGTGAATATCTCCCCTCCAGCAGTTCCCAGCAAAGGCAGTCACTAACACCATGCAATGTTGGCAAGCAAGGGTTTGGACCCATCCTGAGCTCAGGGAGCTTGGAACACCACATAGCTACCAGCACCTTCCAGGCATCAGTCATTTGAACTTGATGGGTCCCTTCCAACTCAGCAGATTCTATGGAAACCTCCCTGGGTCTCTAAGACCTACTGGCTGCTGGAGTCTGGGTGGAGGGACACAGGAAGGTGACCTGCTCTGGTTTCATGGGCTACATGCAAAGCCACACTGGACTCAGAAGCTCCTCCAAGCACCCGAGCGGTCTGAGGAGCCTCTAAAGCATCACTCATACTGCTGGGATAGACTGCAAGCAGCCCCACCAGGAAGAGAGCCAGTGAGGGGTCCTGGGTCATGCCAGGGATCCCACTGCCCTTTCCTCTCCAAACTGGAGAGGGTTCAGTCCTCCTATGCCTCCACCCCCCTGCCTGGTGAAAGTCCCGTGGGGCCGATGCACATCACCACACACAGAGCGTTTCATTAGGAACCTCAGAGTGACAAGGAGTGTTAAGCAGATATAAAGGACATCAGTCATTTACCCATCTGGTGGAAAGTCTAGTTGCTGGCAGAAAATAGGGAGGATTGTTAAGGCAAGATCTACCATATGGCACCATTATGCGGAGCTTTGCAAGCGCTTTCTCCGAGCGTGCAAGCAAGATTTCAGGCTTTGAAGAAACGACGTATTGTTAGCCTGGACAGGCAGGAGCCCCTTGAAAGAAGCCGTGGCAGATGGCACAGCTTTGTTCTCCTGGTTCACAGGCAGCCCGTGCAGATACACCCCCTCACTGAGCAGGGGGTGAGCAGCCCCCCAGCAGGGTGATCCTCCTGATGTCTCCTAGGAGGGAGGATCGATGGCTCCTGAAACTCCTGCCATCCGATGGATGTGGTTGGTGGGTACCACGCTCCTGCACGGGCCCCAGGAAGCAAACACCAACCAGTGGGACAGTGCAAGGAGAGCTCCAGGATATCACCAAGCCTGATTCCAGGCAAGGGAGCTGCATATCAGTAAATCTTGCTAAAAACACCCGGCTTTTGTTTGCTTCTCCCTGCCAGCACCTGCTTCTCCCTGGGTGGCTGAGCCTGGCCGGAGCCCCACCAGGACAGTGGACAAAGAAAAGCCTTTCAGATGGGGCTGATGACTGCTTGAGCGACATCCCAACAATACCCCGATGAAAAACCATTCAGCTCCGGCAGGAGGAAAGGAAAAGGAAAAAGTTCCTCCCAGAGAATGCAGTGATCAGTCACTGACCACAACAACAACATCTGCCTCTGCCCCGAGCCAGGGAAAAGCCCCAGCCCGTTGGGGCACACGGTCCCTGCAGCCCAGGGTGGGCATGGGGCATTTCTAACAGGCTAATTACTCCTCTTTGTCCAAGCAAAAATTTTAAAAGTCCCCTAGTTCCCTTTTGCTCATCCTGAGAAGCATGAGTGCAGAACAAAATTATTGAATTATTTCGGTTAAATCCAAAGTGTCTGTCTGATATAAAGCAGACCATAAAACTGACCCTGGGAGAGCTAATCGAGCCTTTAGCTGACCTTGGAGTTGCAGCTGCTCCATGTTCTGCATCTTAGACCCTCACCCTCTGTTGCTGGCATGGGACAATCACTGATTCCTCATGTTCCTGACCCAGCTGAAAAAGGCACACCTAAAAACGCCCAAAGCCCAGAGAATATTTTACAGGATGGCTCCAAAAAGGAAGAGGCTTTGCCCTTTGATGTGCACAGCAGGCTGAGATCTGCAGAGTAATCTGCTGGACTGTTGGTCTCTGTGGGACGACTGTCCACCCCAGTGACCAAACCCAACACTGCAACATCCCCAAAGATATCATCCATCCCAGTCATGAAATCTTCCACCCTGCCACTCCAAGTCCCCAACGGGAACAAATGGGGCAGAAAAGTCACTATTAAGCTGCAAGAGAAGAGCTGGCCAAGGACCAACACGGGCTGGCAAAGCCTCCAGATCCCCTCCAGCCCTCCAGACTGAGGCAACCAAGGACTTTGGAGGGAGTCTTTGTTCCACAGAGCCAGCACAAGCCATCCTGTCCTGGAGGGTCAAGTGTGAACGGGACGGGTGGCATCGGGCTCCCGCAGGCGTCAAAATCAGCCCAGCACCTCTGAGTGCTTTCTCTGTCTCTCTTCCAAATATCACACAGTGGGTTTATACAGAAACAGTGGGATGCTTTCCAAACCATTTAACTAATGCTGAAATTTAATACCCCGCACCAACAGGTTACTGAGAGCAAGAAGGAACTCTTGTAATGGAGGGGTGTGCATCTTCCCACAAATGGGAACGTCCCTCTTACACCCACAGGGCAGAGTCTTACACCCCCTAAAGTCAGGATCTGCCTGAAGGGTTTTTTGGGGAGCCAGGGGCTTGCAGCTGTGTGCATGGGAGCACAGTGGGCACCCGTTGTGCCCCCTCCCTAAGTGACTTCAGTCCCCAGGGAACCAGCAGGGTTCCTGCTGCCAGCCTGCCCTGGAGCTGCAGCTGCCTCCAAACTGCTTTCTCACCCTCAGCTGGGGGGAAAAAAGCCAAACCCTGTCAGCACAGAGTAGGGGAAAAGGAGCAGAAGGGCCACACCAGGGCATGTCCCAGGCCTGGCTGGTCCCTGCAAGCACCATTGGGCTCCTGCCTCACTGCACACACAGCAGTGCCCTAAGGCACAAAGCATCCAGCTGGATTTGGGGGAATGATTTCAAATCCTTGGTTGAGGTGCTGCAGGCTTGGTGGGGCTCCAGTGCAGGAGTCTCAACAGGTGCCTTCTTCAGCCTGGCTGGGGATGCTGAGCCACAACCCAACAGGATCTTACCCCACTTTTGTCTGGGGAACAGGGAGAGTCTCCCGTGGGAAAGAATTTCCACAGGCAAATCCCCTTTGGCCAAATTGTCAGTGGAGAAAAATGTGGAACAGAGGCAGTCATGCTCCACCTGAACAAACCAAACCCAACTGGTTGTGTTTTGCTGAACTGCTGCAAGAAGAGGTCCTGCTACAGGGACAACTCATTCCCACCTTTTTGGGTGTCCCAGTTTGCCAGACCTCTCCTGATGCCCATGAAGAACATCTGGGCAAAACCAGGTCTCATAATGCAACCTGGAGCTCTCCTCTCCCAAGCAGAGTGGCTGACCAAAACCAAGCTGCCTGCCATCTCCTGGCAATTTATGCTGTGTGTGACCAACTAGCTTCACAACTCACAACTCCCTCTACACCTCAGTACACTGTAGAGAAACCCCTTAGCTTGACTGAACCAACTCAAAGTGGAGTGCTCTGGTTCCATACAACAAACCACACCAAGAAGGTTTCACTTAGAGGAAATGAAAGTTTTCTCTGGCTAACAGGTTTTTTTTGGTGATCCATGTTTCACAGAGTTTTGGTACCAAGGGATAAAGAAACAATTCCTGACCCTCCAAATCTCCACACCACAGATTTCTGCAAAGCAGAGTGCCCACTGTGTGCAGACCCTTGGCACACATGGAGAACAACCTGCTTTACTGTCTCAGACACTTCCACATCACGTAAAGCCAGACCAGCCCCAAGAAACCAAATCTTTCCAAAGAGGAAGGGCAACCACCCAAAATCCATCCATGGAGCAAAGTTCAGTGCAGAACCTCTCCCAGCAGCAGCCTTCCATGCCCCCTTTGCACCAAAAGCCTGCCTCAAAACTCAAAACCCAGCCTGGGGAGACTAGGTAAGGGGGAAACATAATACAAAAGGAAAACAGAAAGCATCCTACTTACCACCAGTTCAGTGAACATGACATCCAGCTCCTCCACGGGTGGCATGGGCAGCGAGGGCTCCATGGTCTGCAGGGCGAAGCTGCTGTCATTGCGCAGCCGGTATGTGATCTCGGGGTGGTCGCTGCTGCGAAAGCAGCAGAAGATGAAGGAGATCCCCCGACTGCTCCTCTTCCGTGGGGCCATGGTCAGAAATCCTCTGTGTCCCTCCCTCCTGGGTGTGCTAGATCCTGATGGGGAAGAGAAGAGAGGAGGCTGGAGCAGCCGCCCTGAAACGCTGCCTGTGCTCCCGTCCGGCCGAGGAGAGGAGGAATCGGAGCCACCCACACGCTCGGCACGGAGGGGAAGAGAGGAGATGGGTTGTGTGCCAAATATTTCTGCTCAGATTTGACGTTTATGGTGCTGGCAACCTTGACAACCACACTAATGAAAAAGATGCATTTGCTTTGCCTTATGCTGAAGCCAGTAGCAGCAGGAGGAGGGGAGGATGTCCCGCTGTTCCTGGAGGGAGAAGGGTCCTGGACCCCCACTACTACTGCGAGTCCCAGAAGATCTCCAGCAACCTCCCTGTACTGTGGCAGCCAGGCCAGCCCCTGTGTCAACCCAGCCAGGGGTAAACCAAGTATGGGAGGCTGCTGCCAAGAACAGCAGGATGTGCTTGGGGTCACCAGGTATGTGGTGTCCAGCACAGATGACTTGATTCTTGAAGCCCCTATTTGTCTCAAGATGCCCTGATGGTAGTAGAGCTGAGAAAATATTATATTTTCTCCCCACCCTAGTTCTTAAATGTGCCCCTAACATCCATTAGCAATCATTGGTTGGGTGGCTCTTTTTTCATGGAAAGTTTTACTTGGCTTTAATTAGATAAACCCTACTTGAAATTCCAGTAAATATTTACAAGATGTGATTTCAGCTGATAAAAATCACACGGTGCTGGTAGCTCAGACTTTCCTGTGCTGTGGTTATGTGGGGCAGTGCTCACGCCAGCACCCACTTGGGTTTTGCTGATTTCTGAAACTTGGGTTGGGAGCAAAGCTCAGGGCAGGAGACATCATCTGTCTTGCAAGGACCAGGCAAACACTGCCCCAAAACTGGCACTGTCAAGTCAACAATCCAAGAGGAGGGACACCTATGAGGAGTGAGGATGGTGTAGAAACACCCAAATAAGAAAAATCAACCAGCGAAGCAGAAAACTTAAAAAAAAAAAGTCTGAACATTTGTCATGTAAAGCCACACACCCACACATTTTATCTCTGTGAAACAAGACATCGAGATGTTAAAAGACAGGACAATCAGCCAAGGCTAATGCAGGAGGTTGAAATATGGATGACTCAGATTTATTAACAAAGGGAAAGAAGGTCAGCATTTGGAAAGGACTCTCTGATCTCCCTGGGTCCAGCCATTCCTCTCCAACTAAGGATTGATATGCCCAAATAAACAACTGCTGTGCCCCACGGGGAACCAGCCCTGGAGGCAGGTTGGGGACAGACCTGGGGTCAGACCCTCTACAACTGCTTGCATGGCAAATGCTGCCCTCCCAAAATAAAGACTTTACAGAAAACTCAGGCTCTACCCACACTGCTTTAACAGAGGATCTGACCCTTGAAATTATCTTTGATTGCATATTTTTAGCACATGGTGTAATCATCTGCTGAACCACAAATGATGGGAAACAGTTATTGGGCCTTCACGCAGGATAATCCCAGGCTGTGCAACTGCTCTCTGCCCAGTCCAGAGGGACTTCCCCCCCGTCCTGAAGAACATCAAATCTCATTTCACATTTAGGATCTTGCATTGCATCCACTGGAGGAATTTCAGCTGCTATGAAATCTCTCTCATCGCAGCTCCCCAGCAGGCAGCACCGCAGCAAATCCATTAGCAGCCTGCTGGCATCCCTTCCCTGTGAGGAGGGGTTTGGGACCTGCTGGGGAATTTCTTTCCAAAAGGAGGGAGGGAAACAAACAAACAAAAAAAACAAACCACAAAGGCACGCAGACCTCTGTACCCTCCAGCACAGAGCAAAATGCTTCAGGTTTGGGCTTTGAAGAGCCACGAGGGGCAGGGTGCAGAGGGAGATGCTGGTGGCTGCCCAGAGCTTTGTGCCCAGAGGAGAAGGTGGGTGCTGACCCACATGTCCTCAGCTGTGCCAAATTTGGTTGCTTGGTCATTCCCAGCCCATGGGTATGGCCAGGTTGTGTCCAGGGCAGGGTCTTGCAGATGGTCTAGAGCAAACTGTCCCGTTCTCCTCAACCACAGGGGGTTCTCCATCCCCTTTTCAACACCACATCAACCTCGCTCTCAAAACCTACAAGCTCTACTTTGGGCTTGCAAAGATGTAGAGAAAGCTTTTATCAGAGCAACACCTGCTCTACACAGATACACACTCCCCACAATGTTTCACAAGGAGTTTGAATGACAGACTAAAAGGCAAGGTTTTATTTTGGGTTTTAAAGCAGACAGTCATGTAGCAACCAAGACAAGGGTTTTTTTGAGCTGCTTCCAACTCTGCAGCTATTGAGGTTCCTCATTTTCATCTATAAACTATTTAAAAAACACCAAACCATGCTACAGTGCAGGCTGAGTGGGCTGTAGGTTATTAACAACCAAGGTTAAAAAAGGTTAGAGGGAGAACATGCTAAGTATCAGGCAAACAGCATTAAACCTTCAGAAGGCTGATGAATATTCATTGATGTCATGGATCAAAATCAAAACATGGCTCACTGGCAGGTCCTCGGGAGCTGCAGACAGTGCAGATTTCATCATCAGAGCAAAGTTGAACTACACAGCCTTCTCATTCCCTGCAAGTCCGACAGAAATTGGTTACTCAAGGAGAAAAAAACAACAGCCCCTGGCAAGCTGGAGGCTTGAATCAAGGAGAACAGAATGGACCAGTTCCACCCGGCATCACATGTCAAATGTCCTGCTCCTACCTCCCATTTATACCTTTGAACGCTAATTAGATCAATAAATTTAAGTCAGATTGTGATCTAATGGTGCCTTCTGGCCTTTTACTACTGAGCTGCCCAGAATAATTTAAATTTAATTGCCGTTGTCTGTACGGTGCCAGGGAAGATAGGATGGGAATGGTCACTGAAGGAACTTGTAGCCAAACCCCAAATCCCAAGGCAGGACTGGTGGGGCTGAATCATTCCCAAACAACTTCACTTTCACAGAAACAAGGGTGGAAATATGTGTGTGAGATGGGCTCAGGGAGAAAAGGTTGAGGAAGAGAAGGAGCTTAGCCCACGGGTGCCACCAGGACCAAATTTGGTCCCCACGCAGGACAGAGACCACGGGCTGCAGCTCAGTGACACACAGACAAGTTTTCCTCCAGCCCTCAAAAAAAAAACCAAACCCAAAAAAAGCATCAAGCCTACATGGCCCTGAGCATTGCTTAAATGAAATCAGTCATTAGGAGAAAATTGGACCCCGGTGTCACTTCCACCTTTGCTTGAAGGGAAGGAGAGCAGCAATTACTGCTTGAATATTCAACAGCCTCCTCAGCAAGCTAAATGAGCCCGTGTGCTGCCAAAGCCTGTCTGTGACCCATGCCCCAACAAGCTGGTGTGAAGCCAGCACCGGGATTGCAGCACTGCGGTCTGCAGCCTAAAAATACCCAGCAAGGGTACAAACACATGCAAAGGAGCCTGCACGCTCCCCTTCACACCCGCCTCCAAACCTGCCCAAGAAGCCAGGAGCTAAATCCTCAAATATGAATATTACAGTCTTTTTTTTTTTTTTTTTTTTTCTGGCTCTTCTCCCATCCCCTCCCCAAAACAAGGATGCAAGATCCCCAGCGAGCTCTTTCTCAACTGGGAGCTTCGTTTCAGTGCGTTGCACAAGGGGAGAGCTCTTTTGTGTGAGAGCAGGAACACTCACTGACTGTCTCTGCTGAGCCCTCTCTGACTGATTTTGGCATTTTGGGCCACACCAAGCTTTGCTTTCCCCCCCACCCTGCCCTGCAGAGTTTCGCTGCAGCCTGGGATGTTGCTGACGGATAGAAAATTTCCGACTCTCATCCATTGCTGCAAAGTGGCCTCCTTGGCTGGCTGAGGACAGAAAGCTCTGAGTCTCAGTGGGCAGTTTTGCAGAACACTGTCACCCTCACCACGTGCTGAAGCCAGATGTCTTGGACCACTTTTCACAGCACGTGGAAGGCAGAAATTTGGCACCCCACACATTGTACCCTATGCTTGTCCCATCCCAGCACAGAGAGATGGTGCCACCCTCCCTTGGGGCTTCTCCCCATGCACAGAACTCCCAGGGCAGGGCACAGGGCCAAGGTGCACGTCAAACCCACTCATTTCTTTAAACCAACAATTCTAGATGATTTCCCTGCATCCCATCCAGACCTCCACAGCCATAAAAGCTGGATGCTCCCATGGTATTTTTCAGAGCAGCTGTATGTTTGAGGCATCCCCTGAGAAACAGGCAAAGCCTTCTCTGGAACTTGTTTTGATTTTTCACCTTATGGACCCGAGATAGCCAGCACAATCCTTTTTAACAAGGGGTGTCTGTTTACTTTTAAAAATAAAAGCTTTGTGTGGCTGAAAAGCTCAGAAACCGGATTGTCTTCCCCTAAACAGGAGCAACCTCCCCTCCAACACAGAGATCCAGAGAACCTGAGCCCATCACCAGCACCTCCAGCATGGGCTCAGTGCTGAGCACGGTGCTTTTCCCATTAAAAGCAACCAAGATGACTTTCTGGCTGCAAACTCCCTTATGCACTTACAAAACCTCTTCTTTTTCTCAGTGTAAAACTGTTTTCATGCACAGGGTGCACAGGAGAGAAATGTCTGTGTTTGGTGGAAATCCATGCATATGGGCAGAGGAGGAGAAAAAAAACCCCAAAGCACTTGGCTAGAATGCTTTAAACTGTTTGATGATTCCCTTTGCTCCCTCCATCCACCCATGAAACAGCAGCCACGAAAGGGGATGAGGACAGGACCCTTCCTGTGATGCCCCAGGAAAATCAGCTGCCAGGAGGAGCCTGACTCATCGCTACATCACAAGAGCCATAATTCTCAGCACAAGCAAATCTCAAAGACTTGGGCTTTATGGATTTATAAATACATCTGCCAAATCCTGAATTACCCTAGATCCTCATAAACATCCCCAGAAATCCTGTTATACTCCAAGAACCCAACAAAGAGCCTTTTGCATCTCCAAACCTCGCTTGGGCTGCACGGTTCCCGAATGCCACTGGCACTTCCAGGCTCTCAGCTCACTCTCTGAATGCCCCATCTGCCAGCATCACCAAAAACCCCAAGGCTCACTTAAAATGTGTCTCCCCCTCTTTGTGCCCTTTCCTTTTATTGTGGCATTTGTCACAACCTGAAGGACACATCTGGGCCTGCTGTCTCAGAAGAAAACATCTTGGTCTGCTCAAGGGCAGACGAGCTTCAGTGGTTCAGTGATGAAATTCAGGGTGCAGCAAGAAAAAAACAAAGCAGTTCATTTACAGGGCCAGTAAACACTTGTATGTTCACTGGTGGGGAAAAAAATTTAGTTTCATGAGTTTGTAACACACCAGAATAAGCACTCCTTTTCCCACCTAAACAAAATTTACACCTACTACAAGCAGCAGAAGTACTGGGAAGACCTCTTCGTACGTGCCAGCACAGGGTTCCCATCTGGAGGTGCTGATGATGCTCCTCAGGGAAAAGAGCAACAGCCTCCATCACACTACAAAAATACCACAGCCAGGCTTGCAAGTCACCTCCCCAGCACAGGAGGAGCTCCCCACCATGGGCAGCACAGGTGCTGTTGACTCTGCAATCCAGTTTCCAAGGCAAAGAGCGTGGTGCACAGCAGGATGAGACAGGATCTGCCTTAATGCTCTCCAACTGGAATCAGTCCTTGGAGCAGCACTGCTCAGCCTGGCAAATCACCAAAATTCCAGAGAGGATGGTGAGAAGTGTCTTCCAGGACCATGTCTGCCCCAGGGCAATAGGTTTGGGTCAAAGGAGAAGGAGCTGAGGGCTTGCAGCATCATCCATCCACAACCCTTTGCCCCCTCTGTGGTTGCAGAGACAAGCAGAGCTCAGTGCACTGATGAATCTGAGCAGAGAAGATGCTGCTGGAAACAAAAACTTGTTTAGTTTCTGAGGATTAAAAAACAAGCGCTGCTGGAAAAGTTTCCCAGTCAGCTCGACAGCCAGCAGCACAGCAACACCCAAGGAGGTCACGAATTCTCCACTAAAAGGGAGAACCTAATCAGTGACAAGCTGAGCACCAGATCCTCTAAACAGGAGCTCCAGCAGATCAGCTCAGGCAATGCCATTTATTTCAGGAACAAGGACAACAAACGTGGAACCACAGACAAGACCCATTTTGGGAACCTACATAAATATATATATATTTCTTAATACTCACTAGGGTGCTGAACGACCCAATTCCACAAATGCACACTATTTTTTTTTTTTTCCAGCAGCCAGGCCAATCTGTGGTCCTTCTTTTGCAGAAGCCAATGAGGAAGTGGGGTGGGGTTGGTGGTGGGATAGAGTTTTCAAGTCACATATTCCTTCCCTAAACACCCTGACTGATTTGCATCCTCAAACCCAGGCACAACACTTGTCGGGGGTGGCTTAAGCCAAAGGAGACTTTTCCTTTTCCTTTTCCTTTTCCTTTTCCTTTTCCTTTTCCTTTTCCTTTTCCTTTCCCTTTCCCTTTTCCTTTTCCTTTCCCTTTCCCTTTTCCTTTCCCTTTCCCTTTTCCTTTTCCTTTCCCTTTCCCTTTTCCTTTCCCTTTCCCTTTTCCTTTCCCTTTTCCTTTCCCTTTCCCTTTCCCTTTTCCTTTCCCTTTTCCTTTCCCTTTTCCTTTCCCTTTCCCTTTTCCTTTCCCTTTCCCTTTTCCTTTTCCTTTCCCTTTTCCTTTTCCTTTTCCTTTCCCTTTCCCTTTTCCTTTCCCTTTTCCCTTTTCCTTCTTTTTCTTTTCTTTTTCAGCTGGGTTGGAAAGACCTCTGAGATCATGAAGTCCAACCCTTGATCCACTCCCACTGCAGTTCCCAGCCCATGGCACTCAGTGCCACATCCAGGCTCTTTGGAAAGATCTCCAGACACGGAGAATCCACTACTTCCCTGGGCAGCCCATTCCAATGCCTGATCACCCTCTCCAGAAAGAAATTCTTTCTCATCTCCAACCTAAACCTCCCCTGGCACAACTTGAGACCCTGCCCTCTTGTCTTGCTGAGAGTTGCCTGGGAAAAGAGCCCAACCCCCCCCTGGCTCCAACCTCCTTTCAGGGAGTTGGAGAGAGTGATGAGGTCTCCCCTGAGCCTCCTCTTCTCCAGCCTCAACACCCCCAGCTCCCTCAGCCCTTCCTCACAGGACTTGTGCTGGATCCCTTCACAGCCTCCTTGCTCTTCTCTGGACCTGCTCCAGCACCTCAATCTCCTTCCTGAGCTGAGGGGCCCAGAACTGGACACAGGACTCAAGCTGTGGCCTCACCAGGGCTGAGTACAGGGGCAGAAGGAATTTCCACTTCCCAGGAAGGTGGAGGGAGGAGAGGGGGTTCTCTCCAGGAAGGGTGCTGAAGCAGCCTCCTGCCCTCCTCTGCCCTGGTCTGGCTTCAAAAGGCAACTCAGAAAAACTCAGCAGAAAGAAAAGGGGAAGTGAGGGGCCATCCCCCCACTGCTCTCCTTACTCTGCTCTTGTTTTGGGGCACCAGCTGCAGGTGCTGCATTGTGGTGGGGCTCAAAGGGGCTGAGACAGCCCTTTCAGAGCCAAGGTCAAGAGAGAGGAGGGATTAGAAACCCAGGGCTCTCCCAAAAGCCCATGGCCTTGCAGAGAGGATCATCACAAAAACTGTACTATTTGAACCTGGTCTTTCAGGGAGTCTTTGTGTTTGTCCAGGGTGACAGCTGTCTGGGTGAGAGCTGCCTGGCCAAGGCTTGGCATCAAAGCCAAAAACAGTCCCCAGAAAGATGTAAGACCCCTTGGGCAGCTCAGGAGAGGGATTGCACTAAGAATCCCAAGGGAAAGCATCCTCCTCCATTCTGGATCTGCCCTCCTGACTGAGGCACAAGTGCAAGGCAACATCCACCCCCACTCCATTCCATTACTGGTTTTGGCCCCAGTGGGGGGAAAACACACAAAGCACAAAACACCTCCAGGAGGCTGATAGTACCAAGCTGTGAATCTGACCCCAACACATCACAACTTACAGATAATTAGCCAGGAAGAGCAGCTTCAGTGATCAGAAACCTCCCTGAGATGCCAGGTGCCAGGACCACCTCCCAAACCAGTTGCTGGAAGAAAACCTCCCTTCTCAATATTCCCCTCTCCATCTGAAAGGATGTGGATTAAAGCTGCTTCTGAGATCACTCCCAGCTTCCTTTGATGATGCAAAGCTTTTGTCAATAAAAAACTCAACAGCCTGGCAAGCGGGGAAGAGAGCAGCTGTATTTCCCACTGGAGGAGGGTATTTGTTTGCCAATTAGCCTTTTCCTGGAGAACAATAGTTCAATAAAAGCTTTCCTCTATTTTAATTCTCCCTTTTTTCCTCCTCCTCAGCCCTCCCCCCCACCATTCCAGCCTCAAGCCCTGCTCCTCTCGTGAATATTTGGGCTCTGACTTTGATTTATCATATGCAAAGCCTCGATGCTGAGCTTTCCATTTCACTGCTCCCCATTCCTGCAGGAATCCCCAGGGTGAGATGGGCTCTCCGAGTGTAAGACTGAGGAGGGGAACTAGGGGGGTGTGGGGAAGAGGAAGGCAGGCAGGTTTTTAATCTCTCTTAAAAACCTCTTAATTAATTTGACATTGCAAACTGGAGCTTCCAAGTTGCCCAGCAGCTTCCATTCCATCAGCACAGCATCTGCCATCGGGCCAACACCATGCCAAGGCAACAAGAAGCCACTGGCTGAGTCCCAGTGGGCTACTTTTGGGTCATGTTTGGAAATTTTAAGGGTTATCCATGTTTAAGGTGAGGCTGGCAATTATGCAGCTTGCAGGGTATACAGCGAGCTGGTCTTCTTCTCTTTCAAAATAGGAAACTGGGTGTAGGCTGCAGTAAACAGGAGTCCTTCCTACCAGGGGCCCTGATGGGTATCATTAAATTTCAGTATATCATTAAACTTCTAGCCCAGAAAGTGCCCAAAGCAAACAAAACACATTTGTCAGACGTCTCAGCCGTCCTACACACCAAAACCCATCTGCAATGCTGATTTCCCCTCAACCATTTTTAAATCTTGACGTTAATCCAGAGCGATTCCTCCCGCTGAAGTCTGAACCCGGGGTTGAGAATTCCTTGATAAAAACATCTCATGGCAGGAACGGCCCTCTGGATGCTTTGCTTGCAGTACAACACTAAACCCTCCCTGTGTTTCAGCAAATGAAGGCTGTAAAAACCAACATAGATGAGCTCTCATCAGGCACAACACGATCCCAAGAACTTCCACATGATGCCTGCTCCCACCCAGCCTGGGAAAAAGCAGGAATTTTTATCACATTACACTAAAAGACTGTTTGCATTTAAATATAATAAAGAAAAGCAGGAGAGTGCAGCAGGCAGGACTGATTGGAAGGCTTGATTATAATTTTTTAAGTGGATGCAACATGTTGTAGCTCATGGCAGAAGCTCTGCTTTGCCCAGGATGGAGCTGCAGAAGAGCAGAACTTGGCTTTCCCAGCAGAGCTGCTCAAACTCACCACATGCAATTTGGAGGAGCTGGGCTAATCAAGGCACATCATTTGAACTGCCAAACTATTCTGACTGCAGCTGATGGCAGGGAGAATGGAAGGGCTGGCTCCAAAGTCACCCAATGCATTGCTGCCAGGGATGGACAGGATTCTGTCCCTCTTTCCCAGCAGGAGCATCCAGAGGGAAACATCCATTCGGCAGAGATCCCAAGGTGATGCATTTAAAAATCAATAGGGGCTATTTTAGTGCTTAATCCAGCAGCATCGATACAAACCAAATTTAAAGCACAAAGAGTATGTGCACAGGGTTTTTATTTCTCCTTCTGTGCACTGACTTAACCAAAATATGTTTTTCCCCAGACACTTTGAAGTCCAAACAGGGCATCCAAAGCATTGCTAATGCAACCTGCCTCCCACTATCTCAAGATGCTGCTTAAAAACCAAACCCCACCACCCCACAAAAGCAAACACTCCAGTGAGGAAACCCTCCTCAAAAGTGCAATATCACAACAGCAGCCACCTCCCTGCCAGGGCTACTGTACCCACCAGAAACTGCAATACAAGCTTCTTATCCCTGTAGGTATTTACACAATGATTTCCCTTTTCATTAAAAAAAATAAGAAAGGGAAAATAAAATGTTTCACAATTGCAAAGAATGGCTTGAAAATGTGACCCAAGGGGGTCCTGAGAGGCTCAGACACCCCAAGAGAAGATAACTGTGTTTGAGGTTTTTAATTTACTCTCATCTGCTGCAGGAGCACAGTCTGGGTGTTCATATATTTGGGACTAACCACACTGCAAACACACCCACAAGTACAAATTTACCTTCCCAGTGGCCACTGCAGGCACAAAATGGGCTCAGAAAGCCACAGTGTCACCTGTTTCTCTTGGGGTACAGCAACCTCTTCCATCTACCATCTCCCTCCTGCTCACCCACTGTTCTCTGTTGTTCAACACCATCCCTTTGCTTGCCTTCCTGAGCCTCCAGACCCATCCTCGATGCCTTTCCAAGCTCAAGCATCCCTGCAGATGACTTCTTGCTTGAGTATAGGCAGCAAAGTATTTCTCCCCATTGACACCAGCCTGGTTTACTCACCAACCAAAGCAACAAAGAACTTAACAGAATCATAGAATGGCTTGGGTTGGAAGAGACCTTAAAGATCACCCAGTTCTAACCCCCTTGCCATGGGCAGGGATACCTTCCACTTCACCTCTTTGAGAGTTCCTGAGTTCTGATGGTCTTGCAGAGGTCTTCACAGCTGCTACAGCTGCATCTCCAACACTCCAACTTCCCCCCTGCCTCCATTCCTTTAGCAGCTTTGAAGATGAAACAGCTCTAGCAGTAAAGGTTGAGACTGAGTTTCTTATTCAGAAGAGCCACTCAGGGCTGCAGCTTTCTATGAACCAGCTCACCACATCTTCCAGCACAGCTCAGACAACACAGCTGATAACCCAGCAGGTCTAACCAACCTTGAAACCCAGTGAGATGAGGCTTATTCCTCAATTTGTGCTTCCTCATACCCGTGATATGAGGGCCACGAGCCAGTCAAGCAAAAGCTTCAAGCTGGGAGAGCCACATCCATTGGGTTCCTGAAGCACCTAAGCAGAGCCCCAACAGTGAAACACAAAGCCAAGCCAGCAGGGATGGTGTTTTCTGGCTCAGGGACTGCAACAACCTCAGAGCATCTCTGCTCAGACACTCCATGGTACTGTTGCCATACACTTCACCAAAAGCCAGAGGTCCAACATGAGAAGGGGCTGGATAAGGCTGTTTGCTGCTCAGCTTTCATCAGAAGCACACCCACCTCAAATTCTCCCCCTACAACAGAATAAAACCACCTCAGATCTCCAAAATCCAGAACCTCCATCTCACCCTCCCTACAATGGAAAGCCTGAAGTTTTGGCAGCTCAAACCTGGGAAAACATTTTCCCCCCATGTCCAAGCTCAGTAGCCCTTGCTCCCCAGATTAACCCTGCAGTTTGGATGCCCTAAACACCCCCTAATGAAAAAACTCAAAGAGAAAGCAACCTTGAGGTCATGTGTGATCTTGTGACTGTCCATTGGGGGAAGGAAGTTCAACGGCTTTTGGGTGACAAAGAACCACAGTGTTTTCCAGAATGAGACCTGTAATATCACAGCCTGAAGAAGCTGCATGTTAGATTTAGGTACCTGAAAAGCCAAGATTCATTCGCTGCCATGGGAGATTGCCACAGAAAGAGAAAACACCCTGAAATAACTGAAATAAAATAAAATAATAAAAACAAATTTTTAAAAATTAAAAAAAAAAAAAGAAAAGAAAAGAAAAAAAGGTCCCAAACCCTAAGCTGCAGGTTTTTGCAGCTGTCAAGAACTACCCATTCCCATCAACTGCAACACAAGCTGTGAGAGGGGGAGGAGGGGAGAAAAAGCATCTCCCAGGCAATCACAGGCATTTTTTTTTGCCCAGCTGAGAACTTCATGGGGGGAGCAACCCATGGCTCAACAGGAGCACTTGAAGCACGCTGTTGCTTTATAAATTCACTTTCAGTAGATTTACCAACACGTCATATGGAGAAGGAATTTGTGCTATGCAAATCCAGCCCCAGACTGCTCCCTGCCTAATCTGGCTTTAGGTTCAAATGCTCATTACTGCGGCGCCTCATCGGGTAAGGAGCAAGAGACAGCTTTAGTTTGGGCTCCCAGGACTTCAGCTGTGTTCTTACTGAGGCATCAAATGGAGGAGAGAGAAAAAGAGAAGAGAAGAGAAGAGAAGAGAAGAGAAGAGAAGAGAAGAGAAAGAGAAGAGAAGAGAAGAGAGAAGAGAGAAGAGAGAAGAGAGAAGAGAGAAAGAGAGAAGAGAGAAGAGAAGAGAGAAGAGAGAAGAGAGAAGAGAGAAGAGGAGAAGAGAGAAGAGAGAAGAGAGAAGAGAGAAGAGAGAAGAGAGAAGAGAGAAGAGAGAAGAGAGAAGAGAGAAGAGAGAAGAGAGAAGAGAGAAGAGAGAAAGAGAGGAGAGAGAGGAGAGAGGAGAGAGGAGAAGAGAGAAGAGAGAAGAGAGGAGAAGAGAGAGAGAGAAGAGAGAAGAGAGAGAAGAGAGAAGAGAGAGAAGAGAGAAGAGAGAAGAGAGAAGAGAAAAGAGAGAAAATAGAAGGGAGAAGAGAAAAAAGAGAAGAAAAAGAGAAGAGAAGAGAAGAGAAGAGAAGAGAAGAGAAGAGAAGAGAAGAGAGAAAGAGAAAAGAGAAGAGAAGAAAGAAAAGGAAAAAAGAAAAAGGCAAAAAGGAAAAGGAAAGGAAAAGGAAAAAGGGAAAGGGAAAAAATCCACAACTCTGCCAAGAATTAAAGCCTTGGTGGAAGGCACAGGACAAAAATCAGGCATGGAAAAAAGTATAGACACCTATCAGTAAAAGCCCAGACAGATATGCAAACATTTGGAGGCTCCCCATCAAGGACACAGTGAATGTCCAGCCTTGCTCCTGCCCCATCTTACTCCTGCAGGGCAGTAGGGTCTTTCAGGGTCTTCTCCTCTTTTGCCTTGAGACCACAGGGGTGATGCAAGGATCTCACCCCCACGTAGGACCCATCTACCAGCAGCACTGAGCACACCTGGTCACACCATAACCTCCAGACTAACCTTATGCGTGCCTGGGCACCATTGAAGGACCCCCAAAACCTGAGTAACATGTGCCAAGCAGGAGCTGGTTGATGGTTTGGGGAGGACAGAGTTCTCTTAATACATCAGGGTCTGCAATAGGACATGAAGGACCATGGGAACATCATTCCTGGAGGCCATCACCCAACATCAGGGGATCATGCCATAGCTAAGGTCATCTTTACCCTTCCTGCACCAGACAAGGTGATTCCTTCACTTCTACATTTCTCAGTGATCTGTCTGTCCAAGCCATATCCCTACATCCCTGGTACCTCCAGGAGACAGCCCAGATGCCAGCCTTTCACCTCCACCATGCAGCCACCCTGTACCAGAAATAACCCTGAGGCAGGGACACCAGCACCCACCACTCAGGCTTGACAGGTCCTCCTCTCCATCTGCTGCTCATCTGCCACACAAAGCTTTTCCAGTGGTGGGAGATGGTGAGGTTTTTCAACCTTGTTGTCCAGCTCTGATCTCCAAGATACCATATCTCAGCAGCTTGTCCTCCCCTACCTCCAAAATGCCAAATGCAGAACTCCAACCACCTCTAGCCAAGGGTCAACACATGCAGATGTTGCTACCAGCTCCTGAAGACCCTCAAAGACTGTGCTGACCCTTCTACAGAAACTAACAGAGAGGAGATTCCCTCTGTGAACCTCAGCAATATGAGCCACACTGCTATCAAGGCTCCAGGGTTACATTTATTAGACATCAGAGAATTCACACAGGGGAACATGCCCCCTGCAAACACCTACAGGTCTGTGCAGGGCCCTGCAGTGGGGGCTCTCTGGTGTCTTGTAATGTGGTAAATCTTAAACTTAAGCATTCTTCTTGGCTTGGATGTTCCTAACATTTGTGTGGACTCCCTGGTGCTCAACAGAGACTGAGTTGCCATTGAATCCCTTAATAAAAAACCTCCACAACGCCCCTCTAACCTGATGCCTGTTCTGACAAAACCTGCAGCAGCTCCACATGTCTGAGATGAAAATAAATCTGGCAGAGAGGGCAAAATCAGCCAGTGGACCTGAATTGTCAGGGATGGGGAAGGAGGAGCAGGTGGTCAGACCAACTTTAAAGCTTCCTTTCATTAGGAGACTGAGCTAAAATCACAGGTTAACTTTCAGTGGTGCATGTTATTAGTGAGGTGGCTGATATTCTGCCTCACAGGCACACGTGCTCTACGCTTCATCATTTACTGAATGAATATTCAAATGCTCTGAAAGGAGAAGGAAAGCAAACCCAAAGAAACTGGAGGCTGCAGCTCGCAGTGTTTTCACAAGCCTGTTCAAAGCCCAAGCCAGATTTACCAGTGCCTGTGTCGCTGCCTGACTGTGTGGGTGGCTCTCCCTCAGCTCTGCACCTCCTCAGCTCCTGGCAGTGCCTGGAGCTGGTCTGGGGGATTTTTTTTTTCTCCTCACTCCTTCTAGCTGAAAAGACAGCAGTGGGTGGTTAAATGAGGTGGAAAGACCTCCTATCCCACACAGCCCAGCTCATGGTGCAGAGGGAAGAACTCCCTACCTGAGTACAGAGCTGGAGATGCTAGCAGGGAAGTCCTTCCCAGCACTGAAGGGGCCATGCAAATAGTATTTACTGTGCCACAGGGACCAAATACACCAACAAAATCACACTTGTTTGTGAGCCAAAAAAAAAGAAAGAGTTTCTCATTCCCATGTTTACAGCCACTGTCACTTGTGGAGCTCTGTCTCCAACAGGCTCCAGGACAAGGTCATCTCCAGTGATGCCTGTGAGCAGGTCCCACTTGAGGAGATCCTTTATCCCACCGTGGCACAGGGACTCAAGGACAGTTCACATATATGTGTTTCCAAGGGGAAAAAAAAAAATCTCAAAGCTGCATTTCTAGAGCTGTGGATAGCACATATGCAAAGAGCATGGTTTGCTTATAACAGCCCAGGATGGCAAGCCACTTGAGAAGTAAAAAATAATTTAATGAATAAGTATATTTAGATTTATAACCCCGCAGCAGCTTTATTTATAGGGATGCCAATCACTTTTACACAGATATAAAATTGGCTGGCAGAATGCCTTAGACTATATCCAGAAAGCCATCTGTAACAAATCTAAGCCGTGATATCTCTGCATACGTTTGGCCAAACAGTAACACTAATGCCAGCCATCTGACTTCAAACGTACAGATGGGCTGAGGTGGAGCTCATCAAGCCTGCCACACAGCCAAAGACAGATGAATTTTGCTGTCACCTACTATAAACTGGCTGGGGGAAGGACCACATGAAGGAAAAACCAATCCCTCTCTGCGCTGTGTGGATTCTGATACCAAAGGAAGAGAGACGTGGCTACAGGTCAATGTCTTTCAAAACCTTTCATCACTGAAATGGGGGAATAAAGCAAGGAAAAAACCTCACTTGGAGCTCTGCAGGACCTTTAAAAGGTGATGGGATTAAGGCAGGGCTCTTGCATATAGTTTTGTTGGTCCACTGCTCCAGACACAAAGCTGGGACAGTGGAAGATGAGGGAGAAATAAATTGAAAGCCATCACTTGGCTCCCAGGCTCAAAGCAGACAAGAATTCCTCTCCCACCACTGCCCAGGATCTTGCAGCTTTATTTAACCCTGCAGATATCAAGGAGGGAGTTTGCTGTTGATTTCCACAGGGTTCAGGTTGAAGCATCCCAAACTACCCCATGCTGTTGGGATGGGTCTGGGGGCTTCCAGTTGCTGCCCTTCCAGCTCACGTGGGGATCACCTGGAGAACTAAAAAGTCACCTCTAATTCACAGGAAACATATTCAAAAACTGCTATTGGTTCCAGGGGGTCTTCTGGGGGTTGGCTGTCACAGAAGTGGGGCAAAACAAGGATGGCTCCACACCAAACACAGACTGTGGGTAAATTCAGCTCGCCCACAAAAGCTGCAGGATTTTGGCAAATGCCAAAGCGGAAAAGGTTGCTCTGGAATATTATTTTTGAATAGCTCTGGGAACAGACCCAGCATTAATTTTCAACACTTATTCGGCAAATGATTTGAATAAACTGAAGGATGCACACTGACAGCATTATTTGGTAGATTTTTCCCTCTTCTCCCTAGATAATTTATGAAAAAAACAACTCCCAGCAAACACGATCGCCTTTCAGTTCAATGCATGGATTCAACTGACCCTGCCTTGGGGATAAGGTAACCTCTCCAGATCCCTTCCAGGCCAGTTTTAATACCATTTTACACCACAAACTGTTTACATGCTGGCATTTGCTCTGATTCATCCCTGGAAATAAATATGTCTAAAAGAATAATTGATGGAAAGAAAGAACTGAAACCCAACAGCAGTTCCCTCTCTCAAGGACAAAGCAAAGGAAAACAACCAGACACAGAGCTATGACATCCTAGATCCAAATGTTTTCCAAAACACTTACAAATGTTTTCCAAAGCTTCCAGCTGAAGCTTTCACAGCCAGCCTGTGACTCCACCAAAGCCTCAGGCTATGGTTGCAGCCCATGCCATTATCTGAATGTGGCATCACCAAGGAGATAGTTGGCCATGACTTTTCCAAATACACACATGGTGAAACAGACCCAAGACCCCTGGTGCAGAAAACACAGCACTTCAAAGAAAAAACCTCTCTTGCTTTTTCCATATGGCATCTTCCAATGTGATGGAGCTCAATTGCTACGTGGGCTTTCAAGAAGAGTCTGTGAATGCACGTGGCCAGTTTAGTCCAGGCACCTCAGGAAACCACTCCTCTGCCTCTAATCCTTTGGAATTACAGAATAAAATTAAACAGTTTTAAAAATATGTTTTAAAAAAAGCTACTTATGAAGACTAAAGAGAGAACAAAAACATTCTCTACACTGCAGCAAGGAATTCTCAAGTTCTGTCTGAACATCAACAAATGTGGACTTCTGTGGTTATTACACAGCCAAAACTGAGATGGTTTGGGAGATGCTGGTCTGACCCCAACTTCAAAGGGTGAACAGCAAGGTCTCAACAGTGTTTAGGTGAAAGAACCAACTCTGGGGACTGAAGCACATTGCTGGTTCCCATCCCCAGCCTCCTGACCCCACTGTTGATGTGACAGCTTCCACCAACACCAGTGGCCTCATCAGAAGTAGCAAAGCCCATCAAGCAGAATCTCAGAGGTCCTTCAAGATCTTCATCTCTCTCGACTTGCTTCTGGACACAATCAAAACCCAAAGCAGGCTGCTTTGGAAAGGACCCCTTCTATCAACTGTATGTGGGCTTTTGATTAGACCTTTTATAGAGCTGAAAAAAAAAGCCTTGCTGCAGGATGATAAAGTCTAGACACTACAATATATTTTCCAGCTGATCCAGCAAACCTAAAAAGCCCTCCCTTGATCTTGGACTGCCATGATCAAAGCCATTATCCCATTCAGAGCTCTTCTGAAACTTTAGCTTCCAAATGTGCAAGTTATTTTAAAAATCTAAACCAGGCCAAGTCTCTTGTTTGGAGTTTTATGAGAAAAATGGGGTGTGCTTCTTCCAAACCTTCTCCCCTGCCATGTCTGGAAGTGGTTGGTGGGCACATGGTGAAGGACAAGAGCAGGGAAGCAGCCCCAGTAGTGCCTGGGGGCACCTCAGTGGCACCCAATGGCCATGGTCTGTTTGAATAGGGGGACAGAGCCATCCCCAGAGGGTGGCTACAGTGTGGGGTAATATTCCCCATCCTGAAATTAGATTAAATTTTTTAGAGAGCAAACACCCTTTGCATCCCTATCCTTAGGATCTGTGCCTGCTGCTGGCATCCTCCATCACAGGGTTGTGTTATTCTGAGGCCCAAGAAGAGGAAAAATCTTGAAAAACCTTCATTTTCTACAGGAATTAAATAAAACTAAATGCTAAAATTCCTTTACCACGTAGCAGGATGCTCAAGAGCACAAAGAACAGACAGCCCTGTGGTAAGGGTCAACTGGAAAAATATGATATTCCAAGAAAAAAAAATCATCTTCCAGTTTCCTGGAGGAATATTTCAGGTGGCTGAAAGAAAAGAAGAAACACATAGTCCTTCAAAAGCATAGAAAAGGAGAAGTCAAAGGATGGGTGATCTGGAGAGACATGGAGCTTGGGGACAACTGAAAAGGGTTTTTGAAAGCACATAGCCACCAAGCTGCACCCCCCATGTCCCAAGGTGGACTTCTAACTGTGGAATGTTCTTCAAAGAGAGATGGGAACAGGAGGTATCTTCTGCCACAAAAAGAAGAGAGCAACATGGAGCATTCACAAGCTCCAAAGCTATTTAGAAGACAAATTTAGCTCCCTAGTGAATGCTTCATTCTTTCCTGTGAGGGTGGTGAGACTCTGGCACAGGTTGCCCAAGGATGTTGTGGCTGCCCCATCCCTGGCAGTGTCTCAGCCCAGGTTGGATGGGGCTTGGAGCAACCTGGGCTGGTGGGAGGTGTCCCTGCCCATGCAGGGGCATTGGAACTGCATGATCTTTAAGGTCCCTTCCAACCCAAACCATTTTATGATTCTATGATTCATTTAACTGAGCAGCTTCTAAAGCACTGGGAAAACAACCCCCATGGTTCTCCTTTTCCTCACCAGCATCTGCCTACATGGTGCTGCCCATTTCCCTTCTCCTCTATGCTTTCACCCTCTCCTCACAGATCTGCGAAAGGCTGAGTGAAGCAGGCAGGCACGTGCCAAGAGGATGGGAATCAGGGACCCCTCATCCCCTGTGGCATCCCTCACTGTGGATGGAAGGGCCATGCTGGGCAAGAGCAATGCCCATGTTGCACATCACACATCCACAGAGCTTCAGGAGTTGTTGTCTGAGCCTCCACCACCTCTCCAGCTGCATAAATGTCAAGAAAATAAATCAGGTCGACAGCCTTCCTGAAGAATGTTTCCATCAAATTGGATTCTTCCCACTCACACCAGAGCAGAAAGAGCAAGGGCAACCTGGTTCTGGCTGTGACAGCCACCGTGTTGATCCCAGAGGGGATGGAGAATTTGTTGGCATTTCCTCAAAATATTGCTTGGGAACTGGATGGAACATGGGAAACCTGCTCGGCTTCAGCTCTGCCACAGAGTCCAACATGTGCCCCAGTGCAGTTGATTGTCTTTACTCTCCCCAACAAATAAAAAGAGATGGATTTCTGCTGTAGCCTCCATGCAAGTGTGTCACTGGATCTGCTGAAGGCCCCAGACTCTGACAGCCCCACCTTGCTCTCACCCTGCCCCCTTCCCTCTAAGGAGCTTCTCCCAAGAGCAGAGAACAGAGAGCAAAGCCCTGGGTGCACACCTCTAATCCCTCAGAAGAACTAACACAATATTCCTGACCTCAAAAACTTCTGGTCTCCATCCCAGGAGAGAGCAGAGGAGCCAGGGGCTGCTTCTGGATTGTAAAGGATCTAAACCCCCCCCAGGGAAGCAGAGTGCACCCTGAACGCTTGGCCCCAGAGTCTGCACATCTGACATGATAAACAAGGTGCTGAGGGCAGCTGACAAGCCAGCATCTCCATACACAACCCCTACCAACACTGGCTTGGGAAGAAAGGGAAATCAAGGGGAAAAATAGTCCAGCCTCACACTGTCATCACCATGGTGGCCGCCTGCTTCTGGTAATAAATATTGAAGGGAAAATATAATGTGATTCACTTAGGCACTGAGCAGGAACCACGTGGGTTCAGCACCACCCCTGTCTCATTGTGAGGCTCTCGAGTCATCCCTTCCTCTTCTGTAGTGCTTTTCCATGTCTTTCTCATCTCCCATGTCACAGACAGGAGTGTTTACATCACCAGCCCCCCTTCTCAAGCCAAACATGCAAATACAGCCTCAAAACCATCTGAATTTCCAAGCCCAGCAAACTTATCATGGTGATTTGTTTCCAGGCAGAGCTGTGATTTTTGTAAGGGATACCATGAGGCTATGGAGTCAAAAGGTGCTATTGTATAGGTAAAAGCAAAAGCCCTTTATTTCTGTAAAGCCTTTTTTTTTTCAACTGAGTGGGGTATACACAGGGCTGGGCTGAAAGCAACCTCATTAAACTGGCTGGGTAGTTAAGTGCCAATCCCAACACTCAGTCCTCTGATGGGCTGGGAACCAAAGGCAGCTCCCAATTAAACCCATGAGGACAATGAGGAAAAATCCTTACAATGCCCTACCCCCCACCCCCAAGCAGAAGCCACCAACACCATCCCCACCCTCCCTTCTTTTTTCTTTTTTTTTTTTTTTTTTTTTGAGTATTTACTTACATAAGCAGCATGACAGATAACTTGGAGGAAATCAGATGCTTGCTGATGAAGCAACACTTAGGCAGCACTCCGGGTGGATAAATAGGCCCTTTGGAAACCCTGCAACAAAACCAGAAGTTATAAACAGGCAGTAACTAATTATTCTGATTAAATCTTGGAAGACTTGAAATACCCGACTGCTGCAGAACAAAGCTGGTGTGCGCCGGGCTGCTCACAAAAAGAAAAAAAAAAAGTAAGTCACACCCTTTTTTATTTTAAAGAATTCACCCAAACAGACCTAAGTGCTCTTGTGTTGTTGTTGTTGGTTGCGTCTCTTAAAATCTAGGCAGACAGAAAACCTCTGCCACAGCCTGGAGGGATCCCATTGCCTTCAGCTGGAAGCAGACTTCAAGGGGAGCGGGATGAGGGAGGGTGGCTCCAGGCTCCCACCACACTCAAGGACCAGCAGGTTGGGGCTTTTCCTCCCCTCTCATCGAAACCAGAAAGGGAAGGGTTTTCATGTTAAAAGAAAATAAGGGAAATAAATAAATAAGGTGTGTTTCTAAGGAGAAAGCACACAGCAGGTCTACCCTAAAACAGGGATTGGAGGGATCCGAGCTGGGACTGGGATGTGGGGAGGTGGGGATTTAGCTGAGCCACAGGGACAGGATGGGATGGGATGGGATGCTCGACCCAGCAGTGAGAGGAACTGGCATAGCCCACCAGCATCTCACCCACCATCATGGATGCAGAGTAAGGCACCTACTTTATTGTGGTCCTTTGTACCAGCACCAGTCGTCTTTGTAAGAGCAGAAGGCATGCAGGGGGACGTGCTCAGCAGACATTCCCCTGCTCTCCTGGCCTAGGAGGAAAACCATCATTTTCCTCCTTCCCTTTTCTCTCTGCCCTCCCCCCATCACATTAAATGCCAACGGAGCTCAGGGGAATATTTAATCTCAAACCTCAGTAATCAATCAGTTCACCCCCATGCATGAGAAAGAGTCACAGCAGTAAGCATCAAATCCCATTCTACCCAGCAATCCAATGTTTTAATTATGGACATAAAATTTCCCTATTAACATAAATCCTGAACAGCTCCAGGCAGCTCCTGGGCTGTCAGTGGGGAAGGACACAGTGCTGGGGAACAACAAGGGGGCACAGGGTAGGGGGAAAAGGGAGGAGAAACCATCCTGGCAATTGTTTACCATGACAACATGATTCTGCTGCTCCAATTTGCTGCTCACATGAGGATGCTCTCACCTTGGACTTGCTGTCCCAGAGGACGGGCATCAGTGTGGTGAGCACCAAGGCTACATCCAGCCCCGTTACCAGATTGTGCCCTGTTTTTATCCCGATACATCAGCAAGCATGCAGGAAAACAGGGACAGAAAAACATGTGATGGACACACATGGAGGGGTTTGGGTAACTGTGACACAAACAACAGCAACTGAGCCTCATCCCTGGAGCTGCAAAACTTACTCCAAAAACTGTCTGAGATGAGTTTAAGCAAGTTCAGGATAGTTCCCTATAAACATTTTATTTTTTCCAAGTGCAAGCACAGCTGGAGCAGCAGGACCATCCCATGGCTGGCTGTGCAACAGGTAGGCAGCTGTGAACACCATCCCTCCTTCACCCAACCAGACCAGCCCTGAGTGGCAGAACTCGGAGCCAGCTATGTCAAAATATATATATATAGCTTTTTTCTAAATATAAACACATGTACAGACGTTTCTAATATATAGGAACAAAAGAGGGGACACCCTGCTGAAACCCCGTGTGCAGTCCAGCTGCTCTCTGCAGTGATGAAGGAAATGAGAAGCAGAGACCAGGCACCCACCCACTTGCCGTGGCGTGGTTTGGCTCTGGAAATGTTTTTGAATTTCCCAGTGTGAGCTCTGACCTCCAAGAGCCACAAAATGGTCTCTGTGGAGAGGAGAAGGGGTCCCTGGGTGCTGAGCTGGGCAGGTGGAGCAGGATGAAGAGGCAGGCTCTGGGTGCCCATGGGGACAGCTGACCCCACAGACCCCACAGTTCCCAAAACACCCACTGTGCCCCAAAAACAAGTCAGAAACCATCTCCTGCACATGCCAACAGCCTTGCACCTCTCTGCACAAAGAGAACACTCCAGCCCCAAAGCACACAGCAGCAAGGAAGAGCCTCCCAGAGGGATGAACCCACCCATGACCACCACTCCAGCCCCACCAGACAAAGGGCAAACTCCTTCCCTTTTTTTGGCTTCAGTTTCTCCAGGAACAGTAACCTCAGGAATTGCTTGGGAGAAAGGACAAACTCCTCAAGCTCCACATTCATACCCAGAGCAACTACTGCACTTACATCTTCCCTAACCTCTTCAGCCCATGTTGGGAAATGCACAGTTAAGATGGACTGGGTACCACCAGCAGCTCACAGCATGTTCCTGGAGCATCCAGCCATATCCCCATTTTCTCCCAACGAGCAGAATTTCACAGTGCAAATCAGGACAGAGTTACTCAGTGCAGTATCTAGAGCAAATTAAACCTCCCAGGCACAGCAGCAAGCATGGATTTATTGATTCATGGAAAATGTCCTTATAAATTACTTCATTCAGATCAACAGGACTAGACAAAATGAGGGCTATCCTCAGAAACGAGAGGCTGCAGCACTATCATTTCAGTCCCATACTTCAGAAACAACCACTCTCTTGGAGCAGACACTTCTAATAGGGCTTCACAGGGCTGGCAAAGGATGAGAGAAGCCAGCGTGGACCTGTGCCACCTCTCTGCCCCATGGCAGGATGAGCTGATGAGTGATTTTTACAAGCAAGGAAGTAAAAATACTGCTTGGTATCTGCTTCACATCCAGAGGCTCCATCCATCCATCCATCCATCCATCCACACCTGCATGCTGGCTCATCCAGGGCTGCAGTCACCAGGCAGGGTGAGATGGGGGGGTCTGGATACAGAGGCTGCTGTCACCCATGGCACCCCATGCACTTTTCCTCCAAAGGGGTCTGCTTGCTGTGGGGCAGGGATGTGGGGACCAGGTGAGACACAGCAGAGAGCCACTCTCACCTCTGCATTGTCCTCCTCCAGCCTCATGGAACCTCATTAGAAGCATCTGCTTTAAAAGATTTCTGCTGGAGTATGGGGCTCCCAGGCATCCCAGATCATTACTCTTAACCACTTTTCCCAACATCAAGACCTTCATCAAGCTCATTCTCCCACTGAGGGCTCTGGACCCAGGATGTTGAGATGAGGTCATTTTCTCTGAGTGTTCCAGTAGTTAGAAGCAGCTCAAAAATAAATAAATATCCAGATGTACCCATGTCTTGCTCTGGACAGCACATATCCAGCTTCAGCTTCTTGATATGGGGTGTTTGCTGAACTCAAGAGGTACTGGGTGCCCATCACCACCCCCCAGACCAAGTGATGCATGCTCACAGGTTTAAGCTTCTCAATGAAAAAGTGAGAGAAGTGCTCACATTCACATGAAGCATTTCCCCAGCTTTTATGCATCTGTGGCACTTCCCAGTTGGACTCATCAGTCCAACCAGCTCAACAGCAGCTCCCAAATCTCCTTTGGCAGGAGCGGTCACAGCTGATCACAACTCAAACTGCTTTCCATGGCTCCAAATCACCTCCTGGGATCACTTCCCACCATCCTCATCTTCAGATCACCCCTGTAGTTTTTTTAAAACGGTGCTAATTTGAGATCTATTTTTAAAAACCATCAGTGAAGACGCTGAATCTCACTGGATGCCTCCGGGATGGTACCTGCGGAGGTCTTCTAGGAACGCCTCTGCCTGGTGCAAACTCCCCCGTTGGTAACATCAAAACTACAATTATCTCTGCAGATTAATAAAGGATACTCCATCTCTGGCAGCAATCTCAGGCAGGGACTCCCAGCAGAGATGAGTGCAAACTCTGAGGGCACGCAGGCACACACAGCTGTGTTTGAGGTCCCCACGCTCACCATCACCCACACCCCACCACGCTGCCTCACCCGTTCCCCAAAACACACCCCACCCCCCTGGCACTGATTAGGATTTTGATAAGCAAACATGTCTCATCACATCTATTCATTTAACTCACCAGAGAGGGGTTGCCATCCCCCGCTTGCATTGACTTGGTGGAATAAAACACACTAATGGGTTCCACTTCCCTGCTGTGACACTGCCTCCTCCCAGCCCCAGGGCACGGCTCCTGGCCCCAGCATCCCTCTGGCCTCAGCACCTTTCTGTCCTCAGCATCCCTCTGGCCTCAGTACCCTTCTGGACCCAGCACCCTTCTGGACCCAGCACCCCTCTTGGCTCCAGCACCCTTCTGCCTTAGGGACTGGGAACTGCCACCCTGGAGGGACCAGCTGCTCCCACCTTGCTGTTTGAGGATGCTGGAGAGAAAACGGCTCCTTTACATGGTAAGAATTACAAAAATCCATGGATTTGTGTCACTGCAGCAGCCCAGGACACTTGGAATCATCCCCCTGCAGCAGATGGGCTGTGCACAGCACATGCAATGTGAGTGCAGGTGGTAGAAGCAGAGAGCATCAGTCACCACCCACAGTTCTTGGGGACCCAACAAATAACATCCCAGAGCTCAGAGCTGGGAAGTCTGCAAGCCTGGTCAGCCCTTCCCAGCCCAGCCAGGAGGGAGAGGGAGCTGGCACGTGGCAAAGAGGAAAACCAGAGCTTGGGGATGGAGCCAAGAGCAGCAGACATCACAGGGATGAAGGCGCAGAGGGCTGAGGACATGCCACCACCCACTGTGCCCTTCACCCTCACCACAGGACCTTCTTCAAGGGAAATGCACACACTCCCCTGCCCCTGGAAAGCACATCTCTGCTTTTCTCAACTACCAAACTTGGGCATTGCCACAGAAACCAAGGAGTTGATCTTTCAAGGGTAAAATTTGCCTCTGTCCATCTGTGATCAAAACTGGGGATAAAACGCAGGTCAGTGGCTCGTGCTTTTAGGTATCAGGATAAGACAGATATATATAAACACACATTTTTTTTATTTTATTTTATATTGAAGGGAAAGTTGTTCACTTTTTTTTTCCTAAATAACAGAAGCAATCAATCCAACAGAGGGCAAATACCCATTTCTCCTGAAAGCCCCCACCTCCAGCCACGGTTGCATCCATCCAGGCTCCTCCCAGTACACCAGGAGGGAACAGGGTGCTGGGCCAGCACAGCACACCCTGGCACATCAGGCAGCCCACACAAAGGCTGATAAGGGGGTTAAACCCATCTGCTCAGGGGTTACTCAGTCAGATAAGGAAATGGCAAATATCAGTTCACCACCCTACAGCACCCACTGGCACAAGTCACTTTGCATGACAGTCACCAGGTATTTAACTCAGAAGCTGCTGATACTGGAAACCCTGAAGGCAAATTTGATTAAAGCTCTCCTGGTGAGCTGCTTTCTTGGCTGTTTCCAAGCTTGCAACAGGAAAGGTTGAAAAGATAAAGTGACTCTTGGCTTTGTAGAGGATGCAGTGGCACTTTTTATCTGTTGTAACTTTTGGGTCTTTCAAGGACTCTCATGGGGCCAAAGAATCCAAGATGCTGTCACTCAAGACACACCTCACAAGAGACTAAAACATCTTCCAATTGCTGCTCAAGCTGACCAACAGAGTATTTTGTTCCTTTGCATTCAGAAATACTGAACTGCTGCTCTGGGAATTCTGTAAAGATGGACAGGGCCATTTTCTCTGTCCTGAAGCCACCATGCCCAGGTAGCTGCAGTATAGCCACTGAGCTTTAAAACGTGTGATACCATAGAATCATAGCATGTCAGGTTGGAAGGGACCTCAAGAATAATCTGGTCCAACCCTTCTAATATGATTGTTTGTATGAGATGTCTCAGCACCTCATCAAGCTGAGACTTCAAACTTTCCAAAGTGGGGGAATCCACCACTTCCCCTGCGAGACCATTCCAATGTCTGACTGTCCTCAGAGTGAAAAATTTACTGTGTGTTCAAATGGAATTTCCCCAGGAGCAAATTGCCCCTTGTCTTGTCCATGTGACTACTTATAAACAGAGAGTCTCCATCTTTGTAGCCCCCCTTTAAGTACTGGTACACTGTAATAAGGTCTCCTTAGGCCTTCTCTTCTCAGGGTGCAACAGGCCCAGTTTTCTCAGCCTCTCCTCATATGGCAGATGTTCTCCTCATATGGCAGGAGCTCTAGATGATGGAAATGATGGAAAGCTTATGGATACACCACAAGCTCTTGTGCTTCCAAAATCTGCATTGCTCAAAAACCCAAAACCAGAGATCTCCACACAGCTGTCTACTGAGCATCCTGCACCTTGGCTGTGGTCCAGACACAGGTTGGCAGCAGAGACCAGCAAGGGTCTTGGCCATGGGATGCCCCATCCTGCTCTCCTCCTGTCTCCCTTTGGAGGCAGCCAGCTGCATCCCATTTTGCATAACCAAAACTGGAGTTAGGCTCTGAAACCACAGCTCAGAGGGTATATTTAACTCAACTAGAAGACAAAGGAGCCCGGGTCCACCGCAGATTAAATTAGCTGAGCCTGCTTACGCCAGGAGCTCCCGTCTGCCATCGACCACACCTCGCATGGATTTATCCCTCCCAGCTCCACAACTTGGCTTGCCTGCAGCAGCTACATCCTTGAACAAGCACAACATCCTGATCCCACCACCAGTGCCCCATAACCTGCCACCAGCAGAGCCTGCAGAGCCGGGGCAGCAGCCAGGAGGGCTGGGATGGGGAAAATGGGAGCCTTTCCAATGAAGGGAGCACAAGTCACCTGGTGTTTTCTTTCCCTCCTTCCCTTCTGATCACCCTCCCCACCCAGTTTGGCCACAACAGAGAAGCCAGGCATTCAAAGAAGGAGATTCTGTGCACCACTTCTCTTGAAGTTCCTTTGCAAATAAAAGTGACTGTAACAAATGTCTGCACCCTAAAAAAAAAAAATAAAAAAATCCCAGTGCCCTTCCCCCAACACCTCCACCTCCCAAAGCAGAGCACAAATCCAGCTGCTCTGCAATCTTATCTTGACACAGAAACAGTCTGGGACAGAGATGGAAGGGTTCCCTGAAGGCACGGGTTATTAAAGGCATCTTTATTTAGTTGGTTCTCTTCAAAAACGCCGCACTAAAGCGCTGTTCCTGGACCGGTTTTCATCACAGCAGCAAACACCACCCAGGCAGGGTCTCCCAGCCTTGTGATGCAGTGTGCCAACCCCCTGAAAGCCACAGGGATTCCCCAGGCTAAAAAGCAACCCAGGTCCAAAGGGATATACCCAGGCAATGGTACTTAGGGAGACCCCCAGCTGAGAGTCACCAGGAGCTCCCGAATCCCCCCGGGGATGTTACAGGGACGGGGACACTAATGAAGTCCAGAGGGTGCTTGCTATTTATCCAGCAGCTCTGAGACTTTGCACACCAGCAGCCAAATATACCTAATCCCAGATTTCAAGAACTGGAGCTACAAAACCACCACACAAAGAGGCAGCAGCTCGCACACATCCAAGGGAACCTCCCCGCAGCCAACGCCTCTCGATTTCATCCAACACACGATCTCTACACGTTCAGCTATTTTCATCCCACCCCACTATTAATGGATGCAAAAGGCAGTTGGGTAAGGTGCTTGACAAAAATCTCATTTAGAGATCAAGACAAGCTTAATTGGTTTCCAGCCAGACCTGCACGAAGATGGGTTAGTCCACAAATACAGTTGCTAATCTGCCCATTATACTCCCTAAGCTCCCACTGACAAAAGAAGAAGAAAATACAGAGAAGATGCACAAAGGAATGCAGTATTTTTCAGCATGTTATGTCCAGACAGGAACCCATCCAAAGCCACGAGTTCTGCAAGAACAAGGGATTTGCTTTTCTTTGAAGGTAAAGGATAATCAAGTGGTAAACAAATTAACACCAAAAAGACCTAACTTATATCAAATCTGCAATCTACATCCATTCCAGATTCCTGAAGAGCATTTCCAGCACTATTGTTTCTGCAGGCAGGCAGAAGCAGGGGAAAAGCCACAGGGACGTCATTCTGCAAGTGATGGGAGTAGAAAGGATGAAGAACCTCGTGATTAAAAAGCACAGGACTGAAACCCTGGAGAGCTGAATTCACTTCCTAACTTGATGTTAAAAAAAAAAAAAAATTAAATCACCAGTTTCCTGCGTGATCACATCCTAGATGATTTATTCCAAAACCTGTGGTGGAGGAAGGAGGAGGAGGAAAGGGAGGACTCAGTCCTGTGGGCTCTTAAGAGGCTTGGGCTTACACCAACACCAGCAAGCAGTTGCCATCCATCTGTGCTGGGTGCCTGCCCGGAGGAGCCAGGACCACAAGTGGCAGTGGTGGGAAAGCAGAGAGCATCCCCTGGGGAAGGGTGAGAGACCACCCTGCTCCTCTGCCCAACACCACATCCCCATCAGCAGCATCCTGCAGACCTTCATAACATCCAGCTCTGAGCAGAAAGAAAGCCACGAGCAAAGGGGAAAGGTGTTAATGATGATCATTTCCCCTCTTGGAGCTATGCAAGAATTTAGAAACAAGAATATAAAGTTGCCCTCCAAATGCAGCATATTATAAACTTGAAGGCAAACTTGATAGAGCCCTGCACTGCCCCTAGAGAGGTGATGAAAGGGCCACCTGGTTACAAATTTCTCCCCTTGTGCAACAGCCTGGGACTCCCAGCTCCAGCATAGGAGTTCTGTTTATTTTCCTGAATCTGAGCCAATTCTGCAGGAAGGCAGTGCTGCACCCAAGGGAGACAGGAGCTGCAGATTCTCCAGCAGGACAGAGATGAAAACAAGGCCAGCAGCTGTGTCTTCTGCACCTGTAACACAACATCCCTCAAGCTCCAGAGCATCTTTGCACGAGCCTTTTGCAGCAGGTGGGTTGGCTATAGAAGACATAAGGGAGGATTTTTTTTTCCAGGACCTCCCTCAATCATGACAGGTTCTCACAAATCCAAAGCCTGGCACAAGCAAAGGGTAGCCATGTCCCTGACCCTGGACGTGAGCTGCCAGGCACAGAGATATGGAGCTGGTACCATCCCAAAAAGCTGCCATGGGAACCCCAGACTGAGCAGACTCAAAGTTTTCCTTTCAGTAGTGAGAGAAGCTGTAATTAGCAGCACCAAGTCCAGCCCAGAGGCTGGGTATGGACATCCCCGTGACGTTCACTGACAAGGAGACTGTTGGATGTGTTTTCTTTGGCTTTTTTTACTTCCCTGGAAAAACAAGCATCCATTTTTTCATGGGTCATTCTCCCCACACCCTGTGTTGCCTAAAGAGTTGATTTCCCAGAGCAAGAACATGCATCCCAGGATGTGCTCTAACAGCCTGGTGCCACAGGAGCTGTGGCATTCTTCTCCTGGAGCTGGAGCTCAGCCCTTGGTATCCCCAGGGATGGGTCCCTCCTTAGTTGTTCCAACTCCAAAGCCACAGACTTACCCTGACTCCCACCAAAAGGAAAGATGTAGTGCAAAACATGAGGCAAAGGGAAGAAAACAAGGACATACAGCAACTGAGCTACATCAGCAGATGCTGAGACACATCAGCACAGCTGTCTCACATGTCACTCACCTAGTTAAGCCTCATCCCTAGTGCAAAGCCAACAGAGCATCCTCTGATGCAACTATGAGCAATCCTTTGGAAATCCATCCGCTGAGTATTTTGAGTTTAAAATCCCTCTTTGCTCACTTTTTCCTGTGCTGAAAGCTCTCGCTCTATAGGAAGGTTTGAAAACCCAGGGAGTTTTCTTTTATGGATTTAAGGGAAGCCATGCCCTGCCAACTAAAGGAATGGCACAATTTCCTGATGACCTAACCCAAATCACAGGCCATCAGACATCACTGCAGTTTGAACTCAGCTACAACAACCACTGCATCACTGCAGAAACAACAAATTTTGGTGAACCCAGTGAATGGAAGAGCAGCTTTTAATACAAAAGGCAGTGTGAGAAAACAATGAGCATGAAGACTCATTTCCAGCTCCATACCCAAAAGCAAACTGACTGGAGGGATTACAACATTTAGCATGCTCCAAAAACTTTCCTCGACATCTTTATGCCCTGTGTGATGAGTAGAGATTTCTTGTGGCTCCAGAGCCACCAGTTATTTCACATGCAACTTGCCAGGCAGCACTACCCACAGAAGATAAAAGGAGACAGAATTTATAACTGGATCTGAGTTGTCCCCCAGAAGCTGCAGCCTCTTTGCAGGATGCCCCCAAAATGCCAGGTGAGGAAGGAACACATGGGCTGAGGTCTCAAAACCAACCCCTAGTACCCAGAGAGCTTTGGTAAGCAACCAGTTCATGTAAAGTATCTGTCAGGACACCCATCTGAAGCACCAGCTCTTGTACACAGGTTCCTCTGGTAGCACCAGGGGTTAGCACAGGTCAAACAGTCCCTGGTGTGACTTACTGGAGCACCCCCGTACAGATTTGCAAGTTGAGATTTTTCTCCTGCCTAACACCTGCCTGGCACTGCCAAGCAACACCCAGGCTCC